>NC_042517.1:5415559-5746809 GCF_900963305.1 Echeneis naucrates
CACAAAGCTGGTACATTTAAAAAAACATTTGTGTACGTATTTGCTCTTTTTTAAATCCCCTCACCTTTCGCTTAGCAACAGGCAATAGCATAAAATTCATTCAATATCCAAAAAGCATCTGAAAAGAAAGGAGATTGTTGTGTTAACACATACAAAGTAACTTTAAAAACATAGAACAATTATGAGGAATGATCACATCAGAATAGGTGATAGGAATTTAGAGAATAAATAAACCATACAGCTGCCAAATGAAAAGAAAAAGTAAAGGTGGTAGACTGGACATGGTGTTCAGCCACACATGTAAGTTCCACTCTAGCCACAAATTTATAAAGGCACATACAAATTGTGAGATGAGAAAAAAAATGATTTCTTCGGAAAACATTATTAGACGTGAGTCCATTGCTGCATTGTAAATTACACAAACCTCGGTTACAACCTTACATAAAGCTCTTACATGAACATGCCGTTACTCTTTTTAATGTATATTTGAATAACGGAAGACCTGGCAATACAGCACCAAGTAAAAATATCATTAAACAACTTGGATCAATTTAGTTCCCTTTAGTGCAGCAATATTGATTTAAAGCTGATAATAATCAGAATATGCTCAGGTGGAGCACACAGTCCAAATAAGATTACTGCACAGAACCTGCCACTTCAACCCTTCTCTGGAATACGCCTCACTCAGAAAAATCCATTAGTCAGTCAAATCTGAGCAAAATACTTACAAAGACGAAGATGCAAGAAGGATGTACTGTCTCCACTGTGTGTGAAGAGCCACTGATCATTTTCTGGCTGTGAAATTGAATACATAGCTCCTGAGGTGTGGTAGCTAAACAGGGTGGGTATAATTATTCAAGGATGCAATGTCCTAAGCAATTACACACTAATAGAACTAATAGAACAAACGCACAATGATATTACGTTGGTCCGAAAAGACCAAAGCCAGTGACAGAACTCAGTGGTTCCGCTTTGATGATCAGGTAGCCTAAAACTGGAAATCTATGTTGAAGAACTGGGGAAAAAAATCAAATACTTCTTCCACATCAAAAACAAATGCACCATGTACACGTTTTTTGCTTTAGTTGGTAGAGACTGCTCTGAATACACATGTTGGTGCACAAAAAATTATACAACCAAGTCCAAGATTCAAATCCTTGAGGTTCAAACTTGAAGTCAATCAGGTCTGCTACTGATCCTTGAAGCTACACAGCTCATTTTGATACACCGGCCTTTTCATTCAGTTGTTGTGTGTAGTTTTTTATGGAGTGTTGCGGCTTCACACACAAGTTGAAACATTTTTGCTCTCCACAGCACAAAATTTCAGCTTTCATTTTGAGAGCAAGTCTAAGGGCAGTCTGCAGGTCTCCACAGAGAATAATAATAAACACGTCCATTAAGTAGCAGCCATTCATCCAGTCATGCCTAAATGAAAAGAGACACTTTTCTGAACTTGTGTATATAAAAAGCGAAACATCTGAAACACTCTGAGTCTGCCTCTGTGAAAAAATCTGACAAAAAATGTACTTTTCAAAACCTAATACTTAAGAACTATCTGAATCAACAAAAATGTTAAACCTATCCAGCGTGTTATGGTTGGAGGCGTGTTAATCACTCTTAAATGCAACGTAACAATAACATCAGACTTGCTCTATCAGAAAATAAAACACACCAGACAATCATCTTTTAAAGTACATCTAATTACATGGTATAAAAGTAAAACAAAGAGCACACCCACTGAAAAGATGTGAATTGAGCACAAAGAGCAATTACTGCCAGTTTCACGACACAGGGCAGGTCCTAAAAAAATATTTTGTGACAATCACACAAAGAGCATCCACCCTTACCTGGCTACGGCACTTAACAGTTATGACATTAATAAAGCACATAAAGCTTTTGTTTCTTGAATGTGGTGCGTTTCTTTACATACAGTGCATATGAAATGTTTTTTAGGGAAATGTAGTTTTGGATTTTGGGGGTAGACCTGGAGTTTAGGGTGCCTTCAGATGTAAGTGAAACAAATGACAGATGTAAAGAGGAAAGTAAAGCTCATCACATTGGCGCTTAAATCATTCAACCAGCCTCCATCAAAGGTCGGACCCACTATAACTTCAGCCAGTGGCGGCTTTTATGGATTTTTTTTTTAATACCCAGAAGAAGACATATTTAAGTAATCATACTTGGAAGGAATGATGGTCAACTCCAGTTTTATTAGTAAGAATCAATATTACCACCTATAGAGGATAAAAGGAGTTGGGTAGTCACAGCAGGAGCATGAGATTGGTTTGATGGGCTTGTAGGAGTTTAACATGCACTCTATCCCGACCTGATGTTAGGAGAAATTATCATTTTCAATCTGTTCATTTCAGTAACATTCAGCAACTTTCTTGCTATTACATTGTTGTTGCTACGTATTGTTGACAGAAAGATCATGGATGGACTGCTACTGTTAAATTAGTATAAAAAGGTATGTTTGTGTATGTGAGAGAGAGTAGTTAATAGAATTAAAAGGCGGTAACACAAAAAGAGATAAAATGATGCACATTTTTCATACATTATTTTATTTCTGCTGCTATTGTGTACGTATGAACGAAAGATGTCACGCTGGAAGTTACATTATATGAAAATACATTATATGATGTCACGTTTAGATACAGCTGAAATGAACAGACGCCAAGAGGAAAACAATTGTAAAGTTCAAGATCTAACCTTACACCTTCATGGATAAAATAAATAAATTCGATTGTATCTCTCTAATGATGGAGATCTCATGGCATCAAATCTAGTGATGTTGAAGGGTTAATGTGAAAACATGTTGAAAGTGAAGTTCTGTCACTTGGTTAATCATTTTTCCACATAACAGTTAAAAATGTTGATGCTGAAAAATAACCTAAATGTTGACGGCACTAATTGACTACAGTAACAAGAAACAGTTTTTCTCCATTACCATGGAGAAGGAGCTGATTCAGGTGGCTGATGGGGGAATATTTACCCTGTTGACAGAAATGTATTTACATTTATTTAAATTTAAATTAACTATATAAATTGCACGCACTGTTGAAATTTTTGCTTTTTAAGAAGGGGTTGGGCCTCTTATGAAAGCTTTGGCTGTCATTTGTGTTAAGTAACATGCACAGTTCAGGTACACTAAAATATTGGAATAGCTTGTGTATATTCCGTCTTAAAGCACAGCCATGGCCATATTATTGAGGTGATCATTTTAGACAGTGCAGGATTTTAAAAGAACCCTGATCCTACTGAACTTGAGGTTACACTGGCAGTCGTCGCACACAAAACACGTTAGTCTTTAGGCTGGTCGGACAACCAACCACTAGCTGGTATTTTTAAGGTTATTTAAGTCTTGGAAGGATTAATTGTAAAAAATATACCAAATATTTCATACACCTCATCTAATTTGACTTTAAAAAGTGGTAATCATTTGAGGTGCAGCACATTTTGTTTTGTATTTCGCTCTGAAGGTTTCAGTCTGCCTCTGCAGTATCCGAGCACTAGTGGCACTTGAAACAGAATTCAGTTCCAGTTTTCTGTTGTGTGTTGTTTCATAAACTCGGTCAAATCTGATCACACTGTACAACCGGATACCATTTTTGCAAATTTACTTTTCTTTTGCCTGAAAAACATGAATATTTAGCAATGTTCGGTGGTGTACCAAAGAACTGTTGATTGAAGACAATCGATATCTTAGAGCCTGAGATATGACTACAGCAGTAATTACAGAGACTTTTAAAAGACCTCTTTGGGACATCAGGACTCTTCTGTCTTCTTCGATCTGAAGTGAAACCGAAGTTTCTGTTGGAGATTCCACTTGTTCCTTGTAAGTGTGTCCTGCCTTTTATTTCTTTGTATGCATGAACTCAACATTCAAATACACGTTGTCTCTGATTCAGGAGTGTCAGTTAACCTAATCGTGCATGTCTTTGGACGGTGGGAGCAAACCCACGCAGACACGGGGAGAACATATACAGAAAGGCCAAAGGGCGGGAACCGAACCCGCAACATGCACACAAAACAATGAGGAATGAGCAACGTAACAGCAGTTTGGTTGTGTTTGCGTTTCTGGAAGGAGGTGTGCCACAACCTGTCGATTTAAAGTGACGTCACTCCAGTTTAGTGATGGACGAATCAATATATTGATACTGATACGATTAAATCTAATAAAGTTTATTTATTTATTTAGTTTGTTTGCTATCTTGGCTAGTGATGGGCAATACCACACTTTTAAGATTTGATACGACACCAATTACTTTTTGCATAAAATATTCTGATACTGATTGCTGGTAATTCCTCATTGGTTAATTTTTTCTCAATCATAATATTAGTACATTTAAGACAAATCACATTAATTTTTGCTGAGCAGCATAATTTTCAAAACAATGAAATGATCCTGACAAAAACGTAAATCAACACATTTACCATCAATACAATATAATACATAATAAATAACAAAAACATTAATTAAATAAATTTGTAAAAAAAAAAACCAAAAAAGTGCACATTTGAACATGCAGGTATTGATATATATATATATATATATAGCATGACATTTTTACGTCCTTCCTGTCGCAACCCTTCCCCATTTATCTGGGCTTGGGACCCGCCATAGCGCTGGGTGTGGCTCGGTTTTGAATCTTGGGGCTGTGCATGCAAATCACGAATAAAACCCAACTCCAAACTCTCTGACACTTTCTTTGTGTCGCAGAAGAGAGTGGACAAAAAAAGAAAACAAAACATATTAGTCCTTTCTACCTGAGCAGGAAGAGGGGGAGGTGCACATTCCAAACACACCTGCAAACTGGGAGGAGGAAAATGAAGCAAAGAGTCAGAACACCTGTGGATTCAGGGTGTGAAGAGTTTGAGGAGTGAGAGTTTCTACAGAAGATGTTACACAACTAAACAAAATGCTTTTCTGCGAAGATTTTGCTGAAAAAAAGGAGAAAGAGCAAATGAAGTAAAAAGAGACAAAGTGAAAAGGTGAAACTGAGAATCAGAGAAGAATGTGTTCAGCTGAATGGGCCTGCTGGTTTCCTGAAGCAGGTGGAGGTCTGAAGCTCTTTTGGACCTTCTCGGTGTAGCTGTGGGGTTCCTTTTCTCATCTCGTCTCCTTCATAGAGTCAACAACAGGTAAGTTCTGGTCTTCTACCCTAAACTCTCCAGGCTTCCTCCAGTTTCCTGACCCCCAATCCTCCCAGCCATCTAAGCCCTCCGACACACAATCCCCTCACTCGCCATTTTCCCATGAGTTGAACAATATATCAGTTAATTTATTGCCACTCTCATAAACCACATAACTGAAATGAACTGAGAGAAGGACTTACAAACTTTGCCTTTGCAAACTTTGGCAAATATTTCAGTGGATGAATTTATTTTTCTTTTTCTTTTTTAGCCTTACTTGAGTTGATTGCAATACGCACTGAATATAATTTCTGAGTTTGAGCTGAAAGTTTTTAAGCTGCTGTAACAGGCCAGTGACATCCTCTGTTGGCTTTTGTTACCTACAACACAGAAAGAGACACAGGAAAGCTGCATGATTTTTTAATTTAACATTTCAAATATATAATGCTGGAGGTTTGCCTGCATTATATGATGTCAGAAAAGAAAACAAAATACGTCTCACATAAAGCTGAAATTAACAAAAGGAAAGCAATTATAAATATAAATATAAGTCCTAAGATGTGGATGAGATCATATCAATGTAATGATGGAGATTTTATGGCAATCCATCTAGTAATGTTGACAGGTTAATCTGAAAATGTGTTAAAGTAAAATTGAGTATTTAAGTTTATCACAGTTACAAGTTTTTGAAGGTGGACCTGTTATGTAGGCAAGAAGCAGTACTACCACCTGTGTGGATTAAACTGATCATAGTGAAACTCTTTAGTGGTAGTCACAACAATTGCAATGTGGGTTGAAGATGAGATTTGCTGGACAGTCGAAGCTGTACGTTATCCCGTGGGCACAGCTGAAAAACTTGTGTTGGTTGGAAGGATTGATGTAAAGCCCATCTGGCCTGGACCGGCAGAAATTGTTAACATCTGGTGCTTCTGAAAGAGAATCAAAATCAGACTTTGGCTTAATTTCTGCTTAACCAAGATTGGCTGTAGCATCATCTGTTTATAACTGAGGATGGCGCCAACTAGAGTTATAAAGCAGGATGAAAAAGCAAATGCTCAAGCATGACTAGAGGCAAAGTCAACAAAGGTTTTTAGGCTTAATGCACAAAAAACTAACTCACTACAGGATGCAATAGACAGTATTTATCACCTGGGAAAAGGAGATCATGCAGGGAGGTGGTGAGTGGACTTTTGCCCTGTTGACAGAAATCTCCACTGAAGTCATCCAGGTCCAGAGACCAGATGAACGCTCCTCCAAAATCATTATTCTTCAGGTAGTTGACCTGAATGAATGAGGACAAAAGCAAGCATGTTGACAAAATATCTGTATAAAAAAGAAAATAAAATGGCTGCTATTGTAAAAATGTGGTCAAACAGGTTATTAAACAGATGATTACCTTTGTTGTAAGGCTGGCCAAATCATCAAATCCCACCCACTGATCATCTACAGTGGCATATGGAACTTTCTGGTCAGGAATCTCGTGAATTTTGGCATCACCAAGATTTTTACAAACCTGTTAAATTTAGGAGGGAAGAAATATGTAAGACCAAATAAAGCAGAAGTAGAATTTCTAGAAATTATTCAACTTCACGACATGCTGCTTTACCTCATAGTAGGCCCACTGTCCTCGTGTACGGGTGAAGTTGCCCTTTCTTCCCAAACCACTGACCGGGGCTCCAACATCACTGCTTGTGTGGGTGAGTGTGTAAACTCTCCCAAAGGATGCTATGCCCAAGTTCAGCTTCTCTGCAGGTGCTCCCTGGATCCTCCAGTGCCACATAGCAAAGTCCTGAAATATGGAGGAAAATACGAATTGGTGTGATCCAAAAACTTTTAATACAGCAGGTAGTTAAAATAGTAAGACATGTATTTACAGTGTCGGAGTTCATTTTGTTTCCTGCATCTTGGGATCCCTTGAACAAGGGGCTGTGATGTACTGCAACAGTTTCTCTGGCACCTCGAAAGTTAAACGTCCTCACGTTAATGAAATCCAGGTCCCTGATGAAATACAGAAACCATTATATTAGCGCAAGCACGTCAACAGATAATTATTAGTATATGAAGAATCGGGGTGTGAACTAGAGCCATGGGGGGTCTCAGCTCCTCTTAATGAGACATGAGCACCCTTGAAAACATGATTTATGTTTTTTTTTTTTTTTTTTTTTTTGGGGGGGGGGACTCTCTAAAATATTGGCAAAATGCTGTTTCCCATGCATTTCTCTCTCTTTTTTTTTTTTTTTATTGTCATGAGTAAAATTAGGTAATTTTGAATGTATGAGGGTGCTCATACATTTCACTAATAAAGATGTCGGCCTGCATGCAATTCCTGTCCTCACCACTGGAGCGTGGGGGCGCTACCTCTTAAACGTCACTTTAAATCAGGCATGGAAACAAAAAAAAAAAAAAACAAAGGCCCGCTCTGGACCCGCTCAATTTCGGAGCTAAGTCGTGTTTACTGCCATGTTTTGCATCGAGTCTAAAAGAAAACAGGTAAACCTGTTTGCAAAATTTTCGGATTTACAGAGATCGACGACGGAATGATTCCGAGAAGAGCAGCAGCAGGCGACAGATGCTAGCTGGTAGGACCACCGGGAGCTGCTTCCGGTGAAAGCCCGCCAACAGCCAGCAAAACGCGGACAGGCGTGCAGTAATGATGGATTCCTGCTTCGAGGCAGTTGAACCCCCCGCAGACAGCCGTGTAGTTCGCACACGGTGAGCAAATCACCACGACACTTTACCCGGCGATCCGTCTGACGTCATAGCTGGCTTCGATGACGTCTTTCTCAGCGGACACGCCGGCGACCAGGAGAAGTCTGCTCCTGCGGCTGCGAGCTACCTCGGCGGAAAACTCCCGTTTGAGTGCCTGCGGAAGACAAAAGTTTCAGTTTCGCTTCGAAAAATGCTAAAATGTGTGTGAATAAGTGAGGGGATCAGACCTGGATCAGCTGTGTGAACCTCCCCTTTTTCGCTCCAGGCAAAAAGTCCAGGCTGAGCCCATCAAAACCAAACGTTCTCAGCAGATTGACGGCAGAACCGATGAACCGGCTTCTTTTTACTGCGTTTGATACCACTCTGCGGAATCTGTTACAAATTAATAGAAATCTGTCTTCAACATCCAAAGAATTAACATATGACGTTTGTGACATCTTCAATAGCAAACAACAATACAAACTATTGGAAACAAGCTGAAGTAAATGAATGAATATATTATTAAATAACATTATGATAAATTATGGCTGCATTCACTTAAGCCAAGTATTTTTCTTCAATATTCAGTTTCTATGAGGACATTTATTGTTTGCGTAAACCAAAAATTGTTGCCACTTTTGTTGTGCACACATTGTTTGTGTGATTATTTCAATTGGCTAACACTAACCCTGCCATGAGGTTTATGAATCAGTTTGTCATAAATACTCTTAATGTTTACGTTTAATAGGTATTTGTCTTAAAGTCTTGTCTCTTAAAGTCTCTTAAAGTTCCACTCACCCGCCTGCATCATTAACTGCCAACAGGGTTTTGAGCTGCGGATTTCTGTGGGAGCATAAAAACTATTTAGGAATGACATTTAACAAAACACAAAACTGAAGAGAGTTTGGAAAACGCTGAAGGGCTACAGGTCCGACCTGTTTTTGAGTGCAGTGAAGGACTGATAGAGCTCCTTATGAGAGCGTGTCTTGGGGACAAGCAAATTTCCCCTGATGTCAGCGAAGGCGAAGATAAGATGAGTGCACTGGTTTGGATCAATGTCAGAAATCCTGAATCTCCCTTTTCCCACTCGATCGTCAGCTGAGCTGTCATAGTAACACACCAGCCTGGTGGAAGAGGCTGCAAAAATATCATTTTAAATTCATTTAATTACAACATTTTCATCAAATTGTATGTTTCCCAGCAATTCTTGGTTAATGTCCATGTGCTAATAAGACTTTTGATAAGAATGAATTATTTCAGGCCATTAACTTACCCAATCTGGTGATGATGAAAAGGAGACCTTCAAAATAAGAGAGTTGGTAAGTATGAGATTGAAAACAAAGCACATTATAGGTGAAAGGGATTTCAATCTACATATTAAACAGCAACAAGTAATCTCTCCAGCATCAGCAAATGCCCACAAACTTCCCTCTGTGATGTACATAAATTATATGGAGTAATGGAGACGTTATTTGAGAATATGTAATCTTCAACAATAGAAAAAAAAATCTATCATCTTTGTGATCAAATGATTAAAATCTGGATGAAAAAAAACCAAACTAAACAGATTGGGGTGAATTGACTGTTTAGTGAATCATTGGCTGGATCGGTGTGCCTCACCTGCACTCAGAAGTAGTTTACACATGTTGTCACTGTTTAACTGAAAAGAAAAAAGATTTATTTATTTTTATTTTTTTTTACAATTTTCCCACAATGGACACCGACAAGTTAGCAACAGTAAAAACAAGTCAGTGATAATAAATTAATAATTAAGTGAATGCAGTCGGAGTAAATGGGATACTTACCAAGCCAAAGAAGAGAGAAGCTTACACTGTGTCTGTCTCCTGTGACTAATGAATGAATGACTGACTGGCAGCGCCTTTATTGCGTAGATTGCTTTTTAGGTGTGGTCATTTCATTGTCTAATTGGGTGGGTGAGCATTTTTGTACAAACTGTTCAAAACAATGGAAACAATAGCAATTAAAAATGATAGCATTAATTAATTCACCAATTATTTTTAATAACCTACCAAATGTTATCTCCCTGTACAACTGACTTGTTTTTGCTGTTTGCTAACTTGTCTGTGTCCATTGTGGGGAAAACTGTAAAAAAAAAAAAAAGTATTTATTTTTTCTTTCCAGTTAAACAGTGACGTGTAAACTACTGAGTGCAGATGAGGCACTTCATCTTCATAACTAACTTCATAACTTCATCGTTATATCATAAGACAAAAATAAAAAGAGTAATGTATGCTTTAAGACAAATACCCATTAAATGTAAACATTAAGAGTATTTATGACAAACTGATTCATAAACCTCATGGCAGGGTTAGGGTTAGCCAATTGAAATAATCACACAAACAATGTGTGCACAACAAAAGTGCAACAATTTTTGGTTTACGCAAACAATAAATGTCCTAAGAGAAACGGAATATTGAAGAAAAATACTTGGCTTAAGTGAATGTAGCCATAATTTATCATAATGTTATTTAATAATATATTAATTCATTTACTTCAGCTTGTTTCCAATAGTTTGTATTGTTGTTTGCTATTGAAGATGTCACAAACGTCATATGTTAATTCTTTGGACAGATTCCGTAGAGTGGTATCAAACGCAGCACAAAGAAGACAGTTCATCGGTTCTGCCGTCAAGAACATTTGGTTTTGATGGGCTCAGCCTGGACTTTTTTCCTGGAGCAAAAAAGGGGAGGTTCACACAGCTGATCCAGGTCTGATCCCCTCACTTATTTATACACATTTTAGCATTTTTTTTTTTTTTAACCGAAACTGAAACTTTTGTCTTGCGCAGGCACTCAAACTGGAGTTTGCTGCCAAGGCAGCTCGAAGTCACCAGGACAGACTTCTCCTCGTCTCCAACGTTTCTGCTGAGAAAGCAGTCATTGACATTAAACTCATGATTATCTTAGGAGATGCTTTAGTTGACAAAATGATCTCTGTATTTTATCAGGGGCCTGGATTTAATTAACGTGAGGACATTTAACTTTCGAGGTGCCAGCGAAACTGTCACAGGACCTCACAGTCCCTTGTTCAAGGGATCCAAGGATACCGGAGACAAAATGAACTCCAACACTGTAAATACATGTCTTACTATTTTAACTACCTGAATGCATGGAAAGTTTTTGGATCACACTAATTCTTTTTTTCTTCCATATTTTAGGGCTTTGCTTTGCAGCACTGGAGGGACCAGGGAGCACCTGCAGAGAAGCTGACCTTGGGCATAGCATCCTTTGGGAGAGTTTACACACACCCATACAAGCAGTGAAGTTGCAGGCATTGGTTTTGGAATGGAGAGCAAGTTCACCCGTACGGAAGGACAATGGGCCTACTATGAGGTAAAACAGCATGCAGTTAAATCGAAACATTTGTATAAATTGCTTTACTGTACACTAACAGCTTCTATTTTATGTGGTGTGACAACTTTCATCTCCTCCTCCTCCTAAATTGAACAGGTTTGCAAAAATCTCGGTAGCACAGAAATCCAGTGGATTGCTGATCAGAAAGTTCCATATGTGGTCATGGACACTGAGTGGGCCAGATTTCATAATATGGACAGTCTGGAAGCAAAGGTAATCATCTGTTTCATTCAGTAAAATGCTTCCAAAATGCTACTAATGCACAGATTTGGTTTCGCAGATATTTTCTCAACATAACTTTTTGATTGTTTCTGTCCTCCTTATGTCAGGTCAGTTACCGAACAACAAACCACTTTGGGGGAGTCTTTGTCTGGTCTCTGGACCTGGATGACTTCAGTGGGCATTTCTGTCAACAGGGCAAACCAAAATTAAGCCAAAGTTTGATTTTTATTCTCTTTGACTTTTGAGGCATCACTGTTGAAGATCTCTCCAGTTTCTGCGGTTTCAGGTCAGATGGGCTTTACTGCAATCCTTACATCCCACACGAGTTTTTCAGCTGTGCCCAGAGGAGAACGTACATCCTCAGCTGCCCACCAGGTCTCATCTACAAAACGGATTGCAAATGCTGTGACTGTCACTCAAGTGTCCACTTTGATCAATTTAGTCTACATAGGTGGTAATATCCATTCTTGCCAACATAACTGGTGCACCAGCTGTACTTCATTGGCTGCCAGTAATATTCAGAATAACATTTCATAACAAAATCCTTAACATATAAAGCTCTTAATGGCCAAGCTCCATCATATCTCAGAGAGCTCATAGTTCCTTACTGTCCTAGTAGGCTGCTCCGCTCTCCAGATGGAGGTTTACTTGTGCTTCCTAGAGTCTCCAAGAGTAAATCTGGAGGCAGATCTTTCAGTTATCAGGCTCCTCTTCTATGGAACCAACTTCCAGTATCAGTCCGGGGGGTCGATTCTTTAGCAATTTTCAAGACCAGGCTTCAAACTTTTCTGTATGACAGAGCTTATAATTAAAACGTTAAAGTTCATTTAGTCTTTAGCTATGCTGCTATAGGCCTAGACTGCAGGGGGAAGGACTGAGCACCTCTCTCTCCTAGACCTGCTCTATATGTAAAGTGCCTTTTGATGCAACTTTGTTATGATTTGGCACTATATAAACATCTGATTTGATTTAGATAAATAAAAATAAAAATTGTCACCGGATTTCGTCGTCCTGTATTGTCTGTTCCAATTTTGGAGCCATGAACTCTGGCTCAGTTCATGTTTCAGACCATCAGCACCCTGAGTGAAGATGGCGTGTCGGTCACAGAGCCGCCCATCAGTGTGCCCAACAACTCATATTTACCTGGCAGGGGAGATACCACGATCATGAAGGTGGTTCACCCAGGATGAGGCTCAGCCATTGCACTTCGGCTGTGCTGATTCCTGTGAATTCCCCAAAATGTGGGAATCTGGACTGCATCACTTCTGGTGGCGGGGGGGACTGTGTTCGAGCTCTCCTCTGATCAAATGTAAAAAACTAAATCTAACATTCTGACAAGATTTCAACAGACAGGCAGCAGCTTAACTCCTGTCTTGTTGTTTCACAGGAGCTCAGACAAATATATGCCTGTCAGTGTTGTTGTACAGTTATGTATTACTGCCATGTTTGAGCTGAAATAAGTTGATTGACGATTGATTGCGGTAGCGATGCTAATCCCGTTAGCCAATCTATGGCGTTTTCCATTGTATGTTAGCATGAAGCTAACGGACAGATTATTGCATTTGTTACTCCTCGGCTGGACTTCTGTAACTCATTTCTATCTGGATGTCCAAACAAATCTCTGAAAGGCCTTCAGTTGATTCAGAATGCTGCCCCATGAATATTAACAGGAACTTGTTTTAGCTGTTCTTCATTGAGTCTGAATATATGTGCCATAAACTTTTCGGCTTTGTCAGTGGAGAAGAACAGCATCTTTAGAAGACTGATCATACAGTTGTTCTCTGGCCATTTGTTTTCATTAACCCCTCCTACCCTTCCACACCAGACAGGTCCTGAAAAGTAGTAAACATGGAGTGAACCAACAGATTAATCCAAAAAATTAAACTCTAATAATTAGTTTCTTTATTTGATTTACTGTGTGCATTGACTGAAGGCGAATAAACATTTTTCCCAGCTGTAATAAAGCACCAATAAGAACCAACAGAAAAGTTCAGTAGTTGAAATCACTGAACATCAGTGGTATGACATCAAGGGGTGCAGACATTTATGTAATTGTACTCATTTATTTAGGTTTTTTTTTATAATTTTTTTTTTAATCTCCGTTCTAGAACCTTTTGATCCTTTGATGCTTTGTGCTGCATGTGCTTTGTGACATCATCTATGACATCAGAACAACACATATAGAAGCCTCAGGTGAACTTGGTCAGTTCGTTCTGATCGCCCTCAGAGTGAGACACAAGTGACCTTCACTGCGTTTGAGAAGTTTTTGCAAACATTTTCCTGCAAAAATGCCTTCACCAACTCAAGAGAAGAGAAAGCAGAAAGAAACTGCTCCTGCACATCCTGGAAATCTACCAGAGGAACAAGATATACTCCGAAGCAAAACCACCTGCTACCAGATACTGGATTTTAACGGAGAGGGTGCCTTTGGAAAAGTTGCCATATGTTTGGACTTAAACACATCCAAAACCGTGGCAATCAAAATACACAAAGACACCGAAGATGACCTCATTGAAAAAGAAGTGGCCATGTTGAAGGCAGTCAGCGTCCTTGACCCAAACAAGAAGAACATTGTCAGATTCCTGGACGATTTCAGGTACCATGACCACTCTTGTCTGGCCTTCGAAATGCTGGACATGAGCCTGTGGGACCTGTTGAAGGAGAGGCAATGGAAGCCGCTGAGTCTGAATGAAATCCGTCCTGTGGCCCACCAGCTACTTGTCGCTTTTGAAGCCCTGAAGAGTATTGGCATCATGCACACAGACTTGAAACCGGACAACGTGATGCTTGTTAATCACAAGGATCAGCCATTCAAGATCAAGCTGATTGACTTCGGTTTGGCCATTCACACCAGCGAAGTGGAAGTTGGAATGATGATGCAAACTGAATCATACAGAGCTCCAGAAGTAAACCTGGGACTCCCCTTGTCCGAATCCGTTGACATGTGGGCAGTGGGCTGTGTCATGGCGTTCCTGTACTTTGGTGCCAACCTCTTCCCTTGCAACTGTCCATATCACTGGATGAAAACCGTGGTCCGCCTGGTTGGCCAGCCAGGCCACCACCACATACTTGCTGGACTACATAGCTGGGCATATTTCATTTGGGATGGTTTCACAGGGCTGAGACTAAGGACACCAGAGGAGTTTGAGGAGGTGACTGGTGACAAGCCAGAAGTTTACAGAAGGCCTTTTGACTCTGCCCAGAATTTAAAGGATGCAGTGATGAAGTACACACCAACAGAAGATCATCTTGAATATGAGGACAGGATGACATTTTTAGCCCTTCTGAGAGGTTGCCTGGATCCAGATCATGACCTGAGAATCACTCCCAGGGAAGCTGTAAAACACAGTTTCATAACAATGGATCACCTGAAAACAGCAGCCAGCTCCTATTCAGATACTGCTATTGAGCTGATGACTGTTTCTCCACTGGAAACTTCAGAGGGATCAGATAATGACAACACTAATGAAGACTATTCAAACGCTGCTCTCATCACTGACCATGGAAAAGATTCAGCACCATGTTCTGGTTATGATGCAGACTCACAGGATTCGGCTGCAGAAACTAAAGACCGTCAAAGTGAGAGTGACACAGTCAGGAACGGTAACTGTTGCAGGTTCCCTAAAACTCACGGTTATAAATGTCACTCTTGTGGATACGACGCTGACATCGACTCTTTCAATGACGAGTCAGTCACCGGGGTCTCAAAATGTAGACCTAGAGTGAGGAAACATCTGCGCCGCCGATGGCAACCTGTGAAACGTCACTGTGATCATTTGAACAACCATGCTGATACAAAGACATCCTGGGAGCCTTCCACCAGTCACTCCTACCATCAACATCCATGTTCCTCAGACCCAACCAATGGAGTCAACATAAAGTCCACCAAGTCCCCTGGACCCTCAGCAGAAAGCAGCTGTCCTGATGGGGTCAGACACACTCCAGCCAACGAACAGCCAAACAGCTCTGTTCTACACAACAGCAACCATCCAGACAACCACCATGTGCCAGTTTTCAGTGACAATGACAGCCCATCAGCTGACTTTGCGCCAACTGATGAAGCCACAGCCTCCGTCCTGTCAAACAACGAAGCTACAGCTGTCACCCAAATTGTTGACGATGATTCCATCAAGACAGAACGACGCCAGGGCCGTGCATTTCCGAGGCTAACCAAGTTCTTCCGCCGAGTGCAGAAGAGACTGATTTCCATCTTTAAACCAAGAAAGTAGCAGTCCGACTCAACTAGCCAACAGCCCGCCCAACCTGAGCCCGGTTCTGACAAAGCTTTCTTCCCCTTAAAGGGAGTTTTTCCTCTCTACTGTAGCCAAGTGGTTTCTCAATGTTGGTGAAAAGAGCGGTTAACTTATCTGTGGTTTATGAGAACTGTCTGAAATATAAATGTCAAAATAGAAACATCAATATTATTTCTTCTTTCTATTGCTTTATTAATGTTTTTGATTCTGCCCATTCATCTCATTCACTAGTCTAATGGCTGCTGCGTAGGTTCAGTGTACATATTAGTGATTTTCTGACTGATAACTACGAATCTTCTGGTCTTTATCTATCTGCTATCTGATGTTAGCATGAAAGTTAACATTAGCTATGTAGCTTTGGGATGGATGTTTAATTTGCCTTTCCGTTGGAACGAATTCATTCACTGAGTCTTCAGTGAGCAGGTGGGCTGAAGTGAACAGCCATCATAGAATGAGAATTTTTTTAATGATAGGCGGCGCGCTCTCCTACCGGCAAATGAAGTAATCAGTAATTTCAACTTCAGTAGGCTACGGGACACAGCTGAGACACACACACACACACACACACATCATAATCATAATCATAATCCTCATCCAAACATCTCTGTTAGCATTAAATTCATGACCATCTGAGGTCCAGCTGCTGCCTGTCTGCTTCAATCTGCTGCTCAGCATCATCAAACAGCTCTAGTCAGAATGTTGGATTCAATCTGGGCCACCCCCGCCTGTAAAACTATTTTATTTATTTATTTATTTATGTTTTCTAAGTCAGGTCATTATGTTGTCTGTATTTTTAAGCATACAAATTAAACAAGTATTCTAAACAAAATATAAACTTTACAGGCCCATAGTTTTTTCTTTGACACGTCAGGGACTTCTGGTCCAATTAATGCGTTCGGCGGGAAATTCAAATGACTCCAGCTCAGTGACAGGCAGCACCGCCGAACCGGGCCGCACGGATTTAACATTAACATACATATTCTCATTGGCTACACGTATATGAGTGTTACATTTAGTTTTCTACAGTTGATCGGAGGAGAGCTCGAACACAGTACCCCCCGCCACCAGAAGTGATGCAGTCCAGGCTGAGCCTCGTCCTGGGTGAACCACCTCTGTGTGCTCAATACAAGTCCCATTCAGCTCAGGATCACCTTCAACAGATCAGGTTGTCTCTGTTTGTGTCTCATCACCTTTTATTTCTCTGTATGTTGGAGAAAGTCCTCAGTGGCTAACTGAATTGATTGACGTTTTTAAATGACGGTAGCGATGCTAATCCCGTTAGCCAGCCTATGGCGTTTTCCATTGTATGTTAGCATGAAGCTAACGGACAGATTACTGCATTTGTTACTCCTCGGCTGGACTTCTGTAGCTCATTACTATCTGGATGTCCAAACAAATCTCTGAAAGGCCTTCAGTTGATTCAGAATGCTGCCCCATGAATATTGTCGTTTTTAACCATTATGTGGGGAAAATGATTAGCCAGATTACAGAACTTAATGTTTTCACATTAAACCTTCAACATTACTAGATTTGATGCCATGAGATCTACATCATTGGAGAGATATGATCCAATTTATTTAATTTAATTTATCTATGAAGGTGTAAGGTTAGAACTTGGACTTGTTTGCCTGTTGGTGTCTGTTCATTTCAGCTGTATCTAAACATGACATATCTTTTTATGTCACATCTTTTGCTCATACCAGGGACGTCACTAGGATTGAGAGATAGGGAGGCCTAGCCCCAGGAGTGTTTTAGAGAATGAACAATTTTCAATGCACCTAGAAGGGCTTCTTCAATTAAGTCATTATTTGAAGAACATTTATCAGAACCTGTTATTTGGATCCCTTTCTTTTCCTTCAATGCCTTTTTGCCTTCAGGATATCTTCGTAAATCCATCTAGCAAATGAATAGAAAGACAGTTTGAATTTTCCCATGCCAAAACTAATGCAACAATACGTAGCAACCACAATGTAACAGCAATAAACTAGGAATGCTACTGAAGTGAAGTGATTAAAAAAGGTGATTTCTCATTGAGACCAGGATCAGTGCTGGCAATTTATACTTAACAGGCAAAATCCAAATCTCACTCTACACGGTTTCAACAGAGGATTGCAAATGACTAAGCATTTTGGAGCACAAGCTGTTCACACAAGCTGTTCAACTCAAAGCAATATATATAATAATTACAGTTATATGGAGCTACAAATAATTAGAATAATACGTAGTTATAATCATAACTCTGTTCAGGCAATCAGGTAGGGTTGAATCAGCTTCTTAAAACAATTTCAAATACAAACAGGCCTTTATGGCCAGTTACAGCATTGGCAGCTCTCTTGAAAGACTAAATTAGCTGGGCAGTTTTGGATCCAGGTGAGGCCGTTGGCACAACTGTAAAATGAATTTGGGGCATCGGCTTTGGCATAAAGACCACCGGCCTTTGTTGCACAGAAGTTGTTGTCTGGGGCAGTTGATTGTGTAACTGTCGGTCTAGGCAGAACTGTTTGAGGGTCTTGCGTTGCAGACAGAGTTACTTGAGTTGGATGAGCTTCTGCACTGGGGAGGGGAGGGAGATCTGGAGAAACAACATTAAGTTCTTCATAGTCAGAAGAATCCAAAATAAATACTTTATGCACATTAAAGAAAATGTTTTTGAATTTTCTTTTCCATTTACCAGAAGACAAAAGGGAGCGAAGATAGCTGATGAGGGCATAGTTTCCTTGTCCACAGAACTGTCCGTTAAAGTCATCCATATCCAGAGCCCAAACAAATGCTCCTCCAAACTGGTTCTCCTTAAGGTAACTGACCTGAATGAACAAAGAAAGACTTTATACAGGGTCTGTAACTTGACCTTAAATAACGTTTTAATAGAAACACATGGCTGACGACCTTAGTCTCAAAACTTTCTTTGTTGTCATAGCCGACCCACTCGTTTTTTTTGACGGCATAGGGAACCTTCTGGTCTTCTATCAGGTGGACATTGGCGCCTTGAAGAAAAGTGCAAATCTTAAAAAAAAAAAAAAACATTAACATCCAAATAGTATATTGAAATGAAAAAACATAGTCTGACAGTTGAGATGAGTAAAAAGGTAACGGTTTCACCTCATAATAGGCCAAAAAGCCAGGCTCCCTGGTAAAAGCACCAGGAGCTGCAGGACCACTGACTGGTGCTCCAACCTGACTGGACTGAGTAGATAGTCGAAATGCTCGGCCATATGTAGCAAAGCCCATATTTAGCTTTTCTACAGGTGTTCCTTTGTCCCGCCAATACTTCATGGCAAAATCCTATAAGTACAAATAAAAGAGACGGATACATTTTTTCCCAACCAAATTCAGGGAAAATGTTAGTTTAATTTAACTTATTACTTGAAGATCTGCAACCTGTGCAGAAGCTTCTGTGTAATCAAATCCTTCTTCACATGTCGCCCATGACATGACACTCAGGGGTGAACAGAACAAAGTCAATCTACTAAATATAGTTTTGGAGTATTTGTACTTTACTTGAGTATTATTTTGGGGGATACTTTACTTTACTACATTTAAAGGACAAATATTGTACGTTTTACTCCACTTCATTTCTATTGATGCTCTCCTTACTCGCTACTTTTGTGCTAGTCTAACATTACTCGTTCGTATCAAATTTTGTTCCTATTAGTTTCAGTCAATGTTTTGTTTGTACAACTTCAAAAATACATATAATCAGAAAATTAATGGATGAAAATACCCTTATGATAATGGAACAAAAAGTTGACATTAAAGACCAGGAAATAATACTTTTGCATTACTGAATGAGCAAAAGCAAAGTAAATCCCTAGTACTCACAGTGTTTAAGTAAACATTGTCCCCGGTGTCTTGAGATCCTTTGTATAAGGGACTGTGATGTCCTGTTACACGTTCCCACGTGCCGTGGAAGTCATATGTCATCACATTGATGAAATCCAAATACCTGATAAAATGTATGTGAGATCAAGTTCACCAAAACATGTTGACAACAAATACTGGGGATAATGTGGGAAGTAACGTTGAGGTGTACTTTGCCAATTCTGGAATTTCATAACCAGGATCGATGATTCCTTTCCCAGCAGGCACGGCGGCAGAGAGAAGTAATCTTGGTTTGGTTGCTGTTTCCTCAGCTTTGTAGGCTTCAAGGAGTTCCTGCAGGTAGGCAGGCGGTTTATGAGACTTACAGCATGTATGTTGCACATCAGTCGAACTTCTGGACAGTACTTTTGGCTCTGACCTTGCATAACAGTGTGAATCTCTGCTTGTCCTCCAGAGGACTTCCTCTACCTGCAGGGTATTCCCAGTCCAGGTCTAATCCATCAAATCCATGTTTTCTCAGCAGTTGGATGGAAGACTGGATAAATTTATTCCTGTTGGCTGGGGTTGACACCATTGTTGTAAATCTGCGTAGCATGGTGGGGAAACGAAGTGGATCTCAGGAAGGTAAATAGATTTTTATTCATTGTTTTGTGTTAAAATTCTCACTTCTGTGTTCCAAAGTTCCAGCCTCCGACTGCCAACAGTGTTTTAAGATTTGGATTTCTGTGGGAATATATACGTTTAGTTGGCAGCAATTATTATAGGGCATAATGTCAGAGGGGTTGGCACTGACCTTTGTTTGAGTCCGTTAAATGACTTGTAAAGTTGCTCATCGTTCCATTCTATGGTGACCAACTCATTAGCCTCGTTAATACCAGCAAAGGCGTAGATCAGGTGGGTGCACAGGTGTGGATTAACCTGCGAGGGCATGAATTTCCCTACACCAGGTCTGTATTGGGACCAGTTAGTGAAATAACACACCAGCCTGGAGCCTGAGACTACACACAGAAGATAGAAGAATTCACGAAGCTCCAAAGAGTAACACTAATAATGCTACTAAGATCAATGCTCGATATCAAAGGTTGATAGTGTATTTTACAAACTCACCCAAACTGCAGAGGAAAAGGCAGAAACCTTGTAAAGTAGAAGATGTAGTCAATAGAAGTTGTAAATATTGTTCAAGAAAAGTGTTTCACAGTTTATTGTTATCTTACTTGCAATTAGAATGAACTTGCTCATGGTGGTTGTGCTTGGATGAGCGCTTCCAGAGACGAAAACTGAGCACTGAGCGCTCTCTTTAGCTAATGAAAAATGTAAACACAATGATAATCATTAACCAGGCAAATAGACGTGACAGTAAGTCTAAAAGACAAAGCTGTTGCCTCACCGAAGTGGGACGAATAACAAAATATTCGACACCAGAACAAAAACCTATATCAAAAATAGTTTACAGCTGATTTAAATTCTGATAATCCTCATCAACAGGCACAGAGCAGCCAGGTTGATACATCATCAGTTATTAGTTAAACCACCAGAGAGCTCTTCCACTTCCACACAAATGTCCAGTGAAATCCTCCAGACTCAGAGACCAGTAATGTGTTACCACACAGACACCAAGCTTGTGGAAGAGCACTGTTACAGTTTAGAATGGAAGGCCGATAAGTAAGAAAAATAAAACGTTTTTGTCCCTGCGGATACGTTACACATCTGAGACAACCCTGATTTAAGTCACCCCAGGTGATGTTTTCCAAAATGTCTTAAGTTAGAGAGCCATCTTCTGCTCAGTGTAAGGAATTGTAAACAGTATGTGCTGAGTGTGCAGCCTCGGTCTGACTAATTTAGACTGCAGCGGAGATGTGAAAGGTAGTATGTTGTGTATCGCTGATGATGTGACAAGTTAAAAATAAATACATGAAATCAGCACTTTTGTTTCTTTTCCCAGGAGCAACAGTCTAATTTCTCTGTACCTCGCAGCCTGAGTGTAAGGACATACAGCCTTTCTGCATTAATGTGTGCTTTCGTTGCTTATATTAACCAATAACTTAATGACAAACACAATGCCAATACCAGATGTACTTTGCCTTCTTATCAATATCTGGTCCATATTGACATAGTTGCATCACGTAACTTCAGAGCTGTCCTGATAGGACTCTGAACCTCTTTTAGTGCTCTGGTTCCAGTCCTGGTCCAGTTGGTTCTAATCAGAGTAGAGATTGCTTTCTCATTTGGAGAGGGGAAAAATTGGTATTGTTACTTTTCTAATACAGCTTTTTATGCCTTTATTTTTAGACAGTAAATGCACTCTGCTGCTGCTGACTGTTGTTTCCAGTGTACTGCAGCAGCACCACAATTATCTGCAAGGTCCTCCATGTTTCCTTTTTTTAGATGAAGCTTAGTTAAGATTGACTCAGGTTTGTCTTAACCATCTTCCAGATATGCAGCTACAGAATATATCCTCGATGGTGGGAGATAGGCTTGGGTTCAATATGGAGCTATACTAAAATTATAACTTTGGTTAACTGCTTTCCACTCTCCCCAGAGTTTATGCTAAGCTGGGTAAGTGCTGATAGTAGCTTCATATTTAACAAAACACTAATTACTGGCACCCTAATCCATGTCCCCAACTGTTTCCAGACACGTGATTAGATTCAACAATTAGAAACTAACTTAAACTAACTTCTGATTACCCCGATAAAACAGACACAAGATTTCAAGATTCAGAATCACATCAAATACGGTAGAAATAAATATTTCTTCTTTATTTACATTAGGGCATAATTGTGGTATTACTTGATATATGATGTTAAGATTCAAATAAACCAAAAAGGTTACATAAAGATTAAATATGTCTTGGTGAGTGAAAGGGGGAGAGAATTATGAGAAACTTCATCTTTTACAACTATTGATAACAGTTTGCCAAAACTCTAAATGGTTTGTCCGCTTTTCCCCCATCAGGATCCTGTCAGGATGAACTGTCCACGTCCCTGGGAATATATTTTTTTGTTCACCTATAAATATAAGTATTTCTTAAAGTACCTATTAATTTTGACGTTATACCTGATGGTGAAAGTATGACCCTAATTTCAACTAATCATTGTACAAAAGTAACACAAATATGATTATTTAAATTAGCAGTATAGAACAAAGTCAGGTGTCAGAACAGTAGGTAAGTTGGTCCTTGCGTTTACTTTTATCAACATGATAAACTGATCCGCTTCTGTCTCTTCTGATGTGCACGTCCAGTCTCTCTCCATAATTGAACACAAGTGTTGGCATGTGCACGAGCACAGTTTTTATATTTACAAAACAAAAGGAAAGCTTCCATTTTGTCAGATGAATAAGCTTCTCTCTAGAAACGCTGGGGGGGGGGGGGGGGGGGGGTAAAACAGGTCCAGTCTCCAGCTGTAACCTCCAGCAGCACAGGTTGCTCCAGGTTCTTAATTCAAGGTGGAAGGCACAAGCACGGTAGAGTTACACGATAAGCAGTTGAGTTGGAGTCGAAAGGATGTTTCTGTCTGAGGTTTCATGCCAGGGAGTAGATGGTGTTCATTGGAGAGTGAAGCTCAAGACTTCCACCGAAGTCCAGCTCCCTGACATCTCTCCTGGTTCCTGTGTACTGGCCAATGAACGAGCCGTCCTCATTGAATGGCATTTCTCCTCCTTCTCCATAGTCCACCAGACTGTCATCACTGTCTGATCGCTTCATCATGGCCTCCATAGACGGCTGGCCTCTTTGCAGCCCTCTTTCCTCCTCCCTACAGAGTTATCCAGAAATGAAAACTCAATTTAAAAGTCACATTTTGTTAACACTAGCAGAAGAAGAGGATCCATTCACAACGTACCTCCGAGGGTAGGGCAGAGTGGAGACACGTGCTATCCTAAAAGATGAAAACATTTTGAGATTTATTATCTGCGAGGGTGAATCACAATCATACATTCACTGGGTACTGCATCTGCAATTTACTATTCCAAAGTTTAAATTGTATAATTGAAATGTCAGTAGTGTCACTGTGTCAACATTTAGTCTTTTCATACCTTTCCAGAGACCTGGAGTGGTTCAGTGCGAAAAAGAAACAGGTTGAGAGTTTGGTTGGGGGGTGGGTTTAGGTAGAAAAGGTAGAGTAAATACACACAGAAAGAAAAATCTGAAATTAATACGTGTTGATAGGGTCAGCTTTAATTCACCTAACACACTAATGCACCGCGACCAAGCAAATAAGTAAATAAGTAAATGTAAACGTAAACTTATGGCTCATGTATGGTGTTAAGAGGAGAGCAATATCTGATTAAGTGTTGAGTATTGTTGCTCTAACATTATTTCATTATGGTTACATCATCAAACTTATTTTTAAAACCTCATATATAATTTGTAAAAAGTTAGATTAAAACTAGCCACTTAGGTTATAATAAAAAACTTGTGCTCTCAAATAGATCTGTTATATTTATTACCGATAATCAAATGACCCCTCTTGATCTTTGTCGTCCACTGGCTCCAGTGAAATGTCCTTTTTTTCCCGGACTAAAATGACAACAAGCTGATTAGAAGAGATGCAATGTGGTGATATTGATCATCTTTAGAACCGAAACAGCATCTTCAAAGCTCTTGTTCTGTCTGATCAACAATCAAAAAACGCCAAAGGTCAACACTGTTACAGATTACTGATTACATGTGTAACCACTCTACCTGGGTACTTCCCTCCTCGGCTTCTCTTGATGAAGCAGACTATAAGAAGTATGAGCACGATGAGTGCCACTGCACACATAATCCCGATGAACCAGCCCTGAGTGGTGATGTCCACCTGGTCCTGAGCGTATACTGTGACACACAGTCAACACTTCAGAGTGTCTACTTGTTTCATTGGCAGAGCACTAAATGTGTTGATGAACGAGGCGAGTGCATTACTTTCAGTGGTGTAGTGGGGTGACTCCTCCGTATGCCATTCCCCTGTCCCGACCTTAGTGCGCGCTGCAACGGAGAATCTGTACCGGGTGTATCGGTCGTATCGACGGACTGAGAAGCTCGTTACATTTGGAGGAAACTCCTCAACTTGCAGCTCCTCTCCTCTGCTGGCGTTCACTGTGACAAGAGGAGAAATCTCAAGTTAAAAGAGCTGTGACTCTGACAAGGTCCAGACAGCTGAGCTATTAAGCTCCTGCACAAGTGTTCATTTGCATTTGGAGAGCAACCTCGAGAGGCACTCCTGTCTCTGAGTGCATATTGAAATGGGATATTATGAACTATGGTTTTGTAGACTTTGCGGCTTTAAAGGAATAAACAAGGTCTTTCCTGTGATGAAAGCTTTGATGTCGCTTCAAGGACGAGTTCAAATAATTAGAATAGGCTGTAAAGAAGCATTAAAGTGTGTTTCAGGTGTTGTCTCGTCGTACCTGTCTGGTACTTGAGAGAATACCCTGTGATGACACCGTTGGGTTCTTCTGGCAGATCCCAGTCCACATAAATACTGTCCAGATGTCGCTGCTGGATCCTAAAGGATCTGGGAGCAGATGGCACTATCGAGAAAGAAACAGCGGGAGATAACAAACATAAGCTTTAGAGATTGCTGGTGCTTAGAAGAGGAGACTCTAAAAATCCTGTTACTGGTCACTAACTTTTCTTACCTCCTTCAGGTGTTGAGAAATGTATATTATTACTGGGCGGCCCTTCAAATCGATTGTTTGCCACCACTATGTACATCTTATAGTTGCTGTAGGGGATAAGCCCAGTCACAACCCCCGATGGCTCCGGACCATTGACTTGAAATGCTTGAGTCTTCATTCCTCTGTTGACTCTCAGCCACCTCAGTTGGCTGCTATCCCTCCAGTAGTAAACCTGAGAGATGAAAGCATCACACCCAGCATTTCAATTCTGCCGCAGTCTGCGAATTGGGTCGTTATTTTAGGCACCACTTGCCAAGAAAAGTTTGAACTCCTGCACGTTGGCAGGACTGATACAATGAGATTTGTCTGGCATCAGCTTCACAACAAAACCGCAGGCTGTAACAGTCAGTCAAAAGAGCACGGGGCCGCATCTCAATCCCTGACTCACATAAAATATTGATATTGTTTATTGTAAATAAGAGAGTTTTATGAAGGTTAGTATGAATAGTCTAATTAGGGTTTAGCGGAGGCTCCAATTAAACCTGGTAAATATTTTAGTAATTAGTAGTAATAGTAATAATAAATAATAAAATAATTACAGCAGAAAAAGAATCATTTGTTGAAGTGATCATTTCCTCAGGTGTATTTTGGTGTATTCTCAGTCTTAATAAAATCAAATCATGTCTGATGGCATTGTTTCCAAAGCAACCATCTCTCTGACCACACTGCCACCATGAACCAAGACACCGAATAATTCTTCCCACTTCCTTTCACACAAAGTGAAACTCTCGCTTACTACAGCGCTTTGATTATCAGCCCAGTATGCTACTGAATGCACATTAGACACACCTTGTATTCTTTTAGTTCTCCCATAATAGAGTTGCGGATCACCGGGTCCCAGTGCAAAGTCACCTGAGTGCTCTCGATGTCAGACACTCTCAGATTCAGGGGTGCCGTTATGGGACCTGCAGGTAAACAGAGATGACACAGCGCTTTGTGTTGCTATCTGTGAACATAGAGGAATGTGATGAGAACCAACACTGATGCCCAAGATGCAGATAAATATAACAAAAACAGGAATAAGTTTGCTCAGAACAGAACGGTCAGTTTACTCATCTGAATATATTCAGGACTCCCTGTGGATTAAGACTCATTTTAAATCATTCCTACAATAGTTGGCTGGATCATTGGAAATAAAATATGAAGAGATTAACATTAACAGGACCTGAGTTACAGGAGGATGAGGCAGCAATCAATTAGACAATAGAATGCAAAACCCAACACTTTTACACATGGCACTCTGTTTTAGGGTGTTGGTGAATCCTTCTGTCGCTCCAGAGAAAACTAACCCTCACAATGTCCACTGTGCATCAGCAGTTAGGTTTGATTTGTATCACAGTGAAGTCAAACAGATACTTACGATCTTCCCCAGAGTAGCCAATGACAACAGGAGACTCTGGGCCCAGCCCGAAGTCATTGACAGCCTGGACTTTGATTTCATAAGGAGTAAACGTATCTGCATCATAGATGTAGTATTTTAGCCATTTAGTGGTGGCGTTCTTCCACTCCTCTCGGGAATCTCTCCTCCTCCACCACACCAAATACTTCAGGTGGGGTCCGTTCCATTCTCTGTAGGTCAGAGGCTGGAAGAAAGCCACAGCACTCAGCATTGTGTGTTCTTATCAAGGCACACTGATCAGAGAAGATACTCAAGATATAGAGATATAGAGGAAGTTATTAAAACTTTTGACACTTACCTCCCAGCTGATCTCCATGTTATTTCTCCAGGTACCTACACCCTTTACATTCTTTGGGATGACATCTGGAGCTGTGCAGGAAAAAAACAGATTCAGTGATAAAACCAATGGATTAAAGGGAATTTAACATTTTTTTTTATGTCAATTTAACAACCAAGACCTTTCTGAGTTTTAGAGGTTCAGTGAGATTTGTTTTTTTTTTAGTGCCACTGAAGGCAGCCAGGCTACAGTACGTGTTTTGTACCCTAATCAGCGAAGCAGTCTGCTGGCTTTATATTTAATGTTCTGTAAAAATTAACTCCACGCATTTGTTAGCTAGCTCTCAATTTGTTGTCTCAGACAAAAACGTATTTTTAGGAGCATCAAACTCACGTGCACCGCTGGATTGGAAGCGTGTAGATGGACGACTGGGGCGACTCGGTCCAATTTCGTTTATGGCAATGACCCTGAACTCATAGTAGGTGAAAGGTGTAAGATGTAGAATGACAGAGTTGAGGGTCCCTGGGTATGTTGATAGGTTTCTCCACTTTCCTGGCAACCAGTCATCATCATCATACTGCACTAAGTACTCTGGAAGGGAGTAATGGGTAAAAAGAAAAAAAGGTGGTAAAGACACAAAAACAGGATTACTCATAATATTTTTTATTATTTATTATTTTTTTGAGTGCATTTAGTTTCGTAGCTCTTACCTGTGATGGGATTGTGGTTACTGTTTCCAGGAACCCAGCTGAGTCTTACGCTCCGTTCAAACGGATCTGACAACTCCAAGTTAGTGGGAGGATCTGGACGATCTGCACACAAAAGTATACAAACTATTAAAAAGCCTCGCGTGTAGTAGGGCTGATTAAATACCATTTATTTTACACGCGTCATACCCATCACCATTAGACGTGCCGACACAGATTTCTGCTCCAGTTCACTCTTGATGACACACGTGTATTCCCCCTCATCGCCTGTGTTTACATTAGTGATTACCAGATTTGATTCATCCAGAGAGAGTCTGAGGGTCACATTCATACGAGGGAGAAACAGGTGAAATTTTCAGTCCCACTAAAAGATATATATATATAAATTACTAAATCTACCTACCGCCAGCTGAGAGTCAGCTGCTTTTTGTCTTTCAACCAGGTGGTTGTGACAGGAGTGGTGGCATCTGCTGTCACCCCACACTCAAACCGCACGTCAGTTCCACGGATGACTTTCATATTCTGTGGTCTCGTGACAATTAATGTGGGCTCTGAGAAAAATGTAAAAGATTTTTTATGCATTCTTTTTTTTTTTTTTTTTTTTTTTTTTTTTTTTTGCTAACTTCAAAAGAGTTGTAATTCTTTCAACTTCTTCAAAGTTGTAAGCATGACCCTCACCTTTGACCTCTATTCGAACTTGAGCTTCATCTCTTCCTGCGATGTTGCTGACTACACATATGTAAGTTCCCTGGTCCTCCAGCTGTATACGTTTGATCTCCAGAGTCCCATTTCTGTGGGTTTTAAAACGATTTCCTTCGAGATTTCCTTGGCCATATCTGGACCTGTGTGAGCAGAAACAACGTTCAATGTGGACTGATGTCTAATGCCACGCTTTAGATTGAAATGTCAAACAACTTGTTCGTACCACCGCAGCTCAGGCACCGGAGAGCCGAAGAAACGGCAGTCCAAGAAGGTGTGACTGCCCTCTATCACCTTGATGAGCGCATTCCTGGTTCCGAGAATACGAGGTGTTGCATCTAGAGAAAAGTTGTTAACATTATTTATATAAAAATTATTTTAAGCTGTACACTCCTAACTGATTCGTAATGTTTCTCTCAATTTTCATTGCTGTACAACAGTGAAGCAACCTTAACAGGCGCTCAATATGGTAAAATATTCACAACTAAAACTGCCATGACTGTAACAAAAAAAAAAAAAAGAAAGTGTTTTACTGGTTAGAAGCAGTTAATGAGAGAGTGTAACGTACGTAGGACATTCACAAAAGCATTGGCCAACAAGTAACCAAACTGATTTGAAGCATTGCACTGGTAGACAGCAGTGTTTGCGGTGGTCACACTTTGGAAGCTCAGCGTTTCTCCTGACACCTGTCTGTTTGGCTCGGGTGTCGCACCTAAAAAGAAAGGAAAATTACAGCAATAATATCCTTAGGATTCATTTTCCCAGACTGCAGGCTATAATGTCCAAAAACTCACTTTCAATCGGTTCCCCGTTGATGAGCCAGCTGACTGTTGGACGAGGAACTCCATCAGAACGACAAACCAGACGTCCGTTTTCTTCAGGAGCCAAGACCAAATTGGTGGGCTTCTCCAACCAGAATGGAGCCGCTTTTAAACGCAAGTACAGCATTGATTTAACTTTACTGTAGAGCAGGAAACTAAAGCATTGGATATTTCTTTAAGTATGTCTCACCTTTGACCCTGACAGTTATTGTGTGCTCAATGTAGCTGAGCTTATTGGTGGCTCTGCACACATATTCACCGGCATCATCAAATGATGCCTTTGGGATTTGAATCATCTTGTTGAAGTTCTTTACTTTCATGCGTGGTGTCACTGCCAGGCTCTCACCATCCTTGGTCCAGGTAATATGAGG
The DNA here is from genome assembly GCF_900963305.1 of Echeneis naucrates. Lineage (NCBI taxonomy): Eukaryota > Metazoa > Chordata > Actinopteri > Carangiformes > Echeneidae > Echeneis > Echeneis naucrates. Next base: position 5,444,981 of record NC_042517.1, read on the forward strand.
AGTTGGCCTTGATGATGATAAACAAGACTTTACACAGGATGACTCACAGGAAATCAAAATTTAAATCATACTGAATCAAAAACATATAGACTCTTTGAGGAAGGATGTGAACAATCGATAATGAATACATAACACTATGAAAAAAGGGCATCTATATCAATCACACTCACATTCCTGCAGCAATACACTCCAGGAGCAGTTCCTCCCCTTGCAGGACTAGTATGGAGCTGGACGAACCTTTGGGAGACAGCCAGGTGGGGGCGGCCTCCGCCACTGCTCGAGCTGAAGAGGATGGCAACCACAACACACCGGAACACATTTGCTCATGAAAATACTGCAATGACTCAAAGAAAAGAAGTTTCTGCTAATGCACCAATGTAGTCACTTCCACGTGACCTATCACAGGTCAAGGACTCCTACTGTAACTCAGATTAACTCCAAAATCACAGACCCTCTCCAGGTGGTATCTATATATATATATATATATATATATATATATATATATAACCACTCCATTGATAATTTGCTGCTCTTGTAGGTGAAGCCTGAAATGTACTGAATGGGATTCAGACTCAAAATTGTTTCAAAAATGTTTCTGAAAAAAGGCCAGATAATGCCAAAAAGAAATAAAAAATCTAGACTCAGGTATTGCGAACACACAGTTATACTCACTTAAAAGCACTTTAACAACGACAGGCATCTTCTGCTGGATGGCGTTCTTGTATGGGAAACGAGCATTACAGCAGTAGTCAGTGGCAGAATCATTCATCAGGACATTAGAGAAGTACAGATCTCCGTTCACTCCCATGGAAACCCTGCGGTCCTGCCGCACAGCCTCCGTGGTGGGGAAAGCTGTCTGGATCGGCCAGTTGAAAGGTCTCGCGTACGAGCCTGAGATGAAATGTGGGGTAGATTCATATGTATTTGTACAGACAGAGTCCTTCAACATGTGTTTGTTTACTTTGGATCATTAAAGTGCTTCCTGTTAAGGTGCATGACATGTGACCCTTACAGCTGGACATCCAATAGGTTTCAGGTTTAGGCGGGCCCTGCGGGGGGTCACAGGACAAGACCAGAGGTTTGCCAGCACTGACCACCACAGGCTCCAGAATCTCCCGAGGCCACACAGGAGCTCCTACAGAAGCATGGAGGAACATGAATCCACTGAGTATTAATGCTGAAGCTTCTTTAATGACAGCGCATGCTGATTTTTCCATCTTTCTGGTGCCAGTCTAGCGATTTAGTTGCAAAACAGCATATTGGTTGAGTCCATCTTTACCTTTTAAAATATACTATTCTAGCCATAGGATGGATTGGCCATTGGTAGTGGTAATATGAGGTAAACCAGACTCACATCTTCTAAAAGGTTTGGAAGCCTCCTGATTCTATCTGCAAAGCATTTAGTCTCCTCATATCACCAAACTGTGTTTTCCATCCATCAAACACCTGTTTTTACCTGCGTCTGTATCTTAGCTTCAGTATTTCTTCTTCTGAATCTCACTTTATAGTTCTAAAATTCAAAGTGCCCCTTCCCCAAAGAGACCATATACACACATACACACACACACACACACACACACACATAGATACATACTTGCATATACATATATACAATTTGTGGGAGACACTAAAACAATTTGTCAGTGATTCTTCATTTCTGACTGACTCCCCCCCCATTTTTGACCTTGCTACTCTATAGGCTGACTAAATCTCCTGTTACTGCTGAATCCAAATGAGGAGTTGATTCTTTGAATAGTCCCAGTATTGCACTTACGGTATAGTCGTAGTCTGATCTTGTTTGAGTATGCAGATCCGTACTCATTGGAGGCGATGCACTGATATTCTGCCTCATACTGTTCTGGGTTCTTCCAGGCATAGATGTCCAGCGTCCCTGAGCGCCTGCGCATTGATGCTTGAGGGTCACGTGCCACATTAAAATACTTCCCATTACGCCTCCATGAGAAACTTCGTGATTGAGCAAAGAGTGTGAAGAGAGAATCAAATCAAATCAGTAATTTTCACTGAATGATGTCAGCTGTAACAAAACGCATCTGCTCTTACATGGGATGAGGGTTTCCTTTGGCTTCACACTCAATGACCATGTTGTCTTTAGGGTCAACAATATGCTCCTTCATTGACTGCTTTATAATGGTCGGGGGTTGTCTGACTGCAGGCACAGAAAGAAATCAGCTTGGGGTAATAGAACTGTATGCGCAAAAACAAAAAAAAATGGTGAAGTTACTGACACACCTTCCAGAGGGACGTCCAAAGCCCAAACACTCTGCCATAAAAGTAACAGCAGTGCTGGTTTCACCAGTGTCTCCATCTTTACAGTTCATTTAATCCAGCAATTTACTTGGACACCAGTTTTCCTGTTTAAAAATTAATAAGGAGGGAAAAAAAAGAAGAAGTTACATTTTAGTGACATTCACCTAGTTTCACAGTGATGGTTTAAATGTGCAAGTCTTTCTATTAAGTTAATTCATTACAAATTAAACTTCATTAAAACTGCAGAGTAGATAAATAAGTAATAATTGTAATTCTGTCATGTCTTAAAAAAAAAAAAGTCGGTGGCTGTCAAGTAAATGGTGCAAAATGAAAAATATTGCTCTTTTGGAATAAATCAGAGTATAAGTGTGAGGACTTAGATACTATTATTATTTAGTTCATATTGGACAAACACTCTTGCCAAACAGTTAATCAGAGTTTTCACACAGTTTAAAATGAAGAGCGGCTGATTAAGCTGTCTAAAGCTGCCAAGAATGCCTGATAAGAGCAGAGTGTTCAACAGTGTTACAATTACTGCGATAAATATGTAACACGCCGTGAGTCATGTCGGTATAATCAATATAAACAGTACTCACTTTTGACATGTGTTGTCAAATCAGGACTCTCTCCTCCCCATCTCTATGACTTCCGCAGTGCACCGATCATTCCAATGACTTTGCTGCGGGAAATTATTCTTGTTTGTGCAGTATATCAATCAGTGCTTCAGTCCTTCAAACATCAGGTCAAGAACCCTAGAGGAGTTCATACACTTCAGAAATACAGTTTCTCTCTGTCACTGCCACTTACACTCTGCCCACCCATCTCATGAATAATGAATGAGCACCATTCACCGCCTACTCCTCACCCACCACACTTCACTGTTCTGACCGGGCTCCCATGATTCTGAACCATCCCTCTCCATCAGACACAGCCACAAAGTTTGTTTGCACCAAAAAAAAAAAAACAAGCACACACACAGAAACTGAAGTTGAAAGAATCCCAGGTATGTTAATATGACTTAGAAAAGCAAGGAATAATATTGTTCAGCCAGATTTGTCTTTTATTTACTTGAAAGATGTTTGCTTTGACCTCCTGTGGGAACGTGGTTGGGCCAAGAGAAAGCGCAAAACAATCCATATTCATCACAATTTGCATTCCTTTTTTTTTTTTTTTTTTTTTTGATGACATCAAAATGTGGGAAGAAAGTATGAAAGCAATGTTTGTTTCTGTCATATGAAGATTACATGCAGAAAATTCTCACATGGCTCTGGTATAAAATATCTTTCTAAACTTCTTCCACATACACATTATTTAAAATTTCCTTTCTCTTTCAAATCCCATTTTTTCTACAACATACCAAAACTTTTATGACAGAGACTTCTTTTTTTTTTTACACTGAGCCATTCAGATGGATATTCTTAGATGAGGAAAAGGTCATTACCATTCAGCAAAGAACATCCTACGGGAGGAAGACGCAGAAACATTGCCAAAGGCACAAAAAAAATGTATTTGTCTCAGACAAAAGCTGTCACGCGGCCTTCGACATTGTCCTGACCTGTGTAGGCTTACAGGCATCCACACAGGGCTGAATATAGAGACTAGCACTGACTGGGCTAAACAATACCTTGGCAGTGGGGAGGTAAAGGTAAAATGAGGTGACATCACCACCAATGGATAAAATTACAATTAGAAGAAAGATTTGTTCTGACTCATTAATGAATGGTTTGTATGGGACATAAACCATAAGGACACTCATAGCTCTGTAGCTGTAGCTGCTGTTCTGTATCCTCTGGCCCTCATCCCATCTGAACATATAAAAAGCAACTTGCATCACATAGAAAACAAAGGCAGGAGGTGTATGTTGAGCCTCATGGCTCTCAGAATGGGCTTTTCTCTGCATGCATCGCACTGAAGCGGGCCTGGCAATGAGCAGTGATCAGTGCCATGCACCAGATTGCACAGTGAAGAGGCAGAGAGGCGGACAGAGCCAGCTCGTTGACGACAACAAGGTCTCTATGCTCGCGGGTCTCCTTTGGCACGTGTGCCCAGGACCCGGGTAAGAGCAGATGGCGTGGGAGGCAGCGTCCAACCAACTGCCCGTTCAGACTCAGAGCACCTATCATCTGCACTTTGACGTCAATGTGTCAGGGAGACCGCAAGACAAGAAACAAGTCATCACTGTGCAATCAAATCAAATCAAACTTAAACACAGATTCTGACTTTAACGCGAGGTGAGCCTACACAGCCATAGCTGCTCTATGAGACCGCCTTAAACTAAAGCAATACTTTGACCGAAACGCTCATGAAACCGCCTTGAATAAGCCTTTATTTACCTACAACTAGCAATAACACAGTGTAGTGTGTTACTGGTTGACTCATTTCTATTTTATCACTGATGCACTGATGGGTAAAACACGTGGATGTTCTAATTGTTAAAAGTTGGAATCAGTTAAATTTCTTGAGTCATTGCAGCTTGTGAATTTTTGGGATAAACCAAATCTTATGTAAACATGTGATAGCACCACTTAATTAATTCTTTATAGATGGTTAATATGTTTTTTTTTATGAATTAGAATCTGCAAACTGGATCATCACATGAAAGAGGTTCAGCAAGAAGACATTAGGTGGTTCTGAACATGATTTTAAATGACCTTAAGTTGACATCAGAATATGTAAATACTCAAGTAAAGCACTAATAACTTATGACTATACTCACACTGTTACTTTCCACCTCTGCCCTTATAAGAACAATGCCCGGAGGGTGATGTTTCAAATGGGCAGCCTGATAACATAAATATAATCAGCACTAAGCTTCAGGTAGGATAAGAGAGGCTGATGGGAATGCGTTTAGCTCAGAAGATAATTGATCATCAACTATACTGCAGAGATTGAGATTTCAGACACGTGGAGACACCAGATGAAATGTTAAGTAATCATCACAGTATCAAAACTGATCCCAAGAAACATTAATCTGAAGTTTAACGGTATCCATTTAATATTTGTGGAGATTTTCCACTCAACTCTCAGATTAATCTGTCAAAAATGATAAAAAGACATCGACAGCCTCAGGTTCAGGTTGGATCAACCAACACACCGACACTGCCATCCTCACAATTGTACTTCTGGTGTGGTGAAAACAACACACACCCATACATTTCTGGGGAAGTAAAGATGCAGTATTTTGGCAAATTTTGCAAATACTCAAAAAAGTAAGGTCAATAAATGAACTTTCAGACATATGTTAGCTGTCACCAAAGGTTTATCACAAAAAAATTATTTAATCCTAAATGAGAAATCTAAATGGCAGATGTGAGGGAATAATATTGAGATCACTCTAACAGAAATGTGCTGATGCACTTGCAGACCCGTCCCACTTCGCAACCCAGACTATGACATCATTAAGACCTTCACTTCCATTGATGCCTGACTTCGACAGTAGCTGTAAGAACTGCAGCACCCAACAACACAGTGAACGTATCTTAGTCTGCCAGAATACCATGATGTATACTGTTTTAACCTAAAAACTAATCAGGATAGGCCAAAGAAGGTTCAACTGGTGAATGTCAGGTTTCCTACCTTTGGGTGCTTGGCCCCCTCTTTCTCTTTGTTGTAGAAAAAGTCAAACTCCTAATTTCATCTCCTCCAGTGTTGGGGTAGATTCACCACAGCATTTCCAACCTGAGCCTCATCTATCCGGCAGCATCTGTTCACTGTGATATTTGTTACTGAGAAGAGGTGACAGATGAGATAGCAGAGGCTCGTGTGGCCCTTCAGGCAGTCCTGAGCCTGGGTCACACGCCTGCCAAACGGGGCCTGGGAGCCTATTATAATAAATCCATTGTGAAAATCACACATAAACATAACGTCATCACGGCTGTGACAAGAGAGTTAGATGTGAAAAAAGCTGACATGACTTGCACAAGATGGTGGAGTGTGTTTAGGTGTCATCAGGCAACTATCTAAAAACATTCAATTATAGTTGACTTGAGAAATTAACTTTTTCCTTTTAGTATTTGTGCTGTTGGATTTTCTGGATGTGGGTTACTGACCTTGTATCTTCACGCTGGCTGGCACAAACGCGCACTCTTTCACAAAGCTGTTTCTGTCTGTGACAATGTCAGTCTATTGTGGACAGGGAGGGCACAGCTTCCAGACACACGGGGGGGATTTAACCCATCACATTCAAGTGACTGGATGGCTTCTCCTTCATTGATAAATCATTTGCCAAGAGCAGGGTGATTTATTTAATGAGTTGGAGCAAAATGGAGACATTTATATTTAGTGAACAAAACCTTTTCTTTTTTTTTTTCTTAAATACATGGAAGCAAGGCTTCGCAAGGAATAACAATTAATTTATTTTAGACAGAAAATTCCCAACTTAAACAACATAATAATGACATAATTTATCACAGTTAACACAACTGAAAAGTGCAATTTAAAAGAAAATAGTGCTTATATTAAATAAAATATCATGTATACAAATTTTGCTAAGCTTTTTAAAGAAAGTGCATAACAGTGCTAATTTCATGTTCACATTTGTTCTGTGTCCATGTTAAGATATTACAATATGCTATATCTATGAGACACCTGTTGATAACATTGCATTGATCTTGTGTACAGTACAAAGACAGCATTAGAGGAAACCTCTTACAGTGAAATCATATAATTGTATTATATTTACTTCAAAAATCACCCATAAATGACATTGATTGCTCCACCTTGCTAAAGATGATTAACCTAGTTGAGCAGAACGTGAATGGCTGCCCCAATTTCACACTTCACTCAGAGTGCTAAATTCACTGCAGCATTAAAAGTTGAAAATCAAGGGATCAGCAGGGAGTTTTTAGGATTTATCACCTGGGGAACAAGAATATCTGACGGTGGTCCATCTAAGGTTGATGATTCAGTCTGGTCCTAAGTTGTGGGCCGACCAACACACTGGCCCAGCCATCCATAGCTCAACACTGCTAGCATGGATTGAAATGACTCCTGAGTCAAAGCAGCAATTTAAGATCTCAACAACAAACACATTACACATTTCACCAAACTTGCTTCTACTTACATGGTGTTGCACTTTCAGTTGCTTCTGCTGTTTTGTCCACAACCTGTGTGGGGGTGCATGTGTGCACTGGATATGTATGTAGCTGTAGACACGCATTATACACACTCATACCCATCTCTGTTTCATCTCCCAGGCCCTCTCACTCATCCAGTCTTTAGTTCTGCTTGCTGCTGACCGCTCTGCCCCGAGCACCAAACAGAGCCTGGCCAGCTTGGGTTGGTTCCTCTCCAGGTAGGTCTGAGTGTCTCTCTGCAGCTGCTCCAGGGGCCCCGGTCGGCTCTCGTCCAGGGACACCTCACCACTCAGCATGGGGTTGAAACGGAAATAGACATCTGGGGCGAGCAGGTCATCCAAAAGGGTGTGAACCCCTTCGGTGTCAGTAGCACTGCAGATCAGATTGCTGATTTTGGCCCTCAGGCTGGTGGAGGTGGCAGGAGTCCTCTTAGCGTTGTCATAGCGACCTGTACCAAGCGATAACACACACTGGAAGGGCTGGTTGGGCCACAACAAACGGCTCTCGTGCACAGCCAAGGCACAGGGGTTGTTGAGCAGAATTCCTCCATCCTACACACACAAATCCATTTAGGAGTTAAGAGGAGCACCTTGTACATCTACAATGTTGTACCAAAAAGTGAAATATTATGGCATTTTACTGATGACTGCCTTCATTAATTTAGTGAATTATATAAAAATTATTCAGTGGGTAAAATATACATTTTCCAGCCTATATTTTTTATTGAGTAGAAAGAAGGGTAAACAGGAACCTTTTCTCATTCTTCACTTTGTTTTAATGTAATTCTTTCCTTCTTCCTCTTTTCTTTTTCTTGGTTCGACAAAAAAAAAGGCTTTTGTTTGCCGTTTAATTATTAAAGTATGGTTTGACACAAGCAGCGAACAAGATGCCAATCCTGCCATTATTATTCATAATTGGCTGCTATGAGAACATTATAATATTATGAGGTCTAAGAGTTAGGTTTAAGCTGAGTAGCCCGAAGACTGAGTTGAAAATGAATAGAATGAATGAATGAATCACTCCCATCGGCCCATTTCAACATAAAAATGCATATCTTTTGATTCTTCCACTGAAGACTTTTGAATGGAGTTTCCTACCTGGTGGATGTCACTGTGTAAAGGGAACTCTTGGAAGTATCCTGGGGCAGCTGAGGATGCTCTCACTGCCTGCCACATCTGGTAGACGGAGCCTCCTGCGTAGCGGCTGAGAGAGCCTGGTTTGTGGTTGTAGTTGCGGAAGACGAAGGCCTTTGGACTACTACCCCAATTTACCACTGCACTCACTGCTGAAACCTGAGCAAATAACATGTAATAACCATGTAATCCCAAACTTGATAAGTTTAAATCACCATTACTGATAATATTAGTTCAACTGTTTTTACCTTGGGACTCGACTCATCTCTGGCTGTTTTAATAAGCACTTTATTTCCAAGCTTTTCTCTAAAGAGGATAAAAACAGAGCATTTTATTTTTACTACAGCAAATTAATGACTACTAGATTGCTCACCATCTGTACTGTTAGAATGTAATTACTGTAATATTGTTTCCCAAGTCTCTGTGTTGTAGTAGGAGTGACTCCAGCCCATTTTCACTGTGCCGACGAACGGGTTCTGACGAAAAACCTCTGAGCCAAATCGACGATACATGTCAGCACACTCTTCTATAGAAAAATGGGCCAGACCCAGCATGAAGGCGAGAACAGCACCTTTAATGAAACATGAACGAGACAGAAGATTAAAAACTCAAGAGTGGGAGGCATCAAGTTGTGAGTGCATGCACTACCAGTCAACTGTATATTGTGCAAATAGGGATGATAATAGTAGTATTTTTAAATGTTCTTTGGCTTGTCACCTGTGCTCACTCCACAGATATAGTCAAACAGCTGGTGGATTTTTTTTCCCGTCTCTACTTCCAAGAGCTGTAAAACCTGCAAAGGCACCACACCTCTGAAAAAGGCAAAGAGAAAATATGAGCAATGTGAGGCAGAATTCATAGAGATATATTTAAATATAAAGAGCAGATATGACAGAAGCCATTTTAGTTTATGGCTGGAGCTGACACAATAATGGTGAAATTGGCCAGAAAATTATTTGGGAACTCTTTTGATGATCAATTGATGATAAACTTCATTTACTAGTTAGTATTTTGATCTCTTTTGTACATTGTGATTTTTGCCTTAGTTTCTATATCTTCTGGTTTTGCACAAGTTACCAGATGAAACAGGCAATTTAAGAATATTAAAGCTTTGCAAACTTATTTCTGGCATTTCAGATAAAGGAATCTTTAAATTTTCAGCTGCAGCTCTGGTTTGGTCAGTGTTTAGCATGGAAGCAACAACATTCACTCATAAATGATGTTGATATCACTTACCTTGTGCCACCACCATCAATTGAGAGCACTCTAATGCCGCAACCTTTGACTGGATCCACGTAGCCGATTAGAGCCAAGGTTTCTCTGACTGCGCTCTGAAGGACCGGGTCATCTCTGTAGCTCCGGCGCTTTCTCAATAATGTGACTACAATTTTCTCCTGGAAAAAGAAACATCTTTTAGAATATACTGGGGTAAAACCTGGTTCTTTTAGACATTTTTTTACTGCTTCACCTCAAACAGACCTGCCACATTAAAGCTTTGCATGAGGGGTAACGGATAAGGTGCTCATTCAGCGCCTCCACACAGGAAATCAGAGCTGTTGGAGATGAAGCCAGTCCCAGACTGCCAATCAAGCCACATGTGATTTCCTCCGCTTGTCTCCGACTCAAGACGAGCTGGCAAAATGCAACCAGAAATAACATTTTTGGTTAGGTATGTTTAAGCTCCTCTTACAGGACAAGCAATTGTATATATCCTGTACACCTCAAAATTAGTTTTTTTTATTTAGGCCAATTAAGGAGATGCAATTCTTTCACTATTTTTGATTTAAAAAATTATGTTAAGTCACTTAATTTGTGACCCAAACCTACCTTTTTATTTAAGATTGCTGCAGGGGGGGTCGGAGCAGGTTTGGGGTAACTAGTCTGGCTCTTGGAGCCCAGTTTTAGATAAGCTCCCAGTAAGTCAGGGATGGCACTTGTAGGGTGGCGGAGGCAGTCTATAAACGTTACAGTCTTAACTCTGTCGTAGGTCGCAGTTTGAGAGTCCATCTTTCTATCAGTGTCCTCATCCTGTCCATTTTTACTCTTGAAATACTGATTGATGTGACTGGCCATTTGGAAATGGTTCTCCCCAAAGTTAGTTGTTATTTGGCTGCTGTGGAAAAGGCCTCCGCTCGATTCACCTTGCTTAAGCTTGGACGTAGCACCTTGAGTGTCGGAGGTAGATTTTGTCAAAAAGTGGCTTTTGGAAGTGCTATTCTCTCCCAAAGGAAGGCTCCCTCTGCTCTTCTGAACTTCATCTGTAACCTTAGCACCAAAGTATTTATTGATGTGTCTTGCAAAGTGAAGGTAAAGATTTTTGGATTCCACTTGAGGTATTGCAGCTTTCTTAGGAGTAACAACAGATCTGTTTTGCATTTTTCTCTTCATCTGCATTCGATGTGTTTGCAAATTCTCTGGTAATTCACCTTTGGCGACAGCCCGCGAAAAGACCGAGTTTATGTGATTAGAAACGTAACTGTAGCTCTCACCAAATCTTGTTGCCAAAGAGCTGATGTGAAATAAATGCAGTCCAGACGTTTCCTTGGTTGAAGGACTTGTTCCCGAGCTCTCCTGTTTGTTTTTGGATTCATACACCTGCGTTGTCTCCTTACCCTGAGATACATTTTGCCTTCTGGCTGTTCGTTGACTGTGACTGCGCCTTTGAAACCTGCCGAGATACTCTGGAGTTGCAACAATGAGAGCTGCATTTTCAGGTACAACATCCTTTCTTTTGAAATAAATGTTAATATGTTTGGACAGTCGATTAATTGATTCACCAAGAACTCCTAGAGAAGTCCATTGAAAAGTGTTCTGAGCCTCCTCAATGATTCCGATGGGAGCTCTGGCTTTGAAAGCATCCCTGTTGGACGATGAGTAAAAACGCACAAACTGAAGGTGTTTCACTTCTTGTGCAGAATCTGTGTAGACGTGGTAAGAGCTGGAGCTTATATCACTGGCTCTTTTTCTAAATCTTGAGAGATGAGGAGGTGACAGCACCGAATATCTGGGGATGTCCAAGCAGGGTGTTGCTTTGGCCAGATGTGGTTTCCTCCTGAGGAGGATCATGAGGCATCTCATTTTGCAGTATGATCTCAAAGTCCTGTTCACAGAACTTGAACACAAATTGGTGCTGAGATAGCGACCCATGTTACAGTAGACCTGATGTGGTGGGCAGTAGTCAATCAAACTTCAGCTTCCACTGATTTGTGTCACAGGCAACACATGAATCTAGGAAGGAACAAAAAGAAAAAAAGACACTACATTAAAACAAGACTAGGTGTTTCCAGCCTTGGTAACATCTCTGGGTGGCTGAACTTTGACTTAAATGCAAACAAGCTCACAATGACAATGCTGATATTTAGTAAAAATAATACAAACAATGTCTTGTATTATCAATACTTGAAAATATGATTGGGTGATAACACAATCTTGAAACAGGATTGTGATAAAGTTAACTTGAACTTGAAAACATAATTATAAGAAGACTCTGTATGATTTTATTTCTCCAGTATTGGGCTGTGCTTCTCTCTTCACCAGTGGAACGCATTTCATACATTGCGAATGTGCAATGTGAATCTTTTGTCTGCATGATAACCTTGAAGAAAACATCTTTAGTTTACCTGAAATATTGAGCAAATTTGACAAGATGACGATCAAAAGTCAAAAGCATTCAGTCTGGTCATACACTGAATGGCCAAAATAGTGTTTTTAAATAAGACAGCTTACAAGTTATCTTGACTGAGCTGTATTCTTTTATTGTATGGAAACAGTGTGTTGTAAAATAATTATCCTTCAAGAAGTAAAGGGAAAAGGAGGGGGAGTGTACGAAACCATGAGGGTAGTACTGCATTAATATCTGCTGCATGTGAGTTCAGGGTATCGACACGTGTGAACTGAAGGGAGGGTACATACTTTCAGAGTGAGCTGATCAAAGTACATACAATAACCCAGGCATCTTCTTTCCCAGTTCTCTGTTCCCTCAGGAGTCTAAGATGAATCCCCTGGGGAAATAACAATCAGCCTGCACTGCCTGAAAACAAGCATCTACCTTGTGTCGGTAGATGTATGTCTGGAACGCGGCATGGAAATGTAAGAACAAAGACAACTTCAATCTTAGTTGCTCCTTTATCCCCAGTTGATAGGATTTTATTCCCTCAAGTTATCTATAAAAACAGACCTATGCACACAGTCGTTGCTTCTCTAATGTCCTCACAGAGAGAAAGGCAAACAGCTTCCCAGCGGCTGTTTTCTATTTAAGTAGGGGGAAGGTCATGAACCAAAGCAGCTTAAAGCTCCTTTAACCTTGACAGAAAGTATGTGATAAAAACAAAAGATTTACCTGAAACACAGCACCTAGTTCTTCCGTCTTTGCACTTCCTCTTCAACCAATTTTCTGTTCTTTATCTGGTGAAGCACATAAGGCAAACTGTCAGAAACACCGTTTCTACTATGTTTTGAGAACTAATTCAATCTCTCTGTCATGCAGAGTTGTAACCTTATTGGTTGGGCTGAGCTGGGTGGGGTTGACCAGCTTGACCAATGCACAAGAAGATCGCACAAGCGTAGGGCCATGTGTTGCTCCTAATGACTTCCAAGCAAAGGTCTAAAATTAGGTAGGGGAGAGATAACTTCTCACAGCTGAGCTGAGACCAGTACACAGACACACACCTCCCACCAAAACAAACAAGGCTATGACGCATTTCATTCTGAGAAAATGGGCACATGACTCGAGGAAAACGTGATGGAGAACAAAATTTAAAATAGTCACATGCATTTAGAAAAACAATCACCTTGTAATTTACCTGTTTTAATTTAAAGCAGCACTTCAAACACATTTTATTCATTTCTGATTGCTGATAGAAAACTAAATGTGTTCAGCCTGTCTACCATATATTATTGTGTTTTGTAAACAGTAGTGTCCTATAGCCATAGCTCAGAATCTTTTGTGAGCACAAACAGTTCTGCACTGCAGTTAAGTGTTGACATGGTCACACCACCGGCTCACCAAAATTACTTACAGGAAAGAATTCACATTAACAATAAGTCAACTCAATAAATGTGGGTTTTTGACTTTCCTTTAATGTCAACAGGACTAAATGTTGATTTCACTCATGTGCTATAAGTTAAAACTATCTACTGGACTTCCCCTCACTGTCATAACCGATATTATTCTGGACATACAGTGACACCCAGTGGCAGATCCCTCAGAGTTGAATCTATAAATCCTCATTTTGAGATATACTGCACAACAGCAAAATTGACTGTATTTCGCTTCAGAGATTTTCAGTCTTGTCATTGTTTTTCTTTCTTCTGTTGCAGCACATTATTTTTATTTTTTAATAGTTTATATGCAGCATAACATTGCAAATCAATTTTGAAATCCAGGCTAACAATCTTAAAGCCAATTCCCCTAGCACTAAACAATACCTTGACAAAATAACCATTTGATCAGTCAGCCAATATTTTCCTTCAGCAGAAAAGCCTGTACTGTACACTTCATGATAAACCAGTGATTGAAAGCTGACTGTCAAGACAATATTTATCCAGTTTTTCCTCAAGATCTATTTAACTTCTTCAACACACTTTACTTTTTAATCCAATCAAGAGTCAATGTTGTTTCTTTTCACAGCGTCCTGTGGTGCACTCCTCCCCACGTCCAGTCCACTTTAAGCGATTCCTAACAAAGATGGCGTAGGATTTTTCCATAAACGGTCTCACAGGTGACCACATCATGAAGCGTCCCAACCAACCAAGGCCTACAGCGCTGTACATGACTGCAAATGCTGGGATCCCACGGTGAACCTACCAGCACACAGGACATTTATCCAAAGCACAATTTTAAATGTACACTATTTTGAGTAATTACTGCAGTCGTCAGCTCAATAAATATTAAAGACTAAGGTATGTCAGTGGAAGGTAGGTTTACCTCATCTTTCTCATCAATCACATGCATTTCCTCCATGGCCATCTCATAGCTGATGTCCTTATGTTTGCCTTCATCATAGCCTTGCAAGGAGATATCAATAAAATCCACTTTCCCAGGCTGGTTTCGCTGCAGATATTGGAGAAACCGGATCTCCGTCACACATATGGGACAAAGCCCATCGTACAGCACCTGAAAAAGGGCAGAGAGAGTTTCATTTGTAGAATGTGAAATGCACCTATATCTACCTATAGCTGTCAAACTGATGTATGCACGTAAAAGGACAATATTTCCCTCTGAAAGAAATGTAAACATCTGGATGGCTGGATGCCTTAACATGGTGAAGACAGTTCGACTTTTTCCCAGTCTATAATAATATCATCATACTAAACCACAGATAAATAGTGTTTCGCATAAATGTGGTTTGGAGATAATTCCCTCCACTTGTTTTAGCATTTGAGCACTCCATAAAATTAAGCTTGACCTTTGTATTATCAAAATGCTTCTTACAGGCTGCTCCGTTAGCTGTAGTGGTCCATGTTTATGAATGAAAACAATACATCCGATAACACTTTAAATTGAATTACTTTCAATCCGACAGCTGTCAGGTCATGACATTGTGTAGCGTTGAAAACTTGATGTCGGCTAGCAGAAAAATTGCAGAAACAAACCTTGACAGCAGCAGACTCGGAGCAGAAGGCCCGCTGTCGGTGTCTACATGCTGAGGGTGTCAGCCTCCCCGCTGCCCGTGACAATCCGGCCAAACACAGTCTGACCCCGGAAAACATCTGGAAATGCGACGAACCGAGCTAGCATCAGATGCTACACGACGCTAAGTGTGTTTGCTTCGGAGCAGCCAACGCTCCCGTTAGCTAACGTTAGCATTCACGTGTTACACAAGCCGAGTTGAGTAACACAAACAAGAGGAGGCCATTTATCGCGGAAGAATGACAGAATCCTTAAACATTACGGTAAATTTAATAAAAAAAAAAGTCTCTGTAGTTGGCATTTCTAAGAAGAGGAGGTGAAATTATTTCAGGCTGTGCATCTATGAGGCTGTTTTAGCAGCTAGCAAACAATATAACGCAGCTACGTAGCCAAAGGGGCGTGGTTGCTATGCAACGGAACATAAACTGGTGAAGAGGTCTCACGCTGCCGGATTTTCAGGATCCAAAATTTCAGCGTCCCAAAGATTTTAACAAATCAAGCTGTCGGTTAAAAAAAGAAACTGAAAGCTCAAATATGTGTGTCAAACCCCCCCCCCCCCCCCCCAAAAAAAAACAATACATTTCTATAAATTGGTGAGCCTATATAAAATGAGAAACTGATTTCTAAGTCCTTTACATGGTATGCAGTTTATTGAATGCGTTCAATCTTGAAAATCTGATTTTAAGACCTGGCTTGTTTTTTTGTTTATGTACTGCCCATTTTATTATACTTTTCCTGCCAAGTAAATACCACAGAAATCCTCTGTGGGCTGGTAAGGCTGGTATCAGTGAATTTCTTTGGCGTGTTTGCTAAAAAAAACTGAATTTTTGCCCTTTAAGGTCTAGAGCCTGGGGGAGCAATGAAAATGCCACGAACAATGGGATCAACTGAGGCCAAACAACATGTTTTCCATGCCAAAGCGCTCCTTAGGAGGTGAGCTGTTGGCATTGTTCCTGAATTAATGGATAGTCAAGACAACGCTTTGAATGGCTTTGTTGAAGGGACTACATTTTTAAATGTTGATCAATCACATTCAGACAGATTAACTACCTGCTTTTCAGTGTTTGGTGCTGAAACTAATCAGGTGTATTGAATCGGTGTAGTCCTAATTAAATGTTTAACAGTCTGCACCCATTCAGCTATTTCTTAAATTGCCCTGCCTGACTAATGTAACTAATGCTGCTAATAAATCAGCAAGAGCATTTGGGAGGATTCTTGTACCAGTGTAATGAAGCGCTTTCATTTGTGTGTTATTTAACACAACAGATGTTAGTCACTAAGCACAAACTGTTAGTCCTATTTTTTTTTAATCTGCAAACATGTTCTCAGTTGCATTCTGCTGATGTTTAACCCATGACCACAACAGATTTTTGCCATTTTTCCCAACCCCATCTCCAGCACACACATTCAAATCAAATCAAATCAAATCAACTCAAATCAGACTTTATTTTTATAGCACCTCAAATACAAACAGACAGCAAAACGTGCTTCACAGGAAAGGAAGAAAGAACACAACGAATTCACACAAAAAAAGCCATGTCTCTAGCATGGGTGGGATGGGGTGGGGGGGTGGGGGGTGTTTTGTGTGGTCACTTTAACATGTAAGCACACAAGATGAGCCCAAAGGCCGGTCCTCTTTGAGGGAGACAGCAGAAGCCTGGCACAGCAGCAGAGTTCACAGTCCGGTCAACACATTTTCGAGGAAGGTGCAGAGGTGAGCTCTTGTGCTATGGAGATCATACATATATTTTGAGAATGTGCACTTGGTTTTATTCTGTTCACCACTTTTACCTGTTCCCATTACCCAGCTGGTGAATCAGTCATGCCCCCTGCAGCAACAACAAATCTGGGCTACACCCCGCCAGATGGAGGCTGGGGTTGGGCTGTCGTCTTCGGTGCTTTCATCTCCATAGGATTCTCCTATGCCTTTCCTAAGTCCCTCACCATCTACTTTAAGGAGATTCAGGAATATTTTTCAGTTTCCTACAGTGCGATTGCCTGGGTGTCCTCGGTCATGCTGGCCTCTATGTATGCTGGAGGTCAGTGGCATCAAATATTAAAACGAAATTCAATAGTGATTTAAAAATGAAAATAGTACATTCCCATGCAGCACATGTCCTGAACAGCTTGACTAAACAAGGTAATTCTGTTAACATTCTCTGTTGTTTTTTTCAACCAAAACAGCTATAGCTTCAATAATGTAAAGTTCCCAAATTGCTAGAAATGTCTCCTCTTTGTGCAGGACCTGTGAGCAGTATACTTGTCAACCGTTACGGCAGCAGACCTGTGGTTTTAGTTGGTGGGATTATGGTCAGTGCTGCAATGGTGCTCGCTTCTTTTGGCACCACGATCATGCACCTCTACCTATGTGTTGGAGTAGTTGGAGGTAAAGTATAATTTTTTTTTTTCTTTTTTTCAATAATTAATAATAAAAAGTTATGCTGACCCTCTTCTCGCGTGCAATTCAATTAAACAGCATTCTGAAATGCATTCGTTAATGATTTTAAATAATTCTTCTACGGAGGTTACTGCTATTCTGTGTGATGTTTGCATTCTTGGCCTGGTTGTGGCCGGCTGACGCACGTCGGCGTAATCGGTGGTTGTGTTGTAACTCATTCATGAACTCTTTTGAGGGTCAGGTCCACTGGAATGGTTTGTGTCCTTGCGTTGATTGTTGTTGGTTAATGCTGGCCACTCAGTGCAATGTGCAAATATTTGTAAAGAAGTAGTCATTTGTATTTGTAGTTAGGGTTAGGGTTAGCAATTAAATGTCCATGCCCGCTCAAAATGGCATTATGATTAGAAACTTTAGTTTTTGAAAATGTGTTTCCAAAGCAGCATTTTGGTTCACATTGCTAATAGTGAGCAAACAAAGGCTCCAGCTTGAAACCTTGACCACCCACTAAAGCACACAAAGAACAATACTTGTTAATGATTGTGGGGCATTTTTCTTGAAAGAGAAAGTATTGGACTACCAATAGAGTATAATAAGATGTTGGAAATTATCATTAGGGCTGAAACAAATTATTTTAATACTAAGTTGTCTATAATGACTGTATTTAATCAGTCATTTGGTTCATGAAATGACTGTGTTTAAGTCACAATTTCCTAGAGCTCGAGACAACATATTCAGATTGCTTCTATTAACTGAAAGTCCAAAACCAAAAGAAAATCAGTTATGTATCACAAACAGCTTCTGAAACAGCTCTTAAGTAGCAAATTATTCGATGTAAAATTTTTCTAAAATTAACAAATTACATCACCTCTACAAAAAGCACAAATTGTTCACTTGAAATCTGTGATTTCCGGCCATCTCTGGTCCTCTTAACAGTGCATCTCTCTCAACATTTTACAATAACAACAAACTGCAGGTAAAGCTGAGTAAGACTGAGTTTCCAAGGCAATGTGGGCTGAGCGCATTTATGCTTCTTGCTTGATGGTGTAGTTTCTGATTTTGTAGATCAAACCAAAACTTGAATTTCTCCTCTGCCGTCATGCAGCACCAAAACACGATAAAGCATTTTGCTTGATTTGCTGCTGAAGAAGATGTAAAGTCAGATGTGAAGTTTATGTTCTCTAATTTTGTGATTTCTCATATTACTTTTGTATTAATCTTGCTTGCAACCATTGTGTTTGCACATCAGGTTTTGGCCTGGCCTTCAACCTGCAGCCAGCCCTTACCATCATAGGCACCTACTTCCAGGTCAAAAGGCCTCTGGCAAACGGGCTCGCGATGACAGGAAGTCCAGTTGTTCTCTTCACTTTGGCTCCTCTTAATCAGTTTCTGTTTGACTCTTTTGGCTGGAGAGGGAGCTTCCTGATTCTGGGATCCATTGTTTTGAACTGCTGTATAGCTGGTGCTCTGATGAGGCCGGTTAATAAACATGTCCAACCTAAGCCCAAGACTGAAGCACCGCTGTGCAATGGAGCAGACACTGAGGGGGATGTTGTTGTGGACTCTAGTGCACAGGCGGCTAACCTGCTCACTGAAGAAAACCAAATTGAGGAAAAGAACCAGGGCCCCGTACACAAATTCATAGATGTCTCACTTTTCAAACACCGGGGATTCCTCATTTATCTCACTGGAAACGTGGTCATGTTTTTCGGCTTTTTTGCACCTGTGGTTTTTCTAGCTCCATATGCCAAACATCAAGGGATTGATGAATATTCAGCAGCTTTCTTGCTTTCTATATTTGCTCTGGTGGACATGCTTATCCGACCAGCAACCGGCTTCATTGGCAATACCAAGTGGATTCGGCCAAGGATCCAGTATTTCTTCAGTTTTGCGGTTTCATATAATGGCATATGCCACCTTCTGTGCCCGCTGGCACCAGGGTACGTGGGCCTCGTCGTGTATGCCATCTTCTTTGGTTTGGGTTTCGGGATGGTTTCTGCACTGCTTTTTGAAGTTCTGATGGACCTTGTTGGAGCTCATCGCTTCTCCACTGCTGTAGGACTCGTCACCATAATCGAGTGTGGACCAGTGCTCCTTGGACCACCAATTTCAGGTCTGTAAATTCACAGCCACAGGGAGACATTTACACAGTATTCTAAAAGATATTTTTCTTTTTTGATGAAAATGTAAAATGTATTCTGTTTCAGGGGCCTTGGTTGATATTTTCGGGGACTACAAATACATGTACTATACATGTGGTGTCTTGATGCTGGTGCCGGGCATATTTTTCTTCGTCATGCATTACTACAACTACAAGAAACTGGGGGAGGAGCAGAGGCAGACTGTGACTGTGGTGAAGAGGACCTCTGAAGAGACAGTAGAACTTAATATGAACCAGGGCGATACAACAGCACATGTAACAGATGGATGAACTGGCAGCTTTGTTTGTTTGTTTTTGGTGGGTGAAGGAAGATACACGTCCTACTGTAGTACATAGCGCATAAGGGCTATTCCTGATAAAAAAGGATTTTCTACTTTCGGGGATCTTATTGGACTCTTTGGACCTTTACGACGTATCTTTAAATTAACTTTTAGTATTCCAATTGTTATTCTTATTATTCCTATATTATGTACAACTGTAACTCCTATTGACTTTTTCCACCAACCATCCAAATCTGCCTCTGTTGTCCAGTCAAATTATCATTATGGCCATATAAACTGATGTGGCTCCTTCTTGTTTATAGTAAAAACAAGTTTTCCTGAGAGAAGGATAAAAAATAATGAGTCACATTTCAAGCACACATTCCATCACTATATTTTGCTGTAGTTTTTTGCACCACTAGGTGGCAATGGATACTGCAGGAGTCTAACACACCCCTCCTATTGAATCCCATCCGTAACTGAGGGTTTAGTTCTCTGCAGCATTTTTCCCAAAGTTCAGGTCATGAACCTTCCATGAGCCGGCAGAAATTGTGAATGATTCACCAATGGCCCTATGATTGATAAATGAGAATATTTAATGTCCTGAGACAACAGAGTTTCTCTTTTAGAATACCTCCCCAGAAACCCTGTCATGCTGCCCAACAGTTTAAATCTCACTTTATTCATTCCTTAAGTTTTATTCTATAATAAAATACATTTTTCATTGTCGTGAGGATCTGAAGAGCTGAAAAAAGCTGTTTCATTGCTGCACCATCCAAGTACAATCATAAAAATGCAGTTATGAAGGTATGGAAATATTTTAGAACTGGACTTTTCAATAAGTGTGGGGACCACGTGTGTCTTTAATAATAGGCTCGCATTTGCATGTGTGGCTAAAAACACTGGCACAAAAAAAGTCTATCACCTGCAGGGCATACTTCCAACCATCTCTGTATGTTAAAGTCCTTTTTTTTTTTTTTTTAACCAATAGCTATTTCTGTAATGTGTTGGGAAGAGTAGTGAGCAAAATCAAATAGTCTGACTCACTGAACAGACTTCAGAGGAAATACCAGGCAGCAGAAAAAAAAATTTGTCATCTCATGGCAGGCTGCATTATCCTACTACAGGTCAAACTTCATTTTCCACCATACTGCATGTTTACAGTCCTTATGTGTCAGGCCTCCAGCAACTTGCAATACAAGATACATGACCATACCTTTCAGGAAAAGTACATTGCCATTAGTGCAGGCGTATGTTCAAGTGGTTCTTCCTTATCATGTCCCTGCAAGCTGCATATTGACCCCCTTTTTTCAAATGGGCGAAATTTGTGAGTGAATCAATAAGTTTAACCCTTTGATGAAAATCAAACAGTGTTCATGGCTAACAGTGTGTCTGTGTGTGTCTGTGTGTGTGTGTGTGTGGGGGTTACACAGAGTTTTGAATAGCCTCAAGTTTTACCCTTTAAAAGTGTTTACATGAACCCCAAAATAATATTTACCTCTGAAACATAATGCAGAATACAAACACAAAACTTAATTTTAAGTTATTACAATGTAGGAGACCAGTAAAGTATGTCATATAGCTCATATTTGTATTTGTACACAGGTGCAGTACTTAGAAAGTAAATGTACAGTTCTGCAGCTGTGCAGAATTCGAAACTGGAAGAACTACACTTACAATTAAGAACCAGGAACAAATAGAGACATTTACGTAAAAAAAAAAGAGAAAAAATTAAAAGAGCGAGCAGGAGCAAATTGCATCTAAAACACTACTAAACTGTTGGTAAACAAGCCCAAAATGGTTTATGGTCTGTGGACGGAAGAAAGAAGGCATTATTTAAGCTGCCTTTTAAAAATTATGGATAACAATTTGATGATGTAGATATGTGACAGATATTGTAATAGAATAGGTTAATGAATGGACACAAACTGAGAGAGTGAGGACTTCCAATTAGCGGCAGCTCCCATAAGCTTTGTATCATCTCCTCACTGAACAGCTTGAGCCTAATCACTATGATGAACTGTGACTGATGTCAGTAAATCTGGCTTTAATTGGGACCAAGAAGATTGAATCCAGGCGGTGCTGCCTCCAATTCCTGTGTGGACGCCTACGGTACTGAGGCGTGATGTTTTAACCATGCTGCTTGTCTGAGCAGTTGCATCCCAAATTGTATTTTAACCTCACGGATGGGATGTCTGTAAAAGAAAGAAGTGATACTATCTATTTAATCCAACATGTTTGTTAATAATCTCCACTAATCTTCTTTACCCACAGCAGCAGAACTAATCTGTCTTCACAATGTTTACACTTGGATGGAGGGCAATGTCATGTGAATACCAAGGATTTAAGAGTTTATTCATCAGCCCTGTGGATGGAGCTATTAATGACACATCTCTGGTCTAAAATAAACATCAATAGCCGGTGAAGCCAACATGGATAAACAAGGTATGTTGACATGTTAGCAGTTAGAGGAGCAATTGGCATGTCGGTTTATCTAGGGAGCTCTCTGGGATTCAGTCACAGCTCAAAAACGGTCCTGCAATGGGTCTTAAGTCACTATCAGCTGAGAACGTTCGCTAAAAAAAAAAAGAAAAAAAAAAGACAAGAACAAAAGCAGCAAAGCAATCGTCTCTCACAGTCAATAGTCTTTGCAAAGACAGCTTCATCAACATCTTTCATGCTCACCTTGATATTTGCCGCAAAATCATCTGTAATTTAATGATTTTTATTTTATTTTATTTTATTTTTTTTACTTTAACAGCATTCACATCAACATCTCAATGTGTGCAAGGGGGAATAGAAAGTCTAGATTTTTCTAGTTTGCTGTACAGCACTTTGTAACACTTTTTTTAAAGGTGCTATATAAATAATGTTTATTATTACTATTTGCTGGTTCCTCCAAGATCCCCAGAGGGCGGCTTGAATCTGGTGAAATCACTGAAACGAAATAATTACATAGCTGGTTATCAATGCTCCCGACATGTCAAAATATATGTGCGCACACGGCTGAAGTGCAGCTGAAGTTTTCAGATTCACGTTCAAGAAGGAAATCTCCAGCTGTAATTACTGTTCGAATGAGTTAAAGGTTAAATTAGAGGATATTTATTCACTAATATTATCTTTTTTTATTGCCCAATAGCACACACAAAAAGAAAGATTAGATTGGCATTGCTACTTTCAATAATAATAATAATAATTTTTATGGTTTGTTTTTGCAGAAATAAAATGGAGTCAACATATCATTGACAGATAATCACATATGAAATTTATTATCAATGTCAGAACATTGATAATACATTTGATTTGTGATTATCTGTTAAAAAGCAGTTCCTTATTTACACATCTAGCTGTTAGGGAGCAACATTATCATGTTTGCCGTTTTTGTCTCTCCCTGACCATCTTTGTGCGACGATTGTTTTATATTAAAAGCACTTGACCCAACAAAATGCTGCTTCTTCTTCTTCTGCTGCTGCTGTTGTTGGACATCCAGGCTTCCTTGTAGAATACAAATGGGATAAAACTGAGCCCCTATGAAGACTGTCATTTTTTTTTTTTAACTCAGACAAAAGAGGAATTTAAACCCCTAAAACTACTCAATCACGACTAATGCTTGTAAAAGAAATCGAGTCGAAAAGCAAATGAGATTATGTTACCCATAATTAACAATCTGTGAAACCCATTTCCCCAAACCAGGAACAGTATGGCTTTTTTGTCTGCCGCTGAGCCCAAGAATGTGTGAATTATCATCCAAACACACATTTACCCCACTTTTCAGACTTGACAATGCAGAGCCCCTGACCAATATCC
The DNA here is from genome assembly GCF_900963305.1 of Echeneis naucrates. NCBI lineage: Eukaryota > Metazoa > Chordata > Actinopteri > Carangiformes > Echeneidae > Echeneis > Echeneis naucrates. The sequence continues at coordinate 5,468,711 of NC_042517.1, forward strand.
TTAATCTGCCACTCAAAATACATTTAGCCTTTGTGAGAACAAATGTGTGACGCTGCTTGTGGAGACTCTCTGCTGCCTATTAGAACCATTGTTCCTCTTTATCTGGTGAACACAGACAACCACCAAAGCTTGCATGTCTGGGGATGGGGCTGCAGTTGTGCGCATATTATAAGAAGAATACAAGGATTGTCTTGTGGATTATAATCAATCTTTTGAATACTACACTGAATTATGCTGCTTCATAAACAAATTTGATTTGAGCGCTGACGAATAAATGGATGATATGAGCTGCGCACAAACAGGCACTGTAGCATGTAAACATTGTGAACACATACAGCTTGATGTCACGACTCTGTGGCATGTGGTTAATATAAAAAAATAAGTGGTCTGTGTTATCAGTCTATCAGGGCAGCACACTTGAACGACTGACTCAACCCCCAGAGATAGCGTTGTAAATTTTCATTTAAATCCCCAGTCTTGATTTGGAGAATTGTAGTGGATCTAAGATAGCGCCCAATCCTCATCTGCAGACGGCGGAGATAGGCATCCCATCGTCGCGTCCTCAGGGATCGAAGCCCAGGCTGAGACTGAAAGCATGACAGAGAGACTGGGCATGGAAAAGGGAGAGAAGCAGAAATAATTATAAGAGCAACTGAGGCATATCGGCTCGTCCTTGGCTCAAAATGAAAAGCAAGGATGAGACATGATGGCACAAATCAACTGCAAGCCCATACACAGTAAGTGATTCACTCATAACATCTGTGTAATTGCACATCAGGAACCTTGTAATCCTGGGAATCTGCTACCAAATTGCGTCATCTTCACAATTCTGGCCAGGGCCCAGAATAATTAAGTATATCATTACCCTGGGCCGCAATTGTCGATGAGCAGGGAGCAGCGATGATGGGAGCTCCCTGGATGACGGGAGGCATTAATGAACTATTTTGATGCGCCTGTACTGAAGACGTACACTGGCCTTTTGTGATCAGTGGCTGAGGTGACCCAGTGTCCTCAAAGGTTTCTTTGTGCTTCAAGGACAGACCCCCTCCCTCCTCCCCACCCCCACCTCCGAGTCTCAGGTTGACATGATGAGGTTGTTGCGTGTCACAGCTGCCACACTAAGCCCGCCAAAGGTGTGCGATTAAATTCCCATTCTTTTCCTAAAGAGAAGTGGAGCCATTTAGAAACCTATAAACCATATGGACAAGTCAATGAACTGTCTTCAAACGAGGCTCTATAGGTTTAATCAGCAGGAAACGGCGTGCAGCACACAATATATTATATGAGAGTAAAAGGCGGGTTTTGTTTTTAGATTTCTTTGAAAGAAACAATTTAAAATTTTCTACACCACTCTAAAGAATGTAATTGAAAAGCAAATGTTCTGTTTTTCTGTTTGAAGAGAACTACGCAACTTGGACATATCATTTTGACAGAAAAAAAATTATATTAAAGAATTCAAATCAATTCTCCTGTGGCTTGTAAAGATAAAGAAAATTGGAGAAATACCTTTTTTTATTATTATTGTCAAGTGTTGATGGAAAACAGAAAACCTAATGAATGACTGATCCGATACCAAAAGGTATCATGCATGTCTCATTCCTGCTCACCATCGATCAGCACGTTTGCTTTAAATCTATTTGGAGCACATCAGTGAGTCGCACTGATACACTCAGTGACATCTCTTCATTACGAGTAACATGAGCATTGGAGTCTGTTTTAAGCCAATCTTCCTGCTCTAAATACTCATTGGAGCACTAAATGTGTATTAATCCATGGCTGGAAATTGTCCCCGATTTGAGTAATGTTGGCCAAGTGCTGTTAAGGGATTTTTTTATGTTTTTATTTTTTTAAACAAAGTGACAGGATTTACACTTCCAGTTGTAAGCATGGGGTTAAGTGCCACGGGATGGGTAGGGAGGCTGCAATGAAACAAGATAATTGAACAATGGAACCCATTGTTGGTTTTAGTCCTTTCAAGCTATTTGTTGCAACAGGGCCTCCGAATCAGAAATAACATAATATGTGGTTTCTACTTACTATCCATAGGGACTTTTGCTTTTGGACATTTGCTGAGATGATTCCATACGGTGCTTTTGCTGGAGGGACAGCTTAATTTGTTGGGAGTAAAAGAAGTGCACAAGAAACACCAAATCATATGGAAAGCGGGACAAAGTTCGCCTCCAAGCTTTACTTAAGGAAATTACGACTCAATTCGGCTAACAACCAGAAAGAAAAGCCCAGCTAAGGCAGCAGACATAGATTAAATTAAAGCATTAGGTTTTTCAAAATGAACCCATCGACAAAACAAACCATTGCATCTTAAAATCTACAATTGCGGGGTTGCTGGAGCCAATCCCAGCCCTTTCCAGGGGGGGGTACACCCTGGACAGGCGACCAGTCCATCACAGGGCCAACACACAAAGACAAACAGAGACAAACAACCATTCACACTCACAATTTAGAGTCACCAGTTAACCGAGATATGAATGTCTTTGGTCGGTGGGAGGAAACCCATGCGGGCACGGGGAGAACACACAAACACACAATAAGAACGCACAGAACCTTCTTATTGTGGGGTGACAGAGCTAACCACTGTGCCGCCGTGCTGCCCATATCAAGTCTTTTTTTTTTTTGAATAAATAATGCTACAATATATTTTACTGTGTAAAAAAACCTTCTTTTGTGCCCAAGAGAAATCTGCTTTTCAGACAAACTGGAGAGAGTGCATAAAATAACATGCAGTGGTGTTTATATTGAGTAGGAAGCTGCAGGAAAGCTTGTGGTGTTGGTGTACGGGAAGCACTGCACAATACAAAAGGTCCTCAAGGCTGTATGGCGCAATTACAACGCTGGTGACATTTAGCGACAAAAGTAATAAGAAGACGACAAAGACAGAAAAACAAGTTGGGTGTGATGAAAACATGGAAAGTAATGTCTGCTGAACACTTTTTGCGAATGACGTGTACTGTGTGTGTGTGTGTGATCTGTACGAGTGAAAACTAGGCAGTCAATAATGAACATGTCAAAAATGTGAAAATGTTTCCCACAACAAAAGAGGACTGACACAGCATGTGTGTTTCTTTCATGGTAATAGGACCCAGACCTCTTCGAGGTGTCAGAGTTCAACAGTCTCAGAAACTGTCCCTGCTCCTGCTGCATCCAGTTTTGTGGTCTCTGTGCCTTTTAGCCTGGGGTGAAAATACTCCACTGCACAGATTGCTGGGGTCTTTTTTAAAATTATTTTTCTATGTTTCCACGTGCTGAATGTAGCAGTCCTGTGTGAAAGGCAGTTCAGACCCAGTGATTCATTGAACACCTTTAATCACTCTCTGCAGGGCTTTATGGTGCTTTCTTATAGCTGCTCCCATTTCAGTCTTTGCAGCCGTAACCGTATAAGTTGCAGGGTATCCATGCCAAACCTCCCCAGTCTCCTGCCAAAGAAAAAGGATGGTCTTGAAGCAGTCAAGACCATTTCAGCTCTTTAATAATGTGGACCTGAAGCTGCCTCCACAGATGTCCTCTGGATGCAGATGGGGTTCGCGTACTTTCCCTACCCTTCCAGACAGACAGCACCATATCGTCGGTGATGCAGGTGCTGAAATAAAAGGGGTTTCGCTGCTTCTCTTTCCTCCAATGCGCCGTTCCCATTATCCGAGCTGATGATGACGATGATGATGATGATGATGGTGTCATCTGTGAACCTCATGGTGATGATGTGTGTTGCTTTTCAGTCGCCGCTGGAGAAGACTTGTGAACACACCCCAGGTGGAAGTCATGCGGCATCAGTTTAATTAATCTGCCAGGAAATGTTTCAGTTTGCAGAAGATCTGTTCATTTCTGAGCAAAACTAAAAACATTAAATCACAGGCTTTCATTGCAGCTTGTAATTAAAACCCTTTTCTTTTCTTTTCTTTTTTTTCTGAAAAGCACTTAATTCACAAAGACCTGCCAGATTTGACATACGGGTTGACTGACCCATGAAAACAACTGAACAATTTTCTTTTGCAAACAAATCCGCATTTAGGCATCGGTTGCAAACATATCTCAGTTTATTTTTTGATTTTAATGAAAACTTAATTACATATCAAAATACTCATTTTACTGTGGGCGGTTCTCATGATTGTAGTTCAGTTGCCACCTTGTTTTGTGTCTGTGAGACCCTTCGACCGATGTCAAGATGTTTCACAATTACTTTTTTTTTGGCAGCATCTGAGGGTTAAATGTCACCAAGAGTTGTTTTGGTTTTTTTTTAACACTGAGCTCAGCCCTTCCTTGCTGGGAGTGTAGGACTGTAACACTCTGGATTCAGTGGCACCTCAGCTGCAGCCACATATTGGGTTTCTATTCATTTCTATTACCAGTAATGATTTGTGACTATTGCTGCTGTAATAGCTTTCCTCCTTGATTCGTGCAAGTGATTTATAAGACTGGATGCACTGAGCAGTACAGTACAGTGCAGAATCAGTATGATATTGTGGGAAGGTTCTATAGACACAATGCTGCTTTTGTTTTGGTGTCCCCTCAACAATCAGTCCATGCTTTCATGTTCCTGTCAGGCAAGACAAATCAATGATGAACTCTAAAATGCTCCCAAGTGCATTTGATTATCAGGTGTTTGTTGGTTATTCAATATGTGTCCAGACGCCACTGAAGCCAAAAGTAGGAATCATTGATAATTCACTTCACTGCTTTCATTCGGAGAATTGCACTTATGACAATTATCTATGCACATATTTTTATTTTTTTTTTATAGATTTCAGGAAACACCTTCATTATCTATCTTTTAAAGGAAAAAAAAGCATGCATTGTCGCTGAGGGAGCTAATGCAACAGAATGACAAACACCATAGCTCATGATCAGCGTTGATGTATTGTAATGTATTCATAAGGCCGATCAGTGATGATGGATTGGCTGAGCTTCAGCAAGTGCACAGCTAATAAACAAATTTGTTGAGTGTGTTCATCATCCTTTCCTATTGTAGCCAAAGATGCATCGCCACCTCAACAAAAAGTTCTAAACAGGTTTCACAGACATTTTTTTATAATTTAATCAAGAGGGAAATTAATAAAACGTGTAATATAGTGTGATTGGTTTATAGAAGTCTGCAAAAGGTTCAGTCTTACTCGCAGCATACTTTCCCATCAAAATCTCATAAAAGCTTAATTAGAAAACAAGGTCAACGCAATGAACTCTTAATTTGCAGAAATCTGAGAAAACGTGTCTAAAGCTCGCAGTTTAAAATTGAAAAGGAGCTTGTTTTTCAGTTTAATCAAACAGCTTACGTAAACAACAAATAAGCAAAAAAAAAAAAAAGAGGAATTAACCTCATCCCCACAGAGTGAAGAGCATCATTGCAAGCGCAGGCAGAGTTACACAATAGCATGTTTCAAAAAGCAGCTCTCTGGGCTGTCTAAACAGGATGACGGCTGTCTGAAGGGTCCTTCAGCCAGAGGGGCTTTGGAGGAAAGAGACGAGGAGAAAGAGGCCACACATGTGGGAGGTGTCAAATAAAACATAACTGATTAACCTGTTCAGTCCTGTACAATGACGTACAATAGTGTGTGTGTGTGTTGCAATCCATGCAATAGAGAACGCTGCATTTCGTGTGCACCCATTAGTTTAAAAATGGCTGCGTTAGAAGAGCTTTTTGATAGAGCAAAATGAAAAATGTGGCGGTGGGGATGCTCTTTTTCTTCTCTTGCTCTCTCCCTTTGAGCAGCAGCGACGTTCACGGCCAGGTGAAGGACAGACTGAAAGGAGCGCATCCTCTGATGCAGCAGGCCGATCCTTATTATCCCTGAACAACACGATGATACAATTATCTCCCCATGTAACTGCCGAGCATATAGCTAATAGCAGCTATTTATCAGCACATATTAACGAAGGCAGACTCGTACAATTAATCAGTTGCTCTGGCTTTCGCCATGTGAGCCGTTAGTCTTACAGAGCGCCATAAAGCAGCTGCAACCACATGATAGTCAGCGGTTTCCAAAGTCAAACGTCTCGTTTCTGTTTTTATAATGTCAATAAGCGCTTTTAAAGATTGTAACTCTTCTCCGCTCAAGATTCGTCTGCATTGTCTGTTTTGTCTGATGTAGAGAGTCTCTCTTTTAAATCAGCACGCTCGTTACATCCCACATCTAATTCAGCCATCATCCATGTTCCATCAACCCCCACTGTGAACTCAAGTGTCAACCCCCATCTAAACTGGTTCATGACACTGAGTTTAATTTCATTAGCTAATTACTTTTCTTTTTATATAAATATATATATTTGCAGGGGAATATTTCTTAAGTGAGTTTGATCCATCTTTCCTCTGTGAGAAGCTGCTTGCAATGAATTCTAGATAATATCTTTATGAAGAGACAAGTGACAACATTTATTTTCTCAAAGAGAGGTCAAAGTTGGTGATATTTTGCTCGGCGTCCTCGTAACTTCTCCCTAACTGGCGAGAATTGTCGTAAAACAGCGGTGTAAAATACAGTAGAGAGAACAAAGGAGAGACCGACTTTACACATCTGCAGTCTTCTGTATGTTGTTTTCTGCCGTTGAGTTACAGCAGTAGCACACAATGGATCATAGGACCATAGACTTATCAATAATGCATAAGATAGTAAGAGAAATGACAGGCACTCTGCTGGTAGGTTCTCTCCAGAAGCAAGCCATAAATTTGCAGGGCAATAATAATGACTCTTCTCAGGGAAATAAAGGCCACCCTCTGCTCCCCATAGTCATAAACCTGACTCACTCTTCCATTGGTTGGAAGAAAAATGCTTCCTCTCCCACCACAGAGGAGTCGTACACAGTAGGTACTTCAACCAGCCAACTTGATATGCAATCATCTCTCTTTACACAGGAAAGAATACAATTTCAGTTTTTATATGAGCTATTTTCCGATTATGCCTGTGGAGGTGGGGAGAAATAAAGCACGGTAATGGCAAAATGAGGTTCACTTGAACAGCTCTGGAAAATATTCAAAAAAGATTCCCGGTAATTCTTTTACTTTGACCCTAATCCTGCTGTGCACCCTGCCGTGTAGACCTGCTGTGTAGGGGGACATCTCTTTTTCAAAATGTTTCAACATTATTTTTTTTTATTGTTATTTTAAATACAGGCTACTGTTTTTGTTTGCATTTTTTGCTCTTTGGAGTATCTCTTACACAAAGGCGGCCAAGAAGAATTGTTCAGTGTTTTTGCAAGCGTCCCAAATTCACTCTCTTGCCAAGAGTGAAATCAAAAGATGAATGCAGCTCCCAAGTTCATCGGTTAATAAGAATCTTGAGCCAGAGGATTATGTCTTAGCTAGTAATAAAATTTGTGAAGTGGAATGTATTTACCAAAGTAAAAAAATATCAACTATACCAGCACCACTAAAGCTCACATGTTAATAAATTGAGATGTTTGTTTAATCTGTATAAATACTAGTAAGAGTAAGTCGCTGTTTTATGGGAGGGAAACCATTCATTTAGTCATTCATCTTCAACTGCTTATCCATTTCAGGGGTAGGCCGGGAAGCCAACTTCTTCTTAACTTTGGTGCAACAGCGGGGTACGAGCTAACTGTAGTATTCACTTTAAGGATATGAATTATATGGATCTAATACTCTGAGCAAGGAGTGATTCCAACTATAGTGCAATACAGTAAGCATGTTCCCCAAAATGCTGAACCATTCCTTCGGCATATTCGGCGTTTGGGATGTCTCCAATCATTCACTCATTTCCAATATATATTAATTACTCTTAAAGTAATTGGAGCATCTGTTGAGTCAGTGGCTGCCATCCAAGAAGTCATCAATTTTATCAAGATATTGAGAAAGACATTAAATAATCCACCCAATATTAAGAGATGTTATCTTAAGGTAAACAGCTGGTGTCACAAATTCTGCCATTTTCTTCCAGTAGGATATTCTAAGATAAATTAATATCCACTGCAGAAGTTACGTTTAAACTTTTGTGAAAACAATTAATTTGTTACTCTGAAGAAAAAGTAGAGCAGCAAAAGATCTTGGGTCGTTGAATCGGGCTTCATAATTGTCCCCCTTTTTAGCTTTAATGTCAGTTGTCTCAAAGCATATTCTGGTCTGCTTTGTGCTGTAGTTACTGGACCGGTCTGAATTAGCCCAGAGACATCCTCCTGTCCAGCTGGTGAGGTTGGGCCAAAATCTTACAAAAACCTTACAGAGACACAGCAGGCTAGTTTTTAAAGATTTCTCTGAATGTCAGCGTGACCTTATTTATTTAGGTTGTCTTGAATTTGACGTTGCTCACACAGATATACAAATCAAATGAAAGCCTTCATAGAGAAATCTAATTAATGAAAAGACATAAATACGCAGAAAATGTTGGCTTTGTAACATCATCTGCTACATTTCTACCTAACTACAACCATTTCTATAACTAGAACTTTAGTACATGTCGAGAGGTTTTTGTGCAACCCAGGCAGATACTGCCAGCTGTTCAATTCATATTCAGTCAACAGCGGCCCAGAGCAAATATGGGATGGAGTGAGTCTACATAATCAGCTGTAGTGAGCTGCTTTTAGAGAGCAAACAGCAGGTGTCTAAGAGTTTAGGGTCAATTTTCTTTGTGCTGAGTGCTTTCCACAAAAAGTTGTATGAGGCACCCTCACCTTGTCACCAGGGTTAGGCCGAGATTTCTGGCGAGCCCCTTTTGAGATTGAAAGAGGACTGGCAGAGATTTTATGCATCCCATGGGATTTCTGTCTGAATTATGACTCTTCAGAAGCCATCTGAAAAAATAACAATAAAGCAAAACGTTTCTGTCCATGCTTGAGGCGGTTTTTGAAGTAAGGGAATGCTCCGTTAGGCTAGTTTTCTGACATGTTATTGACATTTGATAGTAGCAGAAAAAGATATGTGCCAGCATCAACCAAAGCAGAAACAGCAACACAACTCCTGGGCGATCTGGCGTTTTCATCACCGACAGATAACCCAAGGGTAACACAGCAACATGACCGAATGATTATGTTCACGCCATTCAGCCGCTAATGTAAACATTTGAAGGGTGAAGGTGTTTTCGTTTCAGGAGATGAATTTGGGCATTACAGAAGGGACTGGCAAGTTCAATTACACGAACAACCACAATTTTGGGGCTGTCACGGGATGTGACGGCGCCAACATGACTTCAATGTGCCATGTCAAGCGTATGAACCGAGGTGAACACAAGAGGGGAAATGAAAATGATTGATTGTGTGACTTTTGGAAGAAACGTCCTCTTGACAGATTTCCTCCCCCTTTCCGATTCCTTTCAAAGCAACTGTAATCTCCCTCTTTAATGTTTTCATATCTGATTGTGCGGTCTTGTCAGACAGCTAATACAAGGAATGCACATCACTCATGCCATATGCTGTACACTTAATCTCAATTATTAACAGAGCCCCATGTGCTTAACCCAGATAACCGCTGAATGCTGATGGCATTCTCAAAAGGCAGGGATGAAAATCCACCTATTGTATTAGTGCTTTTCTTCACCTGGGTGTGTTGAGAGAGAGCACTTTTTACAGCAGCAAATCTCAGGAGGCACAGAAGCAGTTACTGGGATGGAACGGTGAAGCCCAGAGCCAGAAGGCAACAGCATCTGCCCTCTCTGGAGACTGCCATCAGCAGTTCGGTCTAAAAGAATGGCTACTTATGTTGAAATGTCGATGTGCTAGCTCTTCTCTTTTTTTTTTTTTTTTTTTTTTTGCCTGACACCACAATACTTGAAATTCATTTGAAAATTGCATAATGCGCATGCAATGGCATTTGACTTAATGATGGGATGACATGGTGTACCTCTCAGTAAATGCCAAACGTTCTTTTGAAGTAATGAAGGAAAAAGGCATTTATATTTCCAGTTTTATATGTGAACATTATTTATATATAAAAAAAAAACAAACAAACAAACCAAAACACCAAAAAACAGAGCAGAACATACATTTACCTCGCAAGTGTTTTATTCTGTATCTCACCGGGGTTTTCTCATATCACACCTTAGCTGTGTCTGGGAAGTTAATGAGTTGCCTCGCTTGAAAGAAATATGCTGCTACTCTTATCCATGACAAAGATATAATGGAAAAGATTAATATCCTTAAAAGAATCTATTAAACGTTAAGATCAACCGATGTAAAGGTGAAAAACTCAATTTCCATTAAACATGAGGAGCTCAGTGAATTGAAAAAACATCCTGCTCAAGACTGTGCTTATTTTAATACCAGTTGAGGGTGATTCTACCCACTAAGACATTAATACTTGACTGAAAAAGATTCAAGGGCCGGTTTCTCACACTGGCTCCTATAAAGATAATCTTATTTCTTACTTGGCTAAACTTGAGAGTTGGTTCATGCAGATAAAGTAGATACCAACCATTTCACATTGACCTTTCCAGAAAGGAACAGAGAATGCTTGAGAAAACAAAAACACTCAATGAAAATGCAAATGAATCATTTGAAAGCCGTCCCTCACCCTATTTCACTGTAAGTAATTTGTTGGCAGTGATTTATTGATCTCAGAGAAAAGATATTTGACTTGTTAAACCAACAGCAAGATAATATCTTCTTCTCTTATTGAATCTTTGAAACGGCTTTCACACCACTTGTCTTTCTTGTGTCACAGCTCTATAACCAAACAGTTTGCACGAGCGGGGGGGGATGAGTCTGTTTTTTATTATTATACCAGGAATGCTTTTTTTTTTTTTTTTTTTTTTAATATGGCTTTTATCTCCAAAAAAAAAAAAACAACAACAACAACTTTCCGTGTTGTTGAAAAGGCATTGTGTGGTGATGCATGACGTGATCTGCACGTTCCCTCTGTCTGAAAGAAACTGGCCTCCTGGGTATGGTGTCAATGTAATCAGCAGTAATATCATCTTAAAATGTCACAGCTAAACCTTTAGTGATTCCTGTGTATGATAAGACGAGGCACAGCTGAGGGGGAAGCTAAATAGAAAACTGTTCCATAGTTCTTCCGGTGACATCTCCAGCTCTCCCACCCTGAGCAAAACACAACGATTTATTGACATTTTTACTCTGCTTAGCCACCCCCGGCACAAATAGCAACCAGCACATTATCTTGTTGGCATGACATTTGGAAAGTAAATTTGACATGGAATTGGACAGGCATTAACAGTTGACCCATATTGCTGCCATTATTCGTAAAACGCACGATTTTTATGTCGTCTCTCTGCAGATGTAGGAAAAAGAGCGTGATGCTTCGGAAATGTCCCTAAGAACCCCATCACTTTAGCAATGTAACATTAAGCTCGGAAGCCCGTGGGAGCTTATGGGCTGTCAGCTTCCCGGCCATATCTGTACTGACTGTTTTAGATTTAGGAGACAACTCTTCAACATTCAACATTCTGACAAAAATCATTCCCTTTTTCAAGCTTACTTTTCCAAGAGCAGCCATCAGAACCGTTCAAGGAGGACTCCGTTGAACCAGCAGTGCATGAACCTTCTTTAGACAGGAAGCTGGTGGAGTGTGGCTGAGGGAAAAAATTTTTCCTCATAGGTTTTGTTTCTCTGCAAATATGTTAGATATAGATTCTGGGGCTGGGGCATTTATTTTTGTGCCTGGAAAGAGAATCGTATATCAATCAAGGGAAAAATGTGATCATGAGTCAGGCCGCATCTTAAAAAATGCTCAAGCTGAAAATGTTTATCTGAATGGAAGTAATTTACCTGAAATGAACATCAACCAAATAATAGATAAAGAAGCAATTTCTTTACTTGATATGTTTTTTAAATGGTAATTTCTCCACTGATGTAAAAAGACAAAGATATTCTTGTCCCAATTTGTCTACGGACAAATGTCTCGAATGCTTTCTCGATACATTTTTGTCTCACCCTGGTTTATTTTTACCCCACAGATGTTCGCCGATGTTCCTCCCTGTCCTGTTCACCTGACTGCCAGATCCACCTGCTCTGCTGTCTTCCACTCTCAATCGTCACCCGAAGCTTCCCTGTGCACTCATGCATTTCCAGTTTTTATCCCAAGTACAAACCAGCCACCAACCCCGGGTCTGCTTCTGTCTGTTAGTTTCGCTTTGTGCCACTGGGCTCTGTACGCTGCCTTCCGGTCATCCGGCCGAGATCCCAAGCTCTCTCATCCCCCCACGGAGTTGCCCAGCTGTGGTCTCCAGCTCTCCTCTCCAGGCCCTTGGCTGCCCACCCAATGTTTCCTGCTCATCGGCTTCCAGCCCCGGACTGATCGCCCAAGGTTTCTCGCTCTTCGTCTGTTCTGGTGTTCCTCACCAGTCTGTGTGCCTGATGTTTCCTGCTTCCCCTTCCCAGTCGCACGCCAGATCCCCATTTTCTCATTATCCCAGCTATTTTCTCATTAAACCAACAATATCCACCGGCTCCTTGGCAGATCGTCCGCTTACGTCTCTCAGTGTTTCTCAGTGTGACTGCTACCTGCTTGTACTAACCTGTTATCTCCACCAGCCTGCCCACCTGCTTGTGCATCCATCTGTCAGTGAGCCTGGTCCACCTTACTGATCAATGCACGTGTGTCTGCAGCCATTCATTCATTTTCAACCTCTTATCCGTTTCCGGGTCGCGCAGGTGCTGGAGCCAATCCCAGCTCACTCTGGGTGAGGGCGGGGTCACCGTCCATCACAGAGACAGACAGAGACCAAACAACCTCTCACACTCAGACCTACAGACAGTTTAGAGTCACCAGTTAACCCAAACATGATGTGTTTGTGCGTTGGGAGGAAACCCACGCAGACACGGGGAGAGCATGCAAGGAAAGGCCCCAAGGCGGGAATTGAACCGGCAACCTTCTCATGGTGGGGCCGCAGCCCGAAGCACTATGCTGCCGCGCTGCCCTGTCTGCAACCAACTTTATACATCTGTCAATGTGAACATGTCCCAAACACAATTCCTGAATGCACCCATGAACACGGACACTGTAGTTGGTCTCACATGACGTCCAGCGGCTGTAAACATCAGCGACGCTTGTGCTCGTCTGTTGCAAGATGGTAGTGCGCGCAGACCCGCCAACTTCTTGCGGACCAAAATGTTTTTCAGTTCATCTGAGGTTACATTTCTTCACCTGTCAAATAGGAACACCTTTCATGCAGTGTGTTTCAGCTACATCTGCCAGGATCCTCTGCAGATTGGCAAAGTTAGTCTAATGGGCTATTCGGCGTGAAATAAAGAAGAGCGGTGTGCTCTTTTTAACTGACACATGGCTTCACAGCAACGCTCTGGACACAGTGATGAAGCAGAATGGGCTAACTCGTTATTGAAACAACGGGGAATCATCACTGTCACTGATGTGGTTGTCGACTGTGTGTTGATATCCCACGGGGGGAGAGTGGTGTGCAAATGCGGTGATTGTTTCCACTGATGTTTATGAGGAAGGACATTTTGTATCCCTGTAGCTATGTGGAGCACATGTATTGAAAAGACAATAAACTTGATGTAAAAAAAAAAAACCAAAACAACAAACTGGAAAAAAAAAATTGGGGGAAAACGACTGAGCCTATAAATTTGGATGGACAACAACAGCGGCGCCAACTAACTGACTGACTGCCTGATGATATTTCCTCCACAAGGCAGCTGAGTCGTTTGATTGAGAGCAGAGTGCCATCTAAAAAATAATAATCTATGTTCTTTTCATTGTTGGTAATTTTGTCAGATGATGTGATTACAAAATAAGGACTACAGCCTGCGTGGCCAAATACTAGTTTTTGATCTGCTTGTTAATTAATCCACATCTGAGGACTTTCCTTTGTTTGTGTGCTTTCAAAAATCACTGACCTTGGATACTTATAAGACACTGAGGGAAGAATTGGTAAACACACTTTTGCTTTTATATTTTCTCAATGGAAAGAGGTGATTGGCTGGAAGTTTTTGAATTCTATAATATTCATAACGTCCAAAGATAATTATAGAAAATGTTTAATATACGTAGCTAAGCAGCAAAAAACTAAGTAAACAAAACAACAAAAACAAAAAATAACTTTTCCATTAATTAACACAATTATGTTGAATGGCTTTTTTTTTTCCAGAAATATTTGTTAGATATAAGAAATTACTAAATTGATAGCAGGGATACATGATTATGGGTTTTTAGTGCAAGTGCTCTGCTTTTATGCTGCTGTTAAATACATCACTTTGTTCAGAGAATTGACACAATGCACAATTAAAAGCCAACAAGTCCTCAACAGCAGGTAGTGCATTAAATGAAAACAGGAGAGAAAAATAAATCAGATGCTGATTCTGGCTCGGGTATTAGGTGGTATGAGATGAAAAGCAAAAATAGTTCTGGTCTCTGCGATGATAAATATGATGTATATAGCATCCTTTAGAAATCTCGTGTTTACTGACCTCTGCGGTTTAACTTCGGGCCTCGCTGCAGTGGCGTAGAGGTGTACTCCAGGACCCTGTGACATCATTTTTGTGGGCTGATGAAAGCGATTATAAATGTGAATTTTTATAACCAGAGAGGGCAGCAGAGCGCTGCTCTTCAACCTGGTGTTTCTCTAAGATTCTCTAAGATTTAATGTCTGTCTCTCTCTTTTCATGCATTGTGAATAAATGTCTGCGCGTGTCACATGAAGGTTAATAATATCCTTGATATCAGCACTTTGAGATGCGCAGGCTTTAGGCAGTGTGCCACAAGTCCTGATGTGTCAAAGCGCAGTATCAGCAGGGGACAACGTCCACAAAACAATAACACCCTCCAGTTCTCTGAAAACTACAGTATTGCTTTGCTCAACAATTTAATTTGTACATATATATATATATATGTGTGTGTGTGTGTGTATATGTATGGCCCAATTCCATTCTGCACAGAGCTGACTCTGCCAAAGCCTCAGACATTAATGCTGTGTTGTTGCAAGCCTACATCTCCAGCAGTTCTTTCTCACTCTGGGTATTCTTCACTCCTTCCTGAACAGGGAGGCATCAAAATAAAATGTGAAGTCTTTATACTGTGGAGATGGCAGTGTGAATTGCAGGCATTGGGCATGTTCTGCACGACAGCGATAACAAACTGAGCTACTTCCCATACATTGATATCAGTGTTGATTTACTCCAAATAACAGCATTCGTCGCCCCCTCCCTCTTCTTCGCTGTGATCACCGTGACATCTCTATTATGGATTGAAGAACTCCCCCACTGGAGGTGAAGATTACCTTTACCTGAATGGACATTATTATTTCTGCATGCAATCTGCTCCCAATTCCAATTTTCCTTTCTTCCCTGCATGTCAAAACATGTTCTTTTCTAATCTTCTCCTACACACCTTCCTGTAGCAATGCCAAAGTGAGCTGAGGACTCAGGGGTCTCTTTCTTCGCACCCCATGTGATCCTATCTGGCAATATAACATATGCACCTTCCTGCTGGGTTTCCTTTTGATCACTTCGAGACATTACCCATGCTCCTCTCCCCTCTAAATGGATATCTAAACTGACAACAAAAAAAAGGGAAATAATGAAAAGAAATGTTCCTCCAGGAGTCCTTTTTCTAAATCTAAATGATCATGTGGTCAGAGCAACGTGAGTGGAGGCAGTTTCCATGATTTCCATTTGCCAGAAGCACATGATCAGGTAGAGTGCCACCACGCCATCTAATCCAGAGGCAGTCTGGCTTTAAGACATGTGATACAGTCTTTACACTCAGGCGGGCTGTACGGGAACATTTGTTTCTTAGTGCTCGCTGAGGGGGGACTCAGTGAGAGCCGCTGCTCAGAGGCTCTCTCTCTCTCTCTTTCTCTCTCTCACTGGAAGGATGCAGACGGTGAAGGAAGAGATTCCACTACAGTTAATTAAGGAGCGCTCTGCACGTGCCTGTAAATGCGAGGGGGCAAATGAATTCGGTTTCAGTGCGAGCAGTGATATTTCAAAGGTAGAATTGAAAGAGCTCTAGATCTATTTTCCTGACTCTGGCTTTGACGGTCATTTCTGAATCACTGGACTGTTGCTATCAAAGTGGGGAGCAGGGAGGCAGAGTCAGCGGAGTTCCCCCCTCGAGCCAAATTCAGAGTTATTGGATGGGATCAGCAGGAGCAGCATAATGGATGGATTTATGTCATTCTGCTGAGATATTCACACTCTCTCTGTTGGGTTTCTCAGGTAAGGTTTTTTTTTTTTTTATTATTATTATTATTTTCTTCCTCAGAAAGAAGGTGGCAATTTTTTTCGCATGAAATTGGGAAAATGTGAAATTCACTAAATAGTCCTACCCATGGTTGGATGAAAAAAAGTTTTTATACTGTTTAAAATGAACCAATATGGTGCTGAATCATCACCATTGTAAAGAAGTGAAATTCAATGGTGTGATTTCTATGGTTTGCATTAATTGATTTTTAAAATCAATGACAGTTTGCTGTTGTCGAGGAAAAACATATTAAACTATTTCAAGGTTAAAACATTTTGTGCTTTCCTCCTTCATAGATTTCCTTGAAGCCACCCTTCTTCTATGACCAGCAGCATTCCTCATTGTTCTATTTTTTTCTGTCTGTGTTTTCTCCTCTCTTCTCTGAACAGCGTGGAGAAACATTACAAGGCTTTTGATTCCCATTACTGCTGTGTCACTGTCACATTATTCTGACAGATACAGATGAAACCTCAGCAGCCAGATGCTTGTGAAATCTTATCCTCCTTTAAGTTTGATTTTTGGTTTTGAGGTAGGAGCACGGCTCAGGAGTTGAAGAGAGTCAGCCTGTCAGGGGAAATCTCTGCTGCATGGGAAAAACTCCCCGGGGATCACTCCACATTTGCAGCAATGTGGCTCAGGGACGAGACAGGGCAAACTCGAAAGACAAAACAGGGAAGAAGTCATACTTATATAATCATGCTAATGATAAATTCTGATGACTAAAAGACTCCACTGAGGGCTTTAAGGACAATTATAGACTGAAGTGCTTCTGCATAAAGTCCGGAGTTTGTACGTGTGTGTTTCTGCCGAGGCTGCTGAGGTCGGGGGTTGAGAACATGATGCATTGTGTGTTGACTCCACCTTTGGTGGTTCCTAGCAGATGTGTCCTGTCATGTCCTGGCTGCTCTGCCTGTGCCTCTGGGTCAGTGTGACTGCCATTCAGCTGTGTCAGGCCACTTTCTACGACACCATCCAACAGCATCATGGGACGAGGCCTGGACGAACCACCATTCACATGATCGGTGAGTCCTTTCGTGCGTTTTCTTCACCTGTGGGCACTGCAGACTTCTCAAAAGCTTGTTGTCCTTTCACTTGGAGCCGGAGCGCTCATCTGAGGCACGTTGAGTTCGGTCAGTTAGGCGTTTAATTATACAGTCACGAGCAGGAAGAACATCGCAACTTTTCGCTCGAGATTCTTGTTTCCATCTGGATTGTATGAAGTGGTTATATTCATTATTGCATTGGCAGTTCACCTTAGACTAACAACCAGTTTTTTAGCAACCACATTGGACAGTGGCTGTTTTTCATTAAGATGTGGCCTTGATAGAGAACAAATTTCTTCACTGAAGATTACACAGACAGACAATGAATGCTTTTTTGCACTTTCCTTCTTGAGCTATTAGAACTGATATTCATGGTACACTGCTCTCCCTCAATTTGATCTTTGTGATTGTGCTCCCTGTGAAATTGTACTGAATAGAATATGACCGAAACATTACGGTTGAACTTTTGTTTTCATCATATGGATGTGAGCCACAGTTATGGTAAATAATTATGATCTCGGGATTCAGCAGAGCAGAGGAAGCCGAATGCTGTCAGAAACTTCAAAGGGAGAAGTCGCTGCGTGAGCGTGCAGGTCCTCGGTGTCTGTTATTTCCTCTATGTGCCGGCGCACCTCAAGCATATCGGATCTTTTCAATACTCTCAATATTGCGAGTCAGAGGACTTCCCATTCCAACACCTTCATCTCATTACTTATGTCTGCACGTGTATCGGAAGAGAGAGAGAGAGAGAGAGAGAGAGAGAGAGAGAAAAAAAAAGCGTTCACAAATACGATATCTTCTGGAAAGTGTTCTCGTGTCAACAAAGGGGAAATGGAATTAATATTTCAAAAGTGCATTCAGGAACCTCTTTGGAGAAAATGAGTTCAAAGCAAAAAATCCAAATCCTTCAGGACCCCGTGCTACTAAAAGTGTAAATGCCCTGTCATTCTATGCACCATAGAAAAGCTAGTTCTCACTCCTGGATAAATGAGATGCCAGTTTTATGAGAGGAGGATGGGATGCCTGTCTGGATTGATTCTGACATTGGGACATTTGTTCTGCGCTGTGTGTTGTGTGCCTGTTGGATTGGTGGGAGGATTGGGGTTGACGGGTCATGAATTGGTGGCAAGAAGGCCGTTGGTTGCAGACCACTGGGCCAATCATTAAAGGCAGCGAAATGCCACAAGTTCACGGTGACTGGTATTACCAGAGGAAATCGAGATTACAGAGGCCGAGAGATCAGTCGTGTCCTTGCCAATAGAAATTTAGATCTATGGGGATATGTTGTTTCGGAAAGCACAAGTCAATCACATGTAGCGACTTTGAGGACAGACCGATTGCGACCTGATTTCATAGCCTCACAGAACGCACAAACCGCGGCTAAATTATTAGTTATAGACAACACATTGAGCCTGGAAAGCAATACAGGAAAAGTAGATTCCAGATTTATTGGCGGTATGGCGTTGATCACTCCGAATTTGTTCTCAGTAATAACTTACTCTGATAGCTATAAGAAACTGCTTCTCTCATGCCTGCATAAAAGTCTGTGTGTCCAGAAGTCCATTAGCTGGATGACCCTTTCTTAGACGTTTGTGTATGCTCAGCGATTCGGACGAGACGGCTTGGTTTTCACCCTACAGCTGTACTTACAGATTGGTGCCTGCCACTCTCTCATATGTGCTCAGGGTTGTTCTTTGCTCGTTCAGTACAGGCACTGTTATTCTCTGCGGTATGATTCATAAGGTGCTGTATTCATTTGGTGCAAAGAGCGTGAACGGTACATAAAAGAGAGCAGATTGTGTTTGTCATGCATCTGTAAAGTACCGGGAAGATATGTTACCTTAGGGGTCATGCATTTCCCAACCCCTGAACACGTCCATGGGCAGCTGCAGACAGAGATGTTTCCTTATCTAAAACATTAACTCGCTGAAGAGAGGAGAAAAAAAAAAAAAAAAAAAAAAAAAGAACTCCACCTAATCCGGTAGGTGAAATGTGAGGATATGCTTTGCAGGTTTGACAAGTTTCACTTCTTTCACTTTTGTGTTTCATCTGCTATTTGGTAAAGATAGAAATATTTGAAATATATGCTCCAGAGCATCAAGAACAAAGGTGCATTGAATGTGTAGCACAGCAGCCTGTTACCAGTGGAAGAAATATTGCCGTTGGAGATGCAGTCCGTGTGGAGGTGTTCGCAGAGCGTATGACAAAGAGGAGATATCGTCTGCCTCCCTGAGTCGGCCTTGCCGCCTCGTGAACTCACTCACACCAACGTTTGGCTTTGAAGGGTCAAACTGTTCAAAACATAAAGGTCATTGATTCTCATGCACACTGTGGATAATGTTTCTCCACATGGTTACTATGAGATGTGTGGCTGCAGGTATATGTGTGTATTGAGATGAGATGTGGATAGAAACGAAAATTCAGCTGTATTTATCAACTGTGTATTATGATTTATTTAGACTTAGGCAATAAATACTTAATACTTGATATCCACTTCTCTCTCTTCCTCCTATCCCCACTATTAGCTACTATGTCCTTTGTAGTTACCCTTCTCCTCCTTCCTCAACCCTGCCAGGGCCTCATAAGGATGTACCTTTTCAGTGTGGGTGTAATTTCAAAGTTAAGAAACTTTAATTAGTTTTTTTGTTTTTTTTTTCCAGTATATGGAGCATCCCTATAATTTCATTTTTCCCACAGTGAAAATGCCATTTGAATCCGCCATGTCTCCTTTTCGGTGGCGTTGGCGAGGAGCAGAGAATCAGGACTTTTTCCCCCCTCTTATGCGCTCCAACAAAAGAAACCACTCAGTGGTAAAGCCCACAATGAAACAAACATGAAAAATGGATTCTCGTCTGTCACAAACAAAGGTTGCATCATCTATGCACCGTTTTAGACACTGACAATTTAATAGCCTTATATAATGTATCCTGCAGGCACATTATTTTGACATACATCTTCCTCCACCCCTCCCCTAGACCTCCTTTCAACCATGCTCTCGCTTGTGTCATCACTGCTTCGCTGCAGCGCCAATGGGAAGTGGCGTGCAGCCTCAGCCCGAGGCCCCCCTCACATCTGGAGCTCAACAGACCCACTTTGTCCTCATGTTGCTCTAGTTGTCGAAAGATCAATGACCACTCTATAAAACACCGGAAACTTCTTATTGTTTAGCCATTAGAGTTGGATCTCTTTTGCTTAATTAGCTGTGTTGTAAAGAAAAGAACTATCAAATGAAAAAAGAGCTTAAGTTTGCACAGGATGTGTTGTATCAACATTATACCAGGAAAACGCTTACTCTTGTCGGTTCCTTAGTTAGCCCTAAAAGAAAAATACATTCTTAATGAATCTCAGGACAATCAGTGCCCTAATTATTACTGTATGCTCACAGCTACAAATAGGTTTTACATATTTCAGTATTTCCCATTTATTTCCCGCTTTCAGGGTATGAATTATTCATAGGAGAGCGCTTCTCTAAGCTTGTGGATATTTGTTTAAACAGCACGTTTAATTGAAGTCTTTCAGCCAATTCTGTACAGGGGCTATAGTTTGTGGTCACAACGCTTACGCGGAAATTAATTTCGGCGGCCCGCAGCTTAATTAATTAGCCAGCTTTCTCTCCCCCATGTCTAAACCAGCAGTTTTAGGTTCTTTTGTTTTTGTTTTTTGTTTTTTTGTTTTATTTGTCTTAGCAAGATTCCCAAAGCATTAAAAGAGTGGGGCTTTTAAGAAACACAAAGCTCCTGGTTTAAAACAAATTGTATACTTTTAGATAACAATAGAACATACTCAGATCTATGCATGTATTCTTTTGCACACGGGCGGCGAAACACAAGTTAGTCAGGAGAGTAATCGTAAATCAGTCACTGTCTTGTGGTCATCGCGGTGCCGCTGCGTTCGCTGCTGGCAGCCGTCTGCCATTTGGCTGTCAAGCTTGTGACCTCTGAGCTTTTTTCTGTCAAACACATGCTCCAGTTCTGCTTCTGAAATATCTGACTGATCCTTTTGTACAAAAATATATCCCTCATCATCAGTTGCTCCGGGCGTCTTCATTTTTGGATTTACTGTCATGTTGTTTTAACAGTAAGCTCACACAAAGATAGCTCATCCTTGGGTCTGGATTTATTCATAGCATCAATGACTCAAAGTGAAGAAGACACGGAAACACGGCAGAAAAGGCGGTCTCACATACTTTGACTTTCTACCGATCAACTTTTTTTTTTTTTTTTGGAACAAAAACATTTCAAAAAAGTTGGCTCAATGCAACAAATGCTAATGTACGTGTGTTTGCGTCTCTCATATATAATCATCTTAGTTAAGTGTGTCAGCATGCTAACATATGCCAAAAAGCACTAAAACAGTAATTCATTTTGAGTCTATAGTCATGGTGTGATGTGTTCTTTGGTCAAACCATCCAACGGTTTGCATGGAAGGATAGAAAAGCAGCAGTATTAAATTATATTCTGTGAGCTGAACCGCACAACAAGCCACGCTAACATGGCTCATCTCAGAGCTGATGGGTGAAATGTCACAAATTTAAATGTTTACTCGTAAACTGGAGTTAGTAAAACGCAGCTAAACTCCATGATTTACGTTGATAAAGTTGTAATTCTTCGGACAATGTGAATTCTTTTAGAAAAATGCTGCGCCAAACGGAGTCTATGCCAGCTCATTTATCGCAGCACAAATAGTATTTCGGTGGTATTTGCTGTTTAAGAACTGCTGAGAAGAGCGAGACATTTGTTTCCCGAACAAAGGAGTTTTGTTTTCACCCACTTTTCCTCTGTGACACGTTCTCTTGGGGTCAGTAGCGTGGTGTTCGTTCTGTTTGGTAGTTAGCAGACGTTTTCTAAAGATGTTCTTCTGACGGCTGATATAGCTGAAGGATAGCTGAGTCTAAAACCCCCTCTTCATGCAAAGGTTCCAGTTTGCTTTAATCCAGAAATAGTCGGAGGCGAGACAGTGCTCGGCTATTACTGATAAAATCCTTCTGTTGTGTGCAAACAGGAAACCAAATAAAACCTTTTCCTCAAATTAAACAATGTTCAGAGAAGCTATTGAGCCTGGTAAGCGTTTATCTGATCTAAAAATGAATTACAAGCTTCTCAGCAGCGTTTATGGGTAACATAAATTTTTCATACTAATTAATGCATAATGATGATGTTAGGTGTAATTAGAATTAAAATTTCATCACTGTAAAGTGTGCATGGAGCCAAGGGCGGGTTTAGAGACACTTAAATGGAGAACCAGACGGGAGCAGAGATTTAAAGAAGGGGAGGTACATTTGTAAAATGAGTAAAGATGTGTAAAGACTAGCATCTAAAGACCCGTGTCTTGACAATAATACAGCCTACATTATTAATAGTTACATTTTTAAATCGGTGTGATGAAAGAGTCCCAAACTAACCGCTTTAAATGTCTTAAAATTACATTAAATAGCTGATAAGTATAAGTATAAGTGGATATATCATGGAACAAGGAGTCTCTATGCAGGAGGCATCTCTTTTTAGTCATTTTGTGTGTCTTTTACTTATCCGTTTGTAGTGTTGTTTTGCCTCTGTTTGCTGAATTTGTGTGTGTTTGCAGTTGTTTTTTTTTTTTTTTATGGTGGTTTCATTTCTTTTTGGTGTCATCCGAGGGACTTTCCACTCCCTTCAAGCAGAAGCTCTTGTCCAGTGGCCTTGAGCCTTTAGCCAACAGGCTTATTCAGTAATACACCCATGATACAAACAGGTCAACCACCCATCACCTTCTGACTCGGGGGGAGGTGACATCAGGGCAGGAGACCGACTTCTGCAAAGCCCACCCAGAGACGCAATCATACACAGTGAATAAAGGTTAAATTTTTGGGGTGAACACAGGAAAAAGTAATAAAAAGTAATAATTGCATGTAGTTATTGGCAAACTGTTATTTACACAAGGCCCAGTTAGAAAAATCCCATGAGAAACAATTTGTCACACAAGAAAGGAGTCCCCGTCTCAGAAACGAGACCATAAGTACAATCGACTACAGAGACTGAGAGATCAGAATTCAGATTGGACTGCACAGATGTACGTACAGCACCAGGCACATTATAACTGTCTTCTTCTTTCTTCACTGGCGCTTTCTGTAATGTAACTTCTGTAGATCTGAGCTGAACACACAGACTTTGAGTCCTTTAATCAGAGTATTAGAAAATGTGAAAGCAAAAAACAACAAAAGCTTGCAAATTTCATCCTTCTAAATAAACTCACATGACTTCCTGCTGTCCCGAATGTGCCCTAGCTGCTCTGCTGCTAGACGTAAAGCTATTTCAGCCTAAAGCCGAGGTCTCCAGCTCCGGTCCTGGAGGCATTTGGTCCGGTCCAGAGGTCTCCAGCTCCGGTCCTGGAGGGGTTTGGTCCGGTCCAGAGGTCTCCAGCTCTGGTCCTGGAGGGGTTTGGTCCGGTCCAGAGGTCTCCAGCTCCGGTCCTGGAGGGGTTTGGTCCGGTCCAGAGGTCTCCAGCTCCGGTCCTGGAGGGGTTTGGTCCAGTCCAGAGGTCTCCAGCTCCGGTCCTGGAGGGCCACTGACCTGTTAGTTTTAGATGTTTCCTGCTCCAACACAGCTGATTCAAATGAGTTCAGCAGAGCTTGATGACGAGCTGATCATTTGAATCAGGACCGGAGTTGGAGGCCTCTGGCCAGGACTATGATTTCAACCTTGAATTTCACACAAGGGTTTCCTGCTGGCTGCACAAGTGATTTAGATTTTAAATTTGAATACCAACACGTAGATGTTGGACAGAGTCGCCAGAATGAGGAGAGGGAGCGAGAGACAGACAGAGTGGGCGGCACGGCCTGCTCCACTGGGTCAATCATAACGGCACAGCCACTCTCCCTCCTGTTTTCTCTCTGTTTTCTGTCTTTTATTTATTTACTTATTTATTTATTTACTTGCTTACTTATTTTCACACTCAGTCACCAACCCAATTTGTATAGATTCCAGCTTCTCCCAGCCACTGCTCAGGTATGGACAGCCAGATTCTCGGACACACCTGTCCACGCCTGTCATGTCTCTCAAAGCTGGACCTGCCAACATGATTTTACATCAACGTAATTGAATTCTGCACATTATTAATTTTGCTCTGCCTGATGTTGACGCAACCTCTTAAACCCGCTGAGTTACAGGATATCAGACTAGAGTAAGTAAATCCTCACACAATATCCCTTGATTAATAAGATGGAGGGAAAAAAAATTTGAAAATCAGCCCAACCTCTTTCATCTTTTGTTCCCTGTGCAGAGAATCAAAAAAAACCCCTCACAATAGAAAGGATCACACCATCGCCACACTTCTCAGTAATTGTCAATGTCAGTGGTTGCACAAGCCTGCGCGGGTTCATGCAAACGCAGTTCCTCTTTAATTTAACATTTTCCCCATGAAAAAAAAAAAAAAGAAGAAGAAAAAAAGAAAAACTACCGGTGAATTAATGATAGCTTGTGCCCCCACTGTTTCTAAATATTATATTAAGGAGTTCAGACCTTATTGTCGTGGGTGTACTGCAAAATAATTCCAGCAAATACGTTCGCTGCCAAGGTGAGACTACCCGACTGCTAAGTTTTCCCCCTTTAGCCCGCATTATGTAGAAGTGCAGAGATGTAGCGGGTTCGTTACATGTTGTTTTTTCCCCCTTGCTGGGCTTTTCTGTCGAGTTCAAGGTGTGGCATCCCTAGGGCTGTCCCTGCTCTTTAGATGACGAACAGGGCTTTTGTCACTTCCATGTTGGCCATTCGTGGTGGGATTTCAATCTGCTTTTGAGGATTTGATGACCCAGTTGTGAGACACATTGTTTATTAAAATCTTGCTGGAGCTGGGTCTGGAGACTAAACGTCCGTGTTCCCAGAGCAGCATCAGCGTGGAGAATTAATACTTCTATTAATTCATCCTCTTGGTGAAAACGGCACTAATTTTCTCGTTTTGCTTTTCTCAATGAAATTTTCTTTCTTTCTTTTTTTTTTTTCCTCCCCAGAATGGATTTGTGCCAGAGAGATCATTTCATATGGCATTGCCTTTGTTGTATCCTATTTTAAATGCTTGGCAAGAATATGAAATTCATTATCATTACTTAGACCTCATTAAACTGAAAAGAAGCATCTCAACTAACTAATTGGTTCCAAGGGGCAGGGTAGTATGAGAATAAGCAAAGTAATTAATATTGGGTTTATCAGACTGTATTGCAGATGTCAGGGCTTTTTTATTTTTATTTATTTTTATTTTTTTACCTTCTGCTCTTATAGCTGTTGTTGTGCCAAAAGTCCTCTGGCATATTTACATTGCAGATCCAATTACCGTTCCTGTAGCGGCTGGAATGTGCAAGTGGTGGACAAAACGTGGGTAAATACACTTTTGTCAAATACAAAGGCCGTGACAGAAGGATTGACAAGAAGAAATTAAATGACAATAAACATACAGGCATGTAATTAGTTTTTTTTTTCTGTTTCGTTTCGATTATGAAGTGACACCGAGTGTTCTCATTTGACAAAATTTAATTAGGCAATCAGAAAAATAAGCATGGCTGCAACATATAATTCAAAACCTGTTCTATGAGGGCTGAACATCCTTCACTATTCTAAATGCGTGCTCTATACCTTCCTTAATTGTAGATGGATCATGTGACAGTCTGTGCTGCGCTATTGTACTGAATAAGTAAAGAACCGACCCCCTGCAATTTTCTCCCCTTATCAATTTGAAAGTCTTGCATGGTCATCAGTAGCAACCCCTCAAAGTGCGTGCCATGAAACGGGAAAGGTCATTTCGCCTTTGTATTATGCATTATTACACAGTTTACATGTTGCAGGCTCATTGTCTGGCTGGCAGTGAGAAGGCCAGCAGTCACATCAGAGGCGAGCAGCTGCTCTCTAAAGGCTCTCTGACTCCACTCCATCTCACTTTCCTATTCTTCTTGCAGAATGCGAGCCTTTCATCAGACACAGGAAATGCACAGATATTTGTTTTGGGCATTTGCCAGTCGGAGAAAATAACTAGATAGCACAATCATCTTTACATTTTAAAATGAATGGCGCTGCACTGACAGAAGAAAGATTTTTACTTTGTAATTTTTCTTTTTGCCAATTTTCAAAAAACTGAGAAGTAAATGCTGTGCTCGGAGGGGATAATGCATGATGTTGCACAGCGTGAAGCTGCTGTGTGACTGCTGTTTTGTACAGTGTGTCACTGTCATGCTCAAAGAGGCAACACATCTCTCTGCCAGAAACACCAAATAACCAAGGGTGTATTTCCTGTGTGGGTCCTACTCATTAAAACGGCCTCGATCAGGCCGGGTCTAACAGCGTCCAGGGCCTGCTTTGTGTGTGACAACACAGACACAACAGACTTGGAAGCTGACATGCAAATGAAAAAAGCCCGTTCCCTACTACTCGTTGCTTCCCCTGCTCCATGCAGTTTTCATGCATCTTAAAACAACACCAGCTCTCCCCAGTGAGTAGTCCTTTTTGCATTTCAATAAAGTATCACCCATATTTGGCCCACTGCACAGGACCAATCGCACAGATATGCTGTCAAAACCGCCAGCCATATTTCAGGAATTTTCTATGCTTTTATTTGTCGTGGACAGTGTTTTTTTTTTTTTCACAGCAGAAATTGGCAGTTTTCTTTGCCTGTAAATTGTTTTGATGTCTCTCTTTCTCTGGTAAAAAAAAAAAAAAAAAATGCACTCGCTCTTACAAACGCACACAAGCATAAAACTTGGAGCGCAGACACACAAGAAATGTAGTTTGTTGAAAAGAATAAATATCTTCATGTGCTGACACCTTCAATATCAATGTTTTTTTTTTTTTTACAGTCGCTGTTAATTCTCAAAACACTTCAAACTCTCAACTTTACACACATGCACAGCCCTCTGCATTTTCTCCAGGCTTCAAACAAATTTGTTTCAGTTTATCGAGCAATATATCACTCACATTCACCTAAGCATTTACGTCTAGAATAACAACAGTACTATGGGGAGTTCAGATGTTCTCACAGAAGGAAGAGGAAAAAAAAAAAAATAGTCACTCTATTTGACACCATGCCGTCACATATTTTGCGCCTCTCACTGTCTTCCATCTGCATTAATTTGACATTCTCTAATCTGGCGCTCCTATTTCCTGTCAGCAACCGAACTGCTGCAGCCTGCTGGTTCAAAACTCTGCAGAGAGTGTGCACAGCCTATTATGGGTCACCTTGGATGCATTTCCCATTAAAGGGTGAGCATGCTGCTCTAAAAATGGGGACTGCTGTGGGTTGGAGATCAGGGCCTGCTGTCTCTTGTAAATGACTTTTACACTGCAAAATAATTAACCGCAGGTACGGCCTCCGTGTCTGCTGCGACATGCATGTGACTCGTCGTGGAGTTGTCAGATAGTCATTCATTTATCAAGATACACAGTCGCACGGCACTTGAATGTGTGCGTGTGTGTGTGTGTGTGTGAGTGTGTACATAGAGCGGCTGGCTGCCAATCACTGGAATCCAGTGCCCCCAGTGAGAAACAGGTTACCTGCTAAATTGAGTCCCTCAGGCTTTCCATTTTGGTTCGTACATGGAGCCTTACAGTGATAACTTTTCCTTTCAGTGCCGTACTCTATCCAGTAAGTCCCCATATTCATTCACTCATTCATTCATCCTCCACTGCTTATCTGTTTCCAGGTCACGGGTGAGTTGCTGGAGCCAATCCCGGCTCTCACCAGTGAGGGCGGGGTTCACCCTGGACAGGTCACCAGTCCATCACGGAGCCAACACACAAAGACAGACAGAGACCAACAACCACTCACTCTCACACTCTTATTGCATTGAGATAATCAGGTCTTACTCAATTGATGGACGCTTTTTCTGAAACCCTCTTAGTTGTACAAGTAGGTTTAAAAACGTTTTTGTTTTTTTTACATACTCTCGGTGTAGAACCTGTGTGACAGATGGCAGTGGAGTATTGCCATTCTGACGGTATACTTGCTTTCAGCCTCTCCAGAGACAACCGCACAGTCGGGGCTCATTACAGTAGACAGCCAGTCATTTCATACTTATTGCATGGTGACATTTCTATTGAGATAGACTGGCCATATTCTTCTGTGCAGAGGCTGTTTCATCACGTTTGAAGAACCATTTACTGGTCCCATACGAACTCTGCTCACATTCATTAGGCAGGCAGAACCGCGGATCCACAGACATTCAGAATTGGTGCTACATGTCCATGTCACGCATGATTTAACAGCATCTGCCTTCATCTGGGATGCGATGCCCATAACTCATCAGATTTCCAAAATGGCATTGTCGGACCCCCAGCATGACTCATTGTGCTGGAGACTTAACGGCACTCGCACTCCATCCAGCAGCTGAGACACGGACGATGCCAGGTGTTGTCTTTTGGAGAGATAATAGCATCACAATGAAGTGCTCTGACAGAAGTTCTATGAGGTGAACCTGAATGAAGCACGTCCGTCTCTGAGAAGTTGTGCTGGGCCTCTAAGGCTGCACAAAAGTTGCTGCTGAATGTGTCTCACTGTATCTGCCAACACAAACATGGCAGGAGAAAAAACTAGAAATAGAATAAATAATCAAGACTGACATAGAAGTAAAAGTGTATGGAAATGAGCCCGGAACTTAAACGAACTTTTCTGCATATTTTTGCGGGAGATATCATTATTTCTGAAAAATTATACTACTACTATTTCAGTACCACCTAAGGGACAGAATAATTAACACATTTTGGAAAACACGAGACGACCTTTAACTCCTGGTGCCAGACGGTCATGAATCATTTCAAATGATTTAGTTTTTTTCTGATGTTTGGTGGTGTGGTAGACACTTGGCACAAGACAAGCAGAACCATACAAAATGTGGTGAAAACATCAGTTGAGAAAACACTGGTCACATTTGTTTGTATATCGTGTTCCTTTCGGAGTTTCGCTGCAGTTTAAGTTTGAATAAGCCTTCGAAATCATATCGCATGAGCTCTAACAGATGGAGAATGCCCAGTGCATAATGATAAAAGTAATAGCACAACAATGTAAAGTACTGCTAAATGGCCCATTTCATTTTATTTTGGCAATAATGTGGTGAAATCCTTATTTCCATAAAAGAAGTGAACAATTATATTAGAGGCGCAAGATTTTAGTTTTTCACATTCTTTTTAATTCAAATGAACCAATTTAAAGAACCAGCTGTATCTTGAAACAAGAAAGTCTCACGCATGCTTTTGTACTGCAATTATGACAAATGAAACAGTTTTTTAAAACACTTGAGGAAAATTAGTTAGCAGAAGAAAGTAAAATAAAGGGGTTAGGACCAATTTAAAGACTAAAATTGCCAGGGAATGACATTTTTGCAGGAAACAAATGCATCATTATTGAAAAGGTTATCATACAACGGGGAAAAATCTGAGCCCACTCTCCCTTAAAAAGAAAGGCCATTAGACACAAATGCTGGAGGTGTAACTGGTAGCATTGACCGATCCTCCTATATCCTGTTGATCTGAATCGTGTTTAAGTCTTCCTGTCACAAAAAAAAAAACAAAAAAAAAAACAAAAAAAAAAACACAATAATGTCTGATACAAAAAGAAGCTTGAGGAGTGAGGTTTATAAGCGAGTTTGCACTTTTGATCGGAAAACAAAGCTGCTAACAAATGGCATGATGGGAAATGATGCTGCAGGAGGGCGCAGAACACATTGTAATCAAATGTCATCAGGGCCTCGGCGTTCAAACCCAGAACCATGTTGTAGTGACGGGCGATACACTTATCAATTACTATTTCATCGATACCAATGCTTTCTGTGATTTTTTTTTTTTTTTTTTAAATATTCCACTTAGATACAAGTCACATGACAATTCCTATCACACAAACTACAACTTTCACAGGTGAAAAGTTTCTCCTTTCGTACTCTCTGTTTTCATGCTGAATTGTTTTGAGCGGGCAAAAAACTGTAACACTTAACTGCAGTCGCAGCTCTCTTCTGGCCACGTGACATGTGTGGACTAGTGCAAGTTCATGCTGCTGGGGGTGTTTTGGCACAAAGCTCTGGAGGAACTCAGCCTAAAAGATTTTGAAGTGACATGCACGTTTTTATTTCTCATTGATTAATTAGAATCGACAGTTTATTAGATTAATAGAGACTCTAATGAGTAGCCGAGTATCGATATATGGATACGTTCTAGTACAGAAGTCGACACAGCTTCTGTTTCAGAGAGTTTCTTCTGTTTTTATTATTCTTTTTCAGCCAGCATCTTCCGTCTCCAACTTTTTTGGTGTTAATAATACATTACTGCACTACAGTAAATGCATTTAGTTTCTTTCCACCACTGCTTAAATGTAAATATTTCAGTGCATAAAAAAAAAAAAAAACTTAACATATGTTCTCTTTTAATGAGCCTCTGTCTGCTGGAAAGGCTTAACTCTGAAACATCAAGGCACTTGTATCAAATTCATTATAATTCCTAAAAATGGGACGTGGCATTTGAAGCTCTGGGAATTTGTCAGAGACAAAAGCAGGCAACAATGAAGAAATTTGGACCGTAAAAATAAATAAGCCTATCGCACACGGTTATTGTTCTCATGGATGTTTTTTTTCTCTCTCTCTCTGCAAAGCCAGAATAGACTGACAAAATAAATCTTAGCATAGAAAATCAAATCGACATTAACAACAAAAAACAAAACAAGCAACGCCTGGAGCAAATCATCCAAGAAAAGAGGAAACAACCACCACTTAATGACGCACAAAGCAGTGACTTTTTCACCTCTTTCATGCCTAAAAATGAGCTGCACCTTGTTGGGAGGTCATATCCTCTTTCTGACAACCTCCAGCTTTCTAAGTAATGAAGAGGCAAGAACACAGAGCATGGCGGAAAAAACGGGGACGGTCCAGCTGGGGCCCCCGTGCCTCCAGCGTGACCTCTGACCCAACAAATGGCGAATTCCGGTGTGACCCTTGTTCGCTGTCAGTCAAAACGGTGCCGTGAAGACAACACACATGAGCTCACACCTGAAGCCGCTTGTTATTTGGCAAGCTGAGTTTGTTCATCGTCGCTGATAATGGGGAAAATGGAAATATGGAAAAACAATTATACCCTTGCTTGGTTCCAGCCTTCACCTGATGGGAACGCTCATCTCCAGCTATGTTATTCTCTATCTCCCTCTGAAATATTTATAATCCAAAGATGGGGTCCAGGAGCGTGCGGCATGTTGTAGTCACAGGCTGAAACTGCGGGGTGAACTTGAAGAGCGCTCGCCAGAGTTGCATAACTTTTGTTTAAAGGTATCCAGTACACCTGCCAACTGGAAATACCGAGCTGATTTGCATTTTTATTTGATTCTAATACATTCTTTGGAGGTGATGATGATTTCCAAATATAGACCATCCAGATTCTTTTGCTCTGTATGCGAACACCAAGCAGCGCAAGTTAATTCTGTTGAGTAGTGTGTTTTTAATAGATCAAAGAGGAAATCTGGGGCTGTCTTATGCAATTAAGGAGATGCATTAAGAAGAACAAACCCCTGTGGGCTGTTGTTTTCAAATTATGCCCCGCTGCTTCCACTGGAACATCACGATTAACATTGTGCAGATATGCCTTTTTGTTGACGGCAGGCAAGATTCACCCAGACCGGCTACAAGATCGGGATATTTTTCAGTTAAACCAAAGGCTGTTGATGTTTTCTGAAATATAGAGCCAGGAGTCATGATAACCACGGGAAGCTCACTAGACTTGGTAAGAAACTTGGAATAACAAGCTTTGCCCGATTCCATCCTCCTTTTTAGGCTAATTTAGCTTCTATTTATTTCTCTTTATGTCCTGACATAATTAAAACCTTCTTGTGAGTTGACACTTGTTCTCCCGATTCATTAGTCCCCACAGTCATATCTTTTTCAATGTCTC
This sequence comes from Echeneis naucrates, assembly GCF_900963305.1. Classification (NCBI taxonomy): domain Eukaryota; kingdom Metazoa; phylum Chordata; class Actinopteri; order Carangiformes; family Echeneidae; genus Echeneis; species Echeneis naucrates. The sequence continues at coordinate 5,500,738 of NC_042517.1, forward strand.
TTGTAGCTTTTATTGCATGTATGAGAAAATAGTAAGAAAAATGTAAAAAAAAAAAAAACATAAAACTGAGGAATAAAGTGTAAGACAAGCCTAGCAAGCCTCTTCTAACCAGCAGGGTCAAGCAGGGCCCATGGGGGTTCACATGATGGCTCAATTATATCCAGAAACTGACACATAACTTCTCTTTGAGTTAAATCTCCTTTATGGCTTAGCCTGGTTTTGGGTTGAACAAATACTGTATTCCATGTAACGCAGCTGTACATACAAGAGCAAACTGCTTTTTGGCAAGTCTGAGAAATTTTCTGTCCTCACTGTTGAAATCACAAATGGCCGGTTGACATTTTCTGTGCAAAGCTCTGTGATAACACTGAATCTTAGCAGCCATTTATTATTTTAGAATAATGTTAACACCTTATGAAATGTTTCTAGAAAAACCGCACTGTAGTTGTGCAGAAATATATGCATGATTATTCACTTATTAAAACGATTTTATAGCGGCACTAATTTGTAGATGACAGATTGAATTCATTGGAAACTACTTTGATTCCTAATCAAGTTGTATATGTGATGATAATAATTTTGAATACTATTCGCTTTTAATAGAGTGGCAACTTTACATGACCTTAGGCTATGGGAAATTACAATGGCTATTGTAATTTTCTAATGGCCGCTAATTGCTCCCTAAAACTCTTAACTGCCACCGAAGACATTTGCATGAAGCACCTTGTGTGGTGACCAGTGCTTGATAATACAGCTGTGACTTGGCTTTTGTCATATATGATAAATATACGCCTGCATATTTTACACACATATACATGTTTTAAAATGCAGGAAACTAAGATTCAGATTGTGGTTTCAACCATCTCAGATAATGTTATTTTGGTTTACTTTACATAGATGCTTCACAAAACGAGTTATGAATGAGGAAATGAGGACATGTAATTAATTGTTTGCATGCCTCTTATAAACACTAAAAGGCTGTTAATTGTCACCACTCAGCTTTATTTATACTTCTTAAATTATGATTGAGCGAAAAGCAGCGACTCTGCTGCTGTATTGAATTTGCATGAATGTTTAGGTTTGTTAGGCCCATCTGGTGCAGAGCAGTTTCTTACGAGCACAAACGCAGCCCTGCACGCGACTGTGCATCTGTAATTAAAGCAGCTCATACAGATATACAGTCGTGTGCAGAAACTGCCCTGCTCCGGATGGGCCTTACGAACCTAAATATTCAAATATAGTTAAAAAGATATAGGCAGATGTGGCCGTGAAACATTTCATAAACCCACAGCTCATTGTCAAACATTACCTCAAATCACTTTGCTGGCAACATACCAGATACTTTCCCCCCCCTCTCCCTCTCTGCTCTGTCTCTCTACAACCTCCTTGATCTTGTGTCATGCTGACGGGTGTAATTGTCAGACAGTCCTTTGCTGCACAACTCTCATATGTGGAGAGTGCGGGCACAGTGGGCGGAAGAGGCCAGCAACTGAGGTGGGTCGAGTCCGCTTGGTGCAGTCCTCTCATCCTTCAGGGCACAGCCAGTAGTTTGGTGATAATTGCACGGTGAAGCCAGTGTTCATATTCATGACAACCCTGAAGCAGGCCTCTCTTGCAAATAGATTATCAGTTTTTTTTTTTTTTTTTCCTGCAGCTCTCACACATCACTTCATCACTATTTTACATTCAACAGACAGCGCAGCTATTTTTCACAGCGAAAGAGTGTAAAGGACTTGAATAAGTATCCGTGTTTATGGCAAACTTGTGTGATGTTTTACTGTTATTTTACTTTATTAAATAAACCTGTTAGAAGAAGGAATTTATGAGTCTAGAGATTGGCGATTGAGCTCCCAGTTTTGTGTTGTAATGTATTAAATATTGTTAGCCGAAACAGGGATGTGACTGTGATGGAGTAAACATTCAGAATTTTCTCTTACATTATAAACACATACAAATACAGCTACATCCAAAAGTCTGCAAATCAATTAAATCTAAGTGCTGACGGAGAGGTCAAATGTCCGTGCGACTGATTAATATGTACGGCCACGCTGTGTTGTTTTACCCTGGCAGCTGGTTGAAGTGGTGATTCTGAGTCCAGTTCAGAAGTTTGGTGCTCTCCCAGCCAAAGAATCAAGCTTACAAGATAAATGTGAGACATCACAAGAAGATTCATTGGAATTAGCTCTGCTACACCAGTTTCTTGGAATTTATATGGACCTCGGCCTTTTTGTGGCTTACTTGATCATTTGAAAACGTAATTTTAAATGTAACCACGTGCACCTCTTTGGGGCTAAGAACTCATGGATATCAGATTTTTAATGAGCCATTATGTGATTTTCTTTCTCTTTCTCTTTCTGTCAATTACTGACTGTGTAATCCCACAAAAAAAAAAAAAAGTAAAATCTGTAAAATGTCCTTCCTGGTGTGTCAAAGAGAGCGTTTTCTGTGATGTGGTGCAGAGAAAAAGCAGAAAGGCCTCAGCCTTGAGACCACTTAAAGCTACTTGATCAAATAATCTATAACAGTCATTCTAGCTCTTGATTAACAATCAAATGATTGACAACTTGGAAAATAGAAATGGAGTAGAAATATAAGGTAGCAGAAAGCACACATTCTTAAATAAAAAAAAAGTACCTTAATGTGGTGCCTAAGTGCAAAACCTGAGTCTATTGAATTATTTGCTTTGAACTGGTGATAACAGTCTACTTTAATCTGCAAACCTCCACAAAATAAAGTGTTCAGACATTCAAAATGATGCTGTGTTCGCCCGACCCTGAGCTTCTGACTTCATGTAGTTTGTTGTCTGTGTTTTTTTTTTTTTTTGCTCTCTTTATCAGAGGGGGGCACGTGTGAAGTAATTGCTGCTCACAGATGCTGTAATAAGAATCGTATTGAGGAGCGGTCGCAGACAGTCAAATGCTCCTGTCTGCCCGGGAAGGTGGCTGGAACCACCAGAAACAGGCCATCATGTGTTGACGGTGAGTGTTGTACTGCAATCCTGTCCTGAGCTGGCATGGAGGGAAAATATTTCTTCTGAATCTGCTTGCCTTGCAGAAAAAGAACGGTTTCCATTTTTATTCCGGTGAAACTTGGACAAAAGTTACATTTTGCAGATATGGAGATTTGTTCAAATAAAAGCCCAAGTCACCCATGCAACGCCTTGTCCCAGATAAGATTAACATTACATGGGATAATGTCACATTCGAATTCGGCTGGTGACAGACAGGAGAACGTATCTGCAGGGATAAGCTTTAGTCCAACAGCAGATCGCCAAACACGAATGCTGAATGTAGCGCACCGCAGGCGAGAATCAATAATGTAATGCAATGCAATGCAGAGGAAATGGCCGCTGATTTCATGAGCGATATTTGGTAATGGTTTAATAGATGCTTCAACAAAAGACTGCGACGCAGTTCAGTTCCTTGTAAGAAACGGTTTTGGCGGTTGGGCCTGACAACAGCTAAAACATCTATTGGCTTTGGCAAAACCTCTCACCTGCTGCTTTTATCTTAAATCCTTCCGCAAATATTACTACAATCTGAGCGGACTGAGGGAATTTGATGTCTCTCAGTGTCAGCCTTGACAGATTCTGTTCTTCTGTCACACATTACAAACCATTTACTGTCTACTTACCCTGTAGTTAAGGCAATTTTCTCTCCTGATGGCGCAAATGCGGTATGCATTAAAGTCAAGTCACAGTCATACAATCCACCCCCCCACCCAACCCCTCCGCCTCCGCCCCTCGGTGAAAAGAATCAGTTCCACCCTCTGCATTCATGTACCGCACTTATTCTCATGAAGAAACCGCATTGCAATAAGCAACAGTTTCTCACTGAGGCAAGTTATCCCCAGCAAGTGCGTGTTACACATGAGGTCAAGTTACTTACCTCTGAATATGACACATTTGATTATTAGAAGTAGCACCCGCCTACTTAATGGCCGTATTTTGCGCTCTCTGGTTTTTCACTCTGTGAGGGTGAAAGGAACCCGCATCACCATTTCTCTTGTCTTCGTTGCCTGCAGCATCCATAGTAATCGGGAAGTGGTGGTGTGAGATGGAGCCTTGCCTGGAGGGGGAGGAATGCAAGACGCTCCCCGACAACTCGGGCTGGATGTGCTACGCCGGCAACAAAATCAAAACCACAAGGGTAAGATAACCCTTCTTGACCGCTGGAAACAAGATGTTATGAGCAGAACAGAGGAGGAGAGACGTGCCGAGTCTACGGCAGTGGCATCAGTAAAAGCAAAGCAACTGGGATGGGATTTCACTTTAAACTGATTTATTAAAAGCTGCCTAAACTCTTAATTTCTGCTTTTCTTTTTCTTGTCAGAACACTCAGCCATACACAACATCAACATATTAACACTTCGCAGAAAAGGACGCAAGGGACTGTTTCTGGTGCAAGGGTTAATTTGCAGGTCAGCTTCATATTCTTTACATCGGGACACTGATATGCTCATTAATTTTCCTTCTGTTGTATTAGTTGCCAAGTGTTGGAAAGGCCAAGTCGCATGATTTGTGTGTATCTCTGTGATATTTCCATCCTATTAAATGTGCTTTTCTTTCTGCTTTTCCAGTGCTGTCACAGGACCAATTACCACAAAGACAATGAACCAATTGTTGCTTTAACAAATGTGAACACTTCTCAGATTAAAGTGTAAAAAAAATATGTAGAATACGTAAAGCACATCCTGCTCAAGGCTTCTGAAAATACTGATGCTCCGAGCTGCCTGCGGGGAACTTCACCATAACCTTGTAATAAATATACATTTTCATCATTTCTCTCGAACGATGAGATGGAACTTGAATGTCTGCATTTTGGATTAATATCTTGAGAGCATCTGATGACCCCCCCCTTCCCCCTTTGGACATCAACGAGAAAGATGTTTACTTGGAGGAATACATCACAGGAAGTGGGATGAGCCAGCCCTCAGGATTTTATTTTCTCATTTTAATATTTGAAGAGGAAAAATATTGTATATAAATTGTTTCGCCATTTCTCGTGCACATGAACTTTACCTATGGTGTTGGTGAATATCGATCATCTGAGTCCCTGAATTCTGTCTTGATCTCCCCCTCTTCTTACTCACAAACCCCAAGACGGCCAAAGTTTTGAGGTCGAGGATGTGATGCCATTAATCAGATTTGTGTGGGAGACGTTTTACAAACGCAGCTTGTGTGTCTTGATACTGTACATTTGATCACTTGTTTGTATGGCACTTGTATGCCTTCCATCACCTCTTCAATGACTCTACCAGTCAAACGGCTCCCTTGAAACGGATTGGGTCACCAAAATTGTGATACCAGAAGGTTGTTTTCGATACTTGAAATGCCTTATTTGTGTCAAATCATTGCGATGATGATATTGTACATATGAAGCCATCTACTGATATGTGCTAAAATTCCATTAAAGTCATTGTCCCTCTCGCCAATGTGGGTGCGTCATTGCCACTCTATTACAGTAATCACAAATATGCCGTGGCCTGAGAGTTGGATGAGAACGCAAGATATCCCTCTTTGTGTTTGTGCGGTTGATGACGTTTAACTTAGCTTAACATAAACACAGGAAGTCTGGGGAAACAACTGAGGCTGTCCCTGGGATGAATTCAGAAAATATCTGTCTTCCACTGTGAAGCGATTTAACTTTTTTTTTTTTTTTTTTTTTTTTTTTTTTTTATGATGAGAAGGGGGTTTTTGTGAGAGGAGTGCACCAGAGTGACGAGTCAATGACTTCCTGGAACTCGCTGAAAAAACCACAATAATAATAATCTGCTTTTACGCATATGCAGACTAAACGAACGTTAATTTGTGAGATTTTTTTTTTTTTTTTTTCTGGCAGTCCAGCTGTTTAAAACCTCTCTCCAGTCCCTTTGCTGAGCCAACCCTCCAATGAAGGTAATGGGTGCCGTTCCCAAAATGTCAAACTCGTCCTTTTAATCATAATGATTTCTGCCTCAAACATCCTAATCATCTCCTTCAGACTATAGAAGTGCAACACTCAAGTTATTTACTGCAGCTCCACTGCTCTTGCTCTCTACACACATAGATATATGAGGCTGAGAATGATTTCACACATAGATGAATGGGGAACAGGACTCACTGCTGTATTTACAACACTTTGATGCAGTATCACACTGGGATACTGGCCATTGCTTTCACAGCCCCCACCCCTCAGGATTTATTCCAGGAGAAACTCTAGGTGACTGCTGGCGCGAAGCAGGGTGTCATCCATCTTCTGGAGAAATGAAAGTTTTTTCTGCAACTTCCATTTGTTTCACCCTCCCCACCCACCCACCCACCCACCCCCCCCCCCCCCCCGTTCACTTACACTTGGCTTTGTTTCCAAGCTGGTTTATTCTTTCAAACACGATAGTTCACTCACTTACGAGACAAAAAAGACACCACCAGATTTTTTTTTTTCTTCTAATTTCCTCCCGTGTATTATTTTATATCGGCGGCCGCGTTTAATCTTTTAAAGAATTTCGTTTTCAGCGTCTGACCGGTTTGAACTGTGATCTGACAGCTTCAGCTTGCAGTTTGTAACAGAAATAGAGTGCCTGCGTTTCATTAGCTTCTTACACAGTTTATTTATGCACAGAAGAAGTTTCTTTTATCACCTCTTTTTGATTCCATATGATCTGGGACATCTAGCAGGGCTGGACAAGAACATAAAAGCAGCTCTGAGGCCACAAGCCAACGCGACCATTGAGACCATTAGGCTTTGTACTGTTGACTCAGTTCCCTAATTATACTGAACTGAACCCCACGAACAAATACATCACATACAAAATGATATCAGTGGTATTATTTATAATAGATGTATTCCTTTCCATTTTTCGGGTTGAAGAGTAATTCTCATTATGCTGGTACATCCTGCTACCGACACCAAGACCATCCATTCAATGCAATTGTAAAGTTTCTGTCTTTTCTTCGCAACAATGTTGATATCGTGTCCCACAGCTTCGCTTGAAAAGATGCATTTCAAGGGAGTTTCTGTGATAAATGAGCCAGCCTTAATTTGTGATCAGTGCTTATTATTTGCTTCCTACAGTGTATTGTGCTTCCTCTCGATCCCTCTCCTGTAGTCACATTGCTCAATCTGCACAAATCTGAATCTCACCACTTGCTGTCGTGTTGCCAATTCTTCTATGTCCTAACTTGACTGATATATATTTGAAATGCATCGATTCTCAGTGATGTTCTATCTATGCCCTATCCAGGGCCTTTACCGTGGATCTTCCCATGAGACTATAGCAGCTCCAGCAGCTCCAGTAACAAAGCGCATCAGGTGGACTGTGACTCAAGTATAGCATCTGCATGCGGGGTATTGGCTGTAATATGGCTGTGAAACTTTAGTCCGGCTTTCAACGACAGGTATTAGTCACTTGCTAAGATCAAGAGTTCTCTGGATTCTCTTTAAGTGGGTTTCGGTGCCAAGGGTCAGGGTCACTTTGTTGACTATATGCTTCGTTAATGGACTTCTGGACCTTTCAGGGTTTCAGTGTTCCCTCCTTAATTGGAGCACGGTGAGCATGTGTTTCCACATGTGTAGATTTGCTGGAATATGGCGCGCATCTTACGCTGCCTTGATGAAAAACAGCACGCAAGCATGGCCCGGCTTTTCCAAAGTTCATGCCAGTTTCCTCTCATCTTCGCTTTTCTTCCCCACCTCGTCTGAGCTTACAGTCGCATTTTCATCTTTGCCACCGCTCTCACCTCGCTCTGAACTATGCCGTGTGTCTCCATCTTTCCATCATCTAACTCCTGCCAGTTCTTCTTACTGCAAGCCATGCTTTAACCACCTTCAGATCACCAGGCTCCTGGCACTGTATTACCTCTCTGACTCTTACAAGCATGATTTCCTCCTGCAGTGATTTGAAGGGTAGCTGCAGCGTGGGCAGCTATTTGCAGATCCAGATATCTCCAGAGGTGGTTGGTGACCCTCCTTTCGAGGTTCTCTGTAGAAAAAAAAAGAAAAAGAAAAAGAAAAAAGTTTTAATGTTTTAGAAGGACATTACGCACGAATACACACACACAGATCATTAACATTAACATACAGAGTGTGGCTCAATTAGAAACCCTAATGAGAACAAACAGCCATGCTTAGCTTTAATGAGAAATAAGACTTGTGTACTGTAAATCCAGCTGTGGCTGAATTAACAACCAATAGCAAATTAGCAGCCATCTGAGCAGGTCGTATTCAGTATCTCTACTGTGATGTCCTTGGCAGTGTTGTCTTTTAGCTCCATCTGCGTTATGGATCATGCAGCGTAAACACAGATGCCAAATTACAGCACTGTGTCCATCATCCATTGTACCGAAATGACAAATTGTTTGTTTGAGGCCGCAGTGTCTGCTCTGGCTGCATATCTGTTGTGAATACGTGAAAAAGCTGTTTAGGTCTTGGTTTATTTGCTTCAGGCAACCACAATTTGAACTAGCGTTTGAAATAATGCTTCCTGTCCAACACAGGATTGCTAAATGAGCATAATGTGTGCAAGACAGAGGCGAGCGGCATCTCATTTTCTATCTATCAGTCTTTGGAGTGGCTCTCTGGGCTGCTGCTGTAGGCTCTGATGTCTCACATCAAGCCGGAGAACAGTGAAAAATAACACACAAGTGATGGTGATGTGCCCTGACTTCGTTTTTATGACACACGAGGGATGTCCTGGGAATTGAGGTTCCCGTGGGTTTGTTCTGAAGGCACATTTCATTCAAAACGCTCAGACAGTCCAGTCATGTTCCAGTCTCTGAACTTGGAAGATACAGCTCTGTCTCCATGAATATCAAGGCGCAACTTAAAGCAAGACGCTAAGGTGTTCAGCGTGAAATATCGCCTCTCGCAGCATAACCTCCACGCATCAATAATTATCTGCACGGGTGAAGACCAGCATTAGGACTACGTACGAGGTGTAAATATAACCAGGTAAAACTTGGCGAGCCCTCTTTGCTGTTGTTTTCAGTGGCATCAAGCGATTGGTAGACAGCTTGTCCACACCTAAAGATCTCCTAATCCAATCACATCCTGTTACTGAGAACTGTCTCCACTGCCCCTCCAGGATTCAAGGATTTCAAAGTCAAAGTAACACGGACCAAACTGGATTCTAATTAAAGTTGACATCAGGTGCCTTTTGCTCCTTTTCTCCTCCTCCTCGGCCTTTCATCTAAATGATTCATGTAGAGAACACCAGGCCTTTCATGCTGTCAGGTCTTCACAAAAGAATAACAGCTTGATCACACAAAGCAAACACAGACAGATTTACAATGACACCAGCACAGTGTCTGTTGCAACAGCTTATATCAAGTTATGTCAGGCCGATGCTGAGGCACGCCGCTGACGTGCTGCGTTTTTGTTTTTTTTTCTTTCTTTCTTTCTTTTTTTTTTGCAGGGATGTTTTTAAAGAGAATCACGCTGACAAAATGTGAGAGAGTAAATTAAATCAGGGGGCTAAAAATTGTTTTCTAATCAAATCACGCTGCATCACGAAGAACAAAGCACAACAAAATGTTGGGTGTCCGTGTGTGATGATTTGAAATGGGTGTAACCTGCTGTGAGCCTGACGTGATTGTTTGGAAGCGATTGTGACAAGAGCGTCGGCCATATGTTGTGGGCTGGAACGCTGGCATTGTGGAAGAGGATCCATTTCTGCAGGTAAAAGCATCAGCTAAATGCATAACAAAACCATAAAAATGGAGGAGTTCTCTGAAATTGCAGAGGAAACAGGTAGGCTAAATAATTGCTGAACAGAGAGATAAATACTTGGAGGCTTTTTTCCCCTCCCCTATAAGTGGGAAGAGGATTTATCTCTGTGTGAGAAAGCCTCCCTTGAATTAAAGATGAGCTCCCCCTGCCTTTTGTCGAGCTATTGAGAATAACACAGCATATGCTACATAATAACTACAGGTATGCAGAAATAGGTTTGGTATAATACTTCAGCTTTTTGGAGGCTGAACAGACTTACCGTGGCATGGAAGTGCCTCCAGGCTGAGGAAGACGGCGGCGTGCTCTTATTATTTCTATTTGAATTGCGAGCTGAAACGCTTGCTGAAAAACAAGAAAATGAGTTGAAATTGCGATGCTAATGAATACTAACAAATTTAACCAAGCTGCTAGTTTTCTTTCTCTGCCTTGAAAATAAATAGCTTTTATCCTTTTACAGGGAACTGAGAGGACTTCTGAAGGCATCAATGAAATGAGCAGGGCACCTGTCATTGAACATTATACACTCACTGTTGTGTCCGTGATCACGACACTATCTGTCTGAGGCTTCTCGTTTGTTGTGTTTGTTTCACCGCAGACAATGACATAATGCACGTGTCATCTGCCGAGGCAGAGGACGTGAAATGAGCAGCGGCCGACTCGTGTCCAATCCATCGCTGAGACTGTGTTGCCTTGCTGTAGGATATTTTCTTGTGTGCCACTCAGGCCTCGGCCTTCCTCTTGACTTAAATGGAGACTGACATTAAGTCACAATTGCCCAAACAAGACACTTTAAAAATAGTTCAGGAAATTAGAGCTCTTCCTAATCCAAAGGTTGAACACACTGAAATATTGGGGGGGTTGTTGTTGTTGTTAGGTTGTTTTTTTTTTTTTGTTTTTAATGTGCCGGCACATCATACTTCAAAGGTTCAGAGGACGGCACTCCAGTCACACACTTCCACCTTTGTTCTTGTTTGTCCCTGAACAGCCCTGCAAAAGGAAGCATCCTTGCCCTAATTTAGTTCTAATCTTTAAAAGCGTAGCTTGACGTTTTGGTAAACAGACTTTTTTTTTTTGCTTTCTTGCTGAGAGTTAGATGAGGAGATCAATAACACTTTGCCTGCCTGTGTGTTGAGTGCGAAGCTAAACTAACAATCTGTTACTTTAACTTTGCATAAACACTGGGAACTAAAGGAAACAGCTCGTGTGGCTCGGACCATAACCAACAAAGTCTATCTACCAGCATCCCTAAAGCTCACTACCACTATCTATATATTAACAGTTAAATCCATGCAAACACTGAAGAGTAAAAACAATTTAGCTGATATTTGCAAGACTGTTCTTATCATTTTCAGAATAAATAAAGTGTGGCTGGTTTGATCCAGACTGCAAAAAGCTCAACCTTCACCAATCATGTGTTTCATCTTCCAGAATTATACTTTTATGAAATGAAAATAAAACAATTCCTCTTCTCGAGTTAAAAGATGTATATTTCAAGAAAGAGAGAGAAAAAGAATCTGAAATAAATTTACACAGCAAGCAGTGAAATGAAACCTAATTATCACTCAGCTGAGGAAGCCAATGATAAAATGTGATTACATTAGTCTGTTTTTTGGGTTTGTTTTTTTTTTTTTTTAATCTTGTGGGAGAAATAAAAAGAGCTTTTTGAATGAGAAATGTCTGGGATTTACACACCAGGTACATATGGAGTGATTCCCTGTGCATCAGGATTGAAATGTCTCTCCTTGCACGCTCAGGTACGTGACATTGTCTGTCTCATTACTGTAACAATAGCTGTGAGGCGTGAATGAATATGAATACATCGCAGAGCTGATAGCATTAATATTGTCCAATTAATGTTTGTTCATTAGTGTAATTGTTCAGTTCTCTGTTTTAATTACGCAAAAATGGAATCGCTATTCCAGATAATATGTATGCATAATGGCAAAGCGAATAAATGAAACCTCTCAGCCATGGCCAAACTACATTCAGTCTATTACCGCGTCGCCTATACAATATAGTTGCCTGCAGTAAAAGAAGGCTAATTTAGTTCAGACACACACACAAACACGCATGCACACACCCACTATAGACCAAAAGAGAGACAAAAGGGAGAATTTGTTTACATTTTTTATTACAAGTGTCAACTCCGGATGAGGAAAAAGTTGTTAAAGGGGAATAGAACAGTGGTTCCATTATGTTTTTCATGTGCCTCAAGACAGTTTGTTTTCTATTAGCAAACATGAACTACTGTCTCCAGTGGAGAGACTCAGGAGAGTGAAGGTTCCCCATCACATTTCATGTGGAAACTGATATCAAACAAGCCGGCTCAAATGCGTTATTTATGAGTTAATGTTGAATTATGAGATTTAAGTCCATGAAACTGTTTATTCCCCTTCAATAATTTCTCTAAATCGGGTTTATTCCTCTATCATCTGGCAGACTACTGGGAGAAAATAATGCATTTATTTAATCTTCATCTGTTGCCTCATCTGTATGCCATTGGTCTTGTGTGCAGCTAAGGCACAAGGATCCTGCACGCCTACCGTAATTACCTTATTTTGGCTGCTTTCATTTCAAATTTACGATTTGATTTTCATTTTTAAAGCCTTGCCTTATGACAGGTGCTCAGAGGGTTTCGCTCAGCTTGTACAAAAGCACAGAGAAAAAGATCCTTTGACTGACTTTAAGGTTAGTTTCCAGATTAAAGGTAATCAAACAGCCCTGCACAGGTTTCTTAAACTTTTGGAAGAGTCTGCATGAGTGTGCGTGAATCATGGACCCATCTGAAAATCATCGAAAGAATGTCACACCAGTTCCTTTGAAAATGAATCAGCATGAGAAAGCTGTGAATTCCGCAGGTATTTTAGGAATATGAGCATACATTTGAAGACACCTGCTGTCAATGATGAAACAACCCCCTCAAGGGTGTGAAAGAATTTACATTATTTTCAATTTTTGCTCCAAACACTTAGTTCTCGTCGAAATTTTGAAAAAAACTAAACAAAACAAAAAAAAAAAAAAAAACAATAACAAAAACTAGTATGTCAAAAAATATGTTGCTAAGAATGCAACGTGAATAAAATATTTCAATTTTAATATGGTGGTGAAATAATAAACATGGTAGGCAGGGCAGAAATAGTAATAATATGGAAGTCACACATTAACTTATTCAGTTTAATTCCCCATGGATTCATCTTTTTGCCACATTTTCTTCAGTGAGAAAATGTAGCTCCACGGGTTCCTGATCTTTCCAAAGCTTTCTTGTCCAGGTCTGCTCAGATTTTAAGAACAGTCAGGGAGTACTTATAACCTTTCACTTCAATGAACTTTGCATTTCTGTGCAACGTATGAATACATAAATACAAGATCCTGGTTAGTTCAATGAGCTGGAGTAGAAAATAGGACTACTGTTGGAATTCAGCAAAAGTTTAAGCAGCTTCTGAGTCGAGCTTGCAATATAATTATATATTAAGTCTAATTCATCCGGCTAAACTTTCAATTCAAGTCTGAGAAGTTAATTCAAGTCTCTGAAAAGCATCTTTACCCATCACAATCCATTAAATTGAAGAGGTGAGGAGTGGACTTAAATGCTTTTTGTTTTATTTCCCGAGTTGGTACACATCATCAACAAGTTGGGCTGCATTCAATTGAAACTTTGCCTGCCAAAACAAAAATGAAGAGCAGCAAACCATGAAAAACTTTACGGCTGCCGCTGCAATGTCTGTTTTCATTCAGGCTTTATTCATCCATTATTTTCTTCATTAATCTCCTGGTCTCAAGGTGACCAGGAAATTGTTCTGATAGTTCTCCAGAGCCCAGGCCAATCTCTTCAGGGTGCATATTATATCCATCCCACACATCAAAATTAAAATGTATGGTGATAATTACAACGGAAAATAGATGTAGAGAAGCTGCAATCAGACAAAGGTGGAGAAGTGAGTAATCCCTCTGTGTAAACATTCTGCAATTTACACTTGTGGCGCTGTTAGCGTGTCCATCCTTTACATTCTAATACTGTACCTGTGCCGTTGGCAGACTGTTGTAACACTTCTGCCGAGTGCGTCACAAGCTTCTGATTGGTTTAGAAAGGTGACAATGAAACAGCGCACAGGTAAAAAAAAAATGGTGTTTACGAACGCTCCTGAACAACATTTACCAAAGTCATTATTTATGTAATAGGCTTTTAGTGAACCTGGAAAAAGACACCAAAAGCATCTTGCCCTGGATGACATGAGAATTAAGTGAAGGGTTTTCTTAAACATCCTGCACATCTCAGTATCATGCCATGAATCTTAAAATTACTTTCTTTTTTATCGTTTTGACAACAATTCTAAGATTAAATTATAATTATAACTTGGATGTTTACAAGGCAAGCCCACGCGTAAATTACCTTGGACTGCATGACAGTTAGGTGAGGAATCTTTTCAGTACAAAAAGGATCGTAATGCATAATTGCGTTGGGTAAACGCTGTGGAAACTGTTTAGAATTCAGCTGCTTTCAACACAGAGCACAGTGTGTGGCATTCATACAAATCTGATCCCTCAGATGGGATGATTGCAGTCACTGTATTCATTTTATTAGAAAAAATGCTTCTTCATTGCAAAGGTAAAAAGAAAGGCGGTCAGGGCGGGTCCAGAAGGAACATTATTCATATGAAGAGGACAACTGATGAAGTGGTTATAATGATAAATATTCTGTTCTGTTAGTTGCTACAATTTGCTTCAAGGCAGAGAAACTCCAACATTTCCCATCATTACTATAAGTGGAGTCCCCTCCACAGGAGTACTCAGTTTAGAGAGACAAACAAAAGCATGATGTAAATACTCTCAGCAGTGAAGAAGCGCCTCTTCTCTTCTCTTCTCTCCTCTTTCTCCCCATGATTAGCATTTCAAACAGTCTTTGTTTTGCATCAGGGCTTCATGCTTGCGTGCATGCCATCACAGCGTGGCAGGTGGCGGCCTGTCCAACCAGTGGAGTAAAAAGCTGTTTTTGAGTGTGTGTGTTTTTGTGTCTGTGCGTGCATGCATGTGTGTGCACACATGTTTGTAAGAGTGCCTCTCTGTGGCAAGGACTATTCCACAGGGATCTGACCTCTTTACCAAACTCCGAGTATGTCTATGGGACAGCATTGTCTACAAATGCTACATAATCATACATTTCTCAGTATTTGTGGTCCTCCGCTTTGATCGGCAGAGAATGTCACAAGCCGCTGACTGGATTCACATTCTGCCTCATGAAAATCCACAAAATCTCTTTTTAAGTGTCTGCCAGCAGGCCCATCCAAACTTTGATTGAGTGCATCACAATGTGCCCTGCATATCAAGCACGGAAACAATGGTACAGGCTTTTGCAGTCGCTGTCTGTTTGGGCTGGGGAAAGAGGTGCAGCATCACTTTATCTTAAGTCAATTGCAAATAGATTGTCCACTCCGTGGGATTGACCCCAACTAAAATTGTGTTCAAGCCAGAAGAAATTATTAATGAGTTCCTGTAGTTTTAAATCTCAGCCAGCAGATATCTAATTAAATCTATATTGTTCTTTGCTCTATCTGATGGGGCGTTCACTGTCCCCGGAGTCCGGTGTTCGTTAAGACGACTGTAGCAGACCAACGTGGGGTTGTACCAATTAGATGGTGCTTCTGTCGTGCTACCGGGCAACCTAAAGACAAAAATACAAGAAAGCAAAATAAAATTGGCATTTTATTCATTTCCATCACAAACTATTTTAGTATATTCCATAAAAGGTGAAGCTGAAGGTTTTAGAGTTCAGCTTGGGAGGGATCCATTCTGAATTCCCGATTCAATTTGCTCTTTAAATGATGTAATTTAACACAGAAATATTTTAATCTCCCAGATAAGGTAAAGACATTATAGGTTTGTGTTACAGCCAGAGGTTTTAATGATTTACTGAACCTTTCAAAGAGCTTGTGTTTTCCATTATTTTGGCATGGCAGGTGGTAAATACTTCATCACACCGGAGCCTCGGGCACCATTTCTATTGAGAAGTGGCTGGTGAGATTTGTTTAGACTGTTATTTCCTTTATTACAGTGAGAGTGACAGGAAATTTTGGGAATGACATGCAACAAAGACTCAAACTCAGTTCACTGCAGGATCAAATCCCAAATGGTACCAGGTGAGCCGCCTGGACAAAAACCTGACTTTTCCTGTTATAAACTTAAGCAAATGTAGCTGCACTAGACAAGACGCACCTGGCAATGGATGTGGAATCTTTGATTTCTCCACTCTGCCAGAAATTGTGTGCATGAAGCTTGAGAAAGAGAAATACTCGAACTTCACCCTGAGCAAAACTTTAAGACACAAGACTAACAGTGTGGGGAATAAACCGGGAAGTGTGCTGGGTCTGCTAAATTTCTTACTACCTACAGCAGTAAAACTAAAGCAGTGGCTGTAGCAATAACAGGAAAATATCTGTTCAGGACTGGAACATTCACCACGTATGGGCCGAAAATCGGTGGATCTTCTTACATATTACCGCTTCTGCTTTATTGGCTATTTCTAATCGTGAATATCCAACCAATCATTTAATTTATTTCATTTTCTCCCACTCATCCATTAGAGTTGTGTATGTGTGGGGGGGGTTCATAAACATTTAATTCATCACAAATATTTGCAACTCGCTGTAGTTCTGTCTTACAGCAGCCGAATTAAGCTGCTCCTGGACATCAGTGCTGCAGGCTGATTGTCAGCTGAAGTGTGAGCTGCCTTTCCGCTGCATGTAGCCATCGTGCGGTTTGTGTCAAAAGTTTGGTCATACTTTCCCATTAAACGTTGACTAATACTTTCAGGACTCTTTCAAAGGAATCCCACTTTACCGCATCTGCTAAAATTTGTCAGTAACAATTCACTTCAGGGCGCGAAATCCACGGTTGTGTGTTCGCTTTTTGTTTGTTTGAAGAACAATTGTTTAAAAAATGGCCGAGTTTAAAGTGTCTCTTCTCTGCCTGTCACTGTGAACTGTTTGTGTGCGCTGAAAGAACACGAGGCTTGACAGTCAGAGCAACAGTTGAATAAAAAAAAAAAAAATTAATAATGAATTAAAAAATAAATAAATAAATAAACAATGTGAAATGGTCAAGTGCATTCCCTCCCTTTTTTATTCTGCTGTTCACTATAACCTGATAAGCCCCATGACTGTTGGATAGCTGCAACTCACTGGCTTCTTTTGGTGTAAAATGTCTCCCCCAGGAAACGCACATACAAAACAGCTCAATGCAAAGGCAACTCATTTCTAAATGCAGCAGGGGTTTCCTTTAGCCATTAGATTTAATTACATGGGGTTTAGTTTTCGGCGTTACTTTACAGCTTATTTCATGTTTGTCCTCTTGGCCTCCATTTTTCACCAGATTATAGAATTAGGTTCTGTGAGCCTGCTGTGCCTGGTGGAGAGCAAGACGGCTGATATGGCCAATGGGAGAAGAGATTATCATGGCTGACTGAAGAATCTGTCAGCATCAAAGGAGAACTTTCGAAAATGAAGCTTTATCGTAAGAATTCACTTGTTTGCCAGGTAGCAATGGAAAGAAGAGGAAGCCGTCTGTGGTCTGGCTGTGTGAAAGTTTCCATACGTTCTGCATCTCAAACTGAGACTACTTTGCGTTGTATCTTTTCTAAATTTTCCGTGCCACTGTGACTAAATGTGATGCAGGCCTTCACCTCACCTTTGTGGTCTTGACTTTGTTCCCGGAGATGCATGACCAGCCCGTAAGGTCAGGGAGAACTCGGCACTCCTCCCCTTCCAGACACGGCTCCATTTTACACCACCATTTCTGACGCACAATGGATGCTGGCGCACAATGGAGCAGAAGGTCACTTTTAGATAGAAAGACTTCAAAAGATTAGTTGTTTGAGGGAGGTGTATGGGGGGGGGGGGGGGCATCTCATTCATATGTCATACTTCCTCTGCTGTAACTGGCTAAACCGACAAATATTCTATGCGTGCCATGTCAGAAAATTCCTGGATAAGAGAGGCAGAAGAGGGGCAGGTAATATTACCCTCAACACAAGAGGGCAAAGCTCTCGTTGTCCCCGCCACCTGTCCTGGGAAACAGGAGCACTTGACTGTTTGAGAGCGTTCTTCAATCTTGTTCTTATTGCAGCAACGATGAGCAGCAACCACTTCACAAGTCCCTGTCCTCTCCTGGGATGACCCTGAGGAAGGAAAATTTAGAGAGAACACTGACAATTTTCGCATGTAAGTGGATGCAGCCCGTGTAACTTTGACTTCTACAGATGGACGCACTTCTGTAAGAATGCAATGATTTCCTGAATTTGTTAGATGTTAAATTTAGATAAATCTACTCATGTTTCGGGGGGTTTGTTTGCCACCACGTAGGCAGGGGCAAGTGTGCTTCTGCCATTATTTGGATGATATTAAAGCTACAGCACCACCAAGTGGATAAAGAGCATCAGCACTTATCTCAAAGTACAGGAAAGAGAAGCATTCAAACATCAAAACATCGAAAAATATTAGCAGCACTCAGGAGATTTTGCTGTCTAGTTATAGGTTTCAGATCCTGTATGAACAGAACTGAGCAGAGCTGACATGAAGAGAAACATCGGTCACATCTACAGAAGGACAAATAAAAGAACTTGAATGTTGCTTCTCCTTATGACACTGCTGACTCGTCCTGATATTTTCAATTGACAGGGTGCAGTGGAGCAGAAGCAAAAACAAAAAGGGAAAAACAAAACAAAACATATGTCCTTATTGCTAATTTATGATTTCATTATCTGCTTCCATGACTAACAATACGTGCAGGACGGAACGGTTAATTAATAATCAGACTCTAATCAAAGCAGAAGCCCAAAAATTAAACATGGAATTATCGATAAAATACACTTGCTTAGGCAGAGGTTACGTTTTACCATGTCGTACTTTTATTCCCCTTCATGTCTGCCAGAAATACTTTTTACAGCTTAAGATTTCATGCAAAAACAACGCTGGGCGTGTTTCAAAATGTAAGTTTGGGCT
Organism: Echeneis naucrates; assembly: GCF_900963305.1. Lineage (NCBI taxonomy): Eukaryota > Metazoa > Chordata > Actinopteri > Carangiformes > Echeneidae > Echeneis > Echeneis naucrates. The sequence goes on from NC_042517.1 coordinate 5,519,435, forward strand.
TTTGGCTGTTGTGTTTTGCTTCCAAACCAATTGCGCCCATGTTTAACAAGCCTTTCATTATTTGTGCAGTTTGAACTAAGTCAAACCACAGTAACAAAGTGCGTGGCCCATCAAATTCTTTTTAATTAATGTATTTAGACCATATTCACTGCTTTGTCCAAGAAGCACGGGGGAGGGGGGGGTTTCAGGTTGTTGTTGGTGCTGAATCAGGCGGCCTGGCTGGTGACCAGGAGCCATAATGAGTCCCTCAGGGGGTGAGTCTGGTCTGGTTGGGTCTGACACCTACCTGTCTGTCCTCGGGAGCTTTGGTTGCCAGCGGACACTAGCTGGCTGCAGAGGCTCACGATACAGAAAATCAGAAGACCCCAGTGAATTGGTCGAGTCGATATGTTCAGCTCCATCTTGCCTGCAAGCACACACAAAAGAGCTTTACACACATTTTAACCCAATTAGGTGGCTAGTTTCCCCTGAAGCAGGAGAACTTTAAGTGAGATAATATGTATTATTAAATTCCCCAAACTCCTGATGTGGTTCGTTAGATTGTCCAATTATGGCATTCACATCATAAGCCAAAACTATTCAAACAAATGCCAATAACCGCAAGATCGGTGGCAACTGTGGAGGGAGATGAGAGGGAGTCCTTGCACTCACTTCTGACAAAAATTGCCCATTCAGCTGTAAACATCTCATTTTTCAAAGCTACACTCTCCCTCCAAAACAAATTCCAGTCGATATGAGTCACAGAAAAACAGGGATGTGGATTTTTATGTCAGATTAGACATAAATTAATTTGAAACAAACCCTGGCAGCATGATCAACTCGTTTTTTTACAACTAAAGTGAGGAAAGACAGCAAATCCCCACGTTTAACAAAGTGAAACCACTATGTGTTTGGTGTTATTGCAGCAGTACAGTTTAATTTTCCTGTTGATTGGCGAAAGAATAAATAAAGTTTCAAACATAGTGCACTTTTACATTTACAGAGAATTGTAACTTATTTTTTGTCATATTTGAGTGAAAACATAATGCCAGCCTGCTGTTGCTGCTTACTGTGTTGTACACAACCAATAATATCTAACACGTTTTAACATTTAAAAAGAAGAAGAGAGGACATCAAAAAGAAGATAATGAATTTTGATCGTCAGACTTGAAATCAGACCGAACAGAAATTATTACTTTAATTCAAAATGCATCAAACATTCAGCCTCTTACCTGTTCTGGGGTTGTTTATACCAATAATAATCCGCTGCTGAAGCCGCCTTATCAGTGTCTCATTATCGTCTTGGCGAGGATGCAAAAGTTTGACACAGATGTGATCCTCCAAGTCTGAAGTTTTCTCCATCAATGTGAAACGATTAAGGAATGGAAAAAAAAAATCATGTGGAGGAGAAAACATTCAGCACGTCAGCTGGGGCTAAAAAAAAAAAAAAAAAAAAATCTCACAACAGCTCCTCTTCCTGGAGTCGCTGGAGCTGGAACTGTCAGACTGCCTGCGATGTTTCAGATGAGTCTGTGAACGCTCAGAAAAGACGGGAAATTAAAACCTGATCGGCACAGGAACCATCTGTCTGCGGGACAAGATGCGGCCACTTTCATTAGCGGCCTAAGAGGCTTAGAGGGACACTCTGACGGCAGACATCACACTGTGCCACGTATTATTTCAGTTATTTATTATTTTTTCTTTGTTAAGTTTCTACGAGAAGCTGCTTTTGCTTTATTGATGATGCCCAATTGTCATTTTGGTTCCTTATTTTATTCTCAATCAATCAATCATTATCGGTTTCTTCAGTTAAACATTAATTTAGAATTTCAATTTTTTGTTCCTTATTTCACTTTCACATTTTGTTCACATTACTTGGAAAATAGAATAAAAATAGAAGTAGAGTCAGTACTGCCGTGGACTGGGGAGTCTTACACAAAGACAGGCTGCTGCGTAACATTAGTCTTTTTAATGACTACTCCTTTCAGATAGTTGAATCAAACCATAATTTATACTTCAATTAACGAAATATCTAATAGTCACTGTGATCTTAATATCAGACTTCAATCCAAGATTTAAAAGACAATCGGATATGTGTGGTGGATGTAATCCAGTTAAAGTCCTTCAGGATTAACTACGAAGCTAGCCTGCTGCTTCTCAGTGAGGATGAGCCAAAATCATCGAATGAAATAGGCTTCGGCTACAACCATGATAATAAAACTTTATTAGGACATAGTGCACATCATTATTCTCATTTGACTTACAGGTAAATAGAGACAATATAATAAGTCAACAGGGCACAAAGAAGTAAACAAAAAGTTAACTGATTTCATGTTCGTACATCAACCAATCCTGTTCCAAGAGTAAGACCAAACCCATTTACATAACTGTATGAAATGTGCTACAGAAACATCAGCATCGTCTTGCGACCAGTTTAAATTTGGAGGCGGCTAGTCTGGATTTTGTGCTGTGTGCTTAAGTGATAGTTCATGCGGTGAAATTGAGCTTGAACAGAACCGTCTGGGGTGTGGTGACATCGGCCACAGCTAATTCTTGTCCATCTGACAAGCCCAGCTCTGTATTAGAATAAAAAAAAAAAAAAAAAATAGAAAGAAAACATTAAGCATATTACCATGAATTTCAGCAGGTCACAGGTTATGCTGGACAAACAGGGAATTACTGGAGTGTTGTGTAGTATTACCTTTGAGAGTCTTACAGAGGTTCGGCCTAGTTCGCTCTTCAATGGATTTGACAGACTGGGAAAAAAAAGACACAACAACAGTTTAAGCAGTTTAGTTAAAAGCAGATGTCCATACAACATCCCACTGTCAAAGATTACATATATTACCTGCAAATACAGCGTCTTATTCTTTCCTTCCAGAGTTGTTGTGATAGCTGGGGATTTCATTTGCCTGGAAAACATTTATAAACAACTTTGACCCGTTAATTGTTACACCTCCAGAGGTAGCATTCAAAACTTGTTTATTTTCAGAATACCCACAGTGCAGCGTTTTCTGTCAGGTACTCTAAAACCTCCTGCAATTTGGCAGAAGAAGGAAACTGGAGATCTTGGGGCACCAGGCTGCATGCTGAACAGTTTTCCTGCAAATTACGGAGTAAACTGATTATATTCTATGTTGGGCTAAACGTGTAATACAGTTTCTTCCTCTTATTGCATCAAAACAAACCTTTCGTTCGGCTTCAAAAGTGTAGGTGTAAAGTCCATCCACATCATTAAAGACGAGATAATTATTTAAAGGAATATATGCACTGCAAAACAAAATCTTATGTTAGTGATCTTCAGTGGAGAGAAAAAGCAGTGAGAGATAGAAACCTTTTTGCTACCAACCTTGTAGCAATTTTAAAAACTTCAGTGGCACACGCAGCTGTGGAGATCAAAAGTAAGTCCAATTACACAAATTGTATAACTGTTCCAAGTACAATAAGTCATGACTCAGTGAGTTTAGAGTTACAACATTAAACCCAATTCCTCCAGAAAGACTTAATGATACGGTCACTCAATATCAAAAAGTGACAAGTGAAAAATAATGGACCAACAGGGCGAGAGCATGATGGTTAGCACTTTAGTGCAAGACCACCAGAGACAGTGATTGAATTGTGTAGAAATTAAATTTGATGCTGAATATTTCCACTTGACTGTTAAGGCAGCAGCTAAAGCTTTATGCAAATACTGGCCATGTAGCAATGGTAAAACCTAAAAACTCCTAAGATTGTTATCTGCAATGCTCTCCTATAGAAATACACAACAAGGCTGACTTTTTGCCTGAGACATGCAGCTTGAGCCTCAGTCTTTTAGCAGCATGTGACGTGTACAGCCATTTACGCCTCTTTCACTTCAGACCAGCTCACATACAGCTGATAAAATTTTATGTAGCAAAAAACCAAAAAACTCAACTGCGATTGACAGACAAGAAGCCAATTTTTGTTTACTTCAGTGTTCAAGAGCCACTGTTGAAAAAATTACAGCAAATTCTCAAAAATTTAAATTACCACCATTATTACTATAAATTATATATGTGCCATGTAACAGGATCCATAAGGGGCAATAACAAGAACAAGAACAAGAACTTACAACATCTCGCAACAGAAATGACTAAAGACCTTAAAGCTTCTGAGCTTCATACCAGCAATAACAGCATTAGTTGATGCCACAGCAGGAATGATCCTCTTCACAACTCCTGCGGCACAACAAACAGGTATCGGTTTAATTTCAGCTGTAGGTTATTGTGAGAAATGCATCAGTAAAAAATGGCAGATGTACCACATTCGGACTGAATAAGTTATTCACAGGTTTACCTTGAGTGAGTCTGTATGTAACTCCTGTAATGTTGAACTCTGATGCTCTTTCTTGGGCTCTTTCAAACATCCACTGAATGTGCTCTGGATTGTCTCCATCTACGCTGGTGTCTAGGGGGAAAAAGTCCTGCTTCTTAGCCTCCATGGAAAGAGTGTACATAACTAAATTCTATGTTACTTGCTTGAATGTGCTATAGTAGAAAACAAATGTTTTTAGTCTACCTCCAAATGGCTTTTCCTTTGGCCATTGTAAGATTCTTGCATATTCAATGCAATGTTCTGGCAGCCTCGGCATTGATGCAATGGTGCACATGGGGAAATTTATCTGAGGATTGTAAAATGTATTTTAAGGTCAAGAAAAGCAGGAAAGGGTTTAAAAAAACAAGCTTAAGGTAGCCACAACATAACAGCTTTTGGACAATATTTATGGTGTTGAATATATACTGTGATAAAGTATTGTTCCTCCTGTCCAAGAAAACACTTGCATAATATGTATTACTCAGATTTTCTGTAACTTTCTGTCCTTGGTGCTTTTCTTTTTGCCTGTTTATACTGCTGGATATTTCTACTCATGACTCAAATCTATTATTTTCTCCTAAAATAAACTGCTGTTGCTGCAGATGAAAATATAACGCAGGATCTGCTGTGCACCACAGATGCTTTCTTTCAACCAAATCACAGCCTGAATGGTAAGTGTTCTTGTAAAAGTCTTTAGTTTTAATTGACTAATCTGAATTATCATTTAGTCCTTTGTTGTTGTGAAACTAGACGATGAATTTCTCCTGAAAAATGACCTGTGGAGGGTACAGCTCCAGGGTGCAGTCAATGCATGCAGTCATGCCAGGCAGAATGACACGAGCGTTTCCTTTAAAACCCTCAGTTCCTCCATCAATGAGGGGAATGATGGAGCTGGGATCCAGGATTCCATCTTCATAGCTCAGGAGGGAGATCTACAGAAACCAATGTCAACAATAACCCAGAACATACTGCTCTCATATGTTTCCATGCTGCAGAGGTACATCATGTTCAAACAACCGTGAAATCCAGTGAACTAAAGTAAAGTTCTTTCTTACCAGCATCCCGTTCATCCAGCGCCTGGCAATGATGGAGTCCAGTCCACAGACAATGATGTGGAACTCTGCAAAGACAACATGAACGTTTTAACTCTCCAAAACATTCATTTGGCAAAGTCTGCCAATACATAGATATTGTTTGGAAAACAGACTTACGCCTGTAGAAGGACTCATCAAAGTCTTGGATCTTTTTAAAGTGACTGCATGTTCTTCATAAGGAATGAAAATCTAAATAGAAAATCTTAAGTCAGCTTGAGATGTTTTCTGTTGTGAAAACAGTCACTGGAAGCAAAAGGATACGGGACGACTTTACATCCAGGAATCCGACTGTTGACGAAGTCAGCAGCCACTTCTGCCTTTGGTCTTCCTACATCTTTGGGCCTGAATGGGTGTATAAAGCAATTATATATATATATATATATATATATATATATATATATAATTATATATATAAGAGGAACGTTGAATGGAGCCTGCTTTTAATATACAGGAAAAGACAAAGTACATTGATTACAATAATTAAGAAGGAATTTTTATATATTTACTTTAATGTAAAGGAACTAAATACTTTGAGTACAACTTATTAATTCACAGAGCAAGACATATTTGCTGAGCACTATTATGCTACGATAATATTTCATTTCACACCTTTGCATTTGCTATATAAATAAAACCTAAACTACTGTTCAAACTATAACCGGGGAAGCAGAAATAACCTACCTGAACAGAAACTGCCTGTTGAGGTTGGAAACATCAATCGTGTCCATGTCAACTACATGAATAAGGCGAAACCCAGACAGAGCCTAGAGGACAACAGGGTGATGGAAACACACTGGTGTGTTTTGACACTTTATTCTTGAGTAATTAGGTTGACATTATGCAGAATCATTGTAGCTAGAACGTACCAGATTTTTCAGGAGTTCACAACCAAGTCCTCCTGAACCAATGACAAGAATCTTGCATGTCTCCAGCAAAAACTGTAGCGACTGATAGAAAAGAAACACCAGGCATGTTTAAAGAAATGCATTTAAGAAATGTCACTTCAACTTCACTTGCAAACTGAAAGCTGTCTTTCACTTTGCTGAAGGTATTTCAGTGTCACCTCAGTGCTTGGCTCAAAGTCTGGATGGGTGAACGGGCCAGGTCTCTCCAAAAACTTTCTGACATGATTCCACCGGCCATCCCAGTCGCAACCACTGTTCCTGTGTCCCCCATCTACAGCCATTCTGGATACACAACACACCGGGACACACTGAACTTGCAACTCAATTTAAAGTATTTCTCTCTACTTATCTCTGCTAAAGCGTCATTACACGCAACACGCTCAAGTCCCAAGGGAAACTGTTCCAGCTCAATGCTTTCAAAATGATTCTCCCAATTTTCACATTTTTTGTAACAGGTGAAATTTTCTCTGAGCATTTATGATACACAGAAAGTGATAACCAATTGAATTAAATAACATAACCCATGAAATTGAGTGGAATTTAACAAATTCAATAAATTTACTGCACCGAACTAAACTAAATCCGTGCTATTCCATCACATGTTTAATGTTTGGAAAGAGAGTCAGGGAGCGAAATGCAGCAAGAGCCCAGCAGGCTGGGCGTAAAACCAGAGATTTGCTGCACCCTAAACATTTGGACATCGGGCCACTAAAAATCATGAATGTAAAAAAAAAAAAAATACCAGATATTAATTTCGCAGCCACTAATCAAGAATAAGAGAATATGGCCGGCAGTTTATTTATTTGTCAGTTTTATTTGTTTGGAACATGCTGTCTGCGCACTGCCAATGAATATAAGTCACAAATAAATGCTCACTTATCAGGAAAACCAGATTTACAACAAAAACTACTCCGAATCTCAACCATAAGCATGTGCATGTTCCAATCCCGTACCACAACTGTATACAGTTTGAACTGGTCTTTAAAGCTTTTTTTTTTTTTCAGTTATAATGCAATATATCGTAATCAATATATTTTGGCAGGTTCATACTAAATCTAAGTTGTATGCCAACATAACCAGATCATTTGTAACTCGTTTGGCAGTCTGAAGCTGTTGTTTTTTTCCTCACTGTACTTCTCTGATGTCAGTCTCCATTGCATTACACTACGGGGCACACATTTGCACATAAATTGGTTCATGAATTTGACTTAATGGCCACTCTGTTCGCAGTTTGAACCCTCTCTGGGTTGATCTTCAAGGCATTAGGTGCACAGCCACGCATGACGGGCTCGTCGCTCCGGCACTCGGCTCAATCGTACATGTGCACAGCCATCTGGATCGTTCGTGTTCTCGGCTAACATCTTTGTTTTCGTGTCTCCTGGCCCAGCAGTCGCTGCCCACTGTGCAACGCAAACCTGCCGCCAGTCGGAGACCTTCATTTAGCATTCGTCACTAACTTCTCAGTCAGGTCCTCTATTCGCCTTCGTTTCTTCTCCCTGGAAGAAGAAGAAGAAGAAGAAAGGGAAGGGGGGGGGGGGTTGGTTCAAGCGAGCCGTGTCGACGACGAACCTGGAGGGTTTAAATGTGGTAAAGTGATATTTTTTCGCCCATTGACACTTACGGCTCCTCGGCATCCGCCATACTTTCACGGTCCCATGTCCTCGATTCTCGGGCTGCTGTGTTCACGCGAGTCAAAGCTGCGCCGCACGCGACAGCTTGGACTTCCGAGACGAGACGTCATTAATTTTATTTTATTGGATTTTTTTTTATTATTTCCCTGGTTCCAGTCAATCGAAATAAAAACAAAAGAACATACATGTCAGCCTGTGATATTCATGTTTGTCGTTCTTGGATGGCGCTTACCGAGGTATTGATAGAGGTTAAAGAATGTGTAACTGTGTCTGCAACATTTGCGAAATTCTTTGTTTGTTTTCTAGAAGTGAAAAAAAACAAGCTTTATTTATATATATATATATTTTTTAATTTACATTATCTAGAGCTAATTTATTTTAATTTTTATTTTCATGTCGCTGCTGCGCATTCAAGAACGCTGCTCTGAAAGTCCCAGTGCGAGACTCTGATTCTCGCGAGATTTGGAACGAGACTCTCGACCCTGCTCTCCTTCTTCTTCTTCTTCTTCTTCCTGTTCAGGCGGTGATCAGCTGATCTGTCAAAACATCACGCAGCCTGTGCGGGTTTGTTTGTGTTTGTTGTCTGTGACTCCTCTGAGCTACACGTTGAAGAAAACATGGCAGCCAAGATGGAGCTCGCACCCCTCAGACCGTGGGATGACTTCTTCCCCGGAACCGATCGCTTCGCCAAACCGGAGTTTGGAGATTTGGCCAAGTGGAACAACAGAGTGATCAGCAACTTGCTGTATTATCAGACCAATTATTTTGCAGCGGCCGTGGTGGTTTTTATCATTGTAGGGTGAGTAGTGGCAGCGTGCTAACACCTCTGGGTCAGTGTTAAATCAGCCTGCATACCTTTTGACACACACCCATAATGAGCACACAGGCTATTTCTGTGGCCGCTGCTAGTGTTGTGACAACGCCTCATCGTCTCTGCTTCTTTAAATATCCACCTCAGTTACCTTACAAATGTTTCCTTTTCTTTATATTCGCAATATTAGTTTAAGGCTTTTATGAGCACACGTGTTTTATAACCTCATCAGAAATGATCAAACACACACCCTCTGGTTTTTATTATTATTATTATTATTATTATCATTAACGCCATCTCGCTGGCTGTTGAGCGTATTGGATTACCACTGATGCCATTTTTCTGGTTATTCAGTGCTTAGCCTAGCTGGCTGTGACTTGGCATTGATGATCATTTGATTGTCTTTTCCAGAGAGGGAGGTGTGGTGGAAAGGATGAGTATAGGCCTCGCTAGAGGCATCTGCCCTCTCACGGTTTGCACCAAATTGGCAAGGGTGTTGGCTATTGTTGTTTTCCACCGGCAGGTTGTGCTATTTAAAAATCAAACAAATAAATAATTGGGGAGAAAGTACATGTGTAATATGTCACTTTTCTTATGTTGCCACATTCAGGTTCCTGAACCCGTTTGGCATGTTTCTGGGAGGATCTGTGGTGACTCTGGTCTTTGCGGGTTCAGTGTGGGCAGGCGAGAACAAGGCCACCATCAAGAACTTCAAGAGGAGGAACCCCACCCTGTTTGTGATTGGGGTTATGGTCACCAGCTACTTTCTTCTGTCACTGTTTGGTGGCGTCATGGTGTTCATCTTTGGGATCACCTTCCCTTTGCTGTGTAAGTATCAGGAAACTTAAGGTTAAAATGAATTAACATGTCTGGCTGTCAGATATTACATATTTAGGCTGTTTTTGAATTTGTGACATTACTTCTTTCTTTTTTTTTTAATAATATAAAAAAAAATAAACTGTGCATTAACAGGCTTTTATTTAAGTCAGATTCTGCTCAGCATCCTTTCAAATTATGAATTCTTTATGTAAACATAATAAAATGTAATTATAATAAAACATAGTTAAAAATGAAATATTCCTTGTCTGTCAAAAACATACTATATAACCTAATACACTCAGTTTCTGTGTAGATTTAATGCTATGATTTGAAAGTAACTGTTTCTCTTTCCCACCAAATACTGCAAAAACTTGTCAGCTAATGTTACATGACATGAACTGTTGGGTGATGAGTCATACAGGGATGCATGATTGAGGTTTTCTGTGGGCGACTAAATTTTTCCAAGCACTCATTCTGACTCACTGCAGTGATCGAACAGTATGTACAGTGCTGCTAACATGGATTAACTCCTGACACGGACTGCAAAATAAAGTCAATATTGCAAGGCAAGTCATAATGTACTCTGGATTAGAACTAAATTTGGGGTTTCTGCAGCTTTCTAAGTGAATTTAGAGTCAGATGTTTAGCTGGGTGGTTTAGATAATTGATGGGTTGGATCGACGGAACAAATGCAGCAGTTTTAACACTGTGACAACGAAGCAGCTTGATCGCTGCCCAGGAGGCCTGCCCACCCCTGCCAGTGTTGACGGGTTGCTATGGGTTGTTGATTTGAACAGAACTACATTTAATGGCTGATGTCATGCACTCGGTATCCTTCTGACAAGGGAATAAAGATATGATTATCCTTGCACCTGCTTTTTAAGTCTGGGTTTCAGCAGTATCGCATTTTGTTTTCTTATTTTCCAACAGTGTATTCCAGAGAAAATCATCTAAGACAGATTTTATTTTCACATTGTAAAACAAATGTAATAAGGTCCTGTTTTTGTTTTGTTTTTTGTGGTTTGTTTCCCCTGTAGTAATTTTGATCCATGCCTCGCTGAGACTGCGCAACATGAAGAACAGACTGGAGAACAAGATTGAAGGTGTTGGGCTGAAGAAGACCCCAATGGGAGTCATCATGGACCTCCTGGATCAACAGGAGGAGAAAATTAACAAGATTCAGGATTTTATTGAAAGCAAGATCAAGGAGTAAGGGAGTGCCAAGAGGAAGTAAGTGTCATACAGTATGGATTCAAATTTTCATCCTGTCATCCCATTTGTCAGGTTTTTATCCCCCCCAAATATGTCAAGTTACTGAAGTTTGCATTCCTATACATTTTATGTATTTGAATCACTCTTACACATTTGTATTTGTTGAAGCTACTTAAAGCCAACAGATGGTTACTTATAATCACTGTTTAGGCTGGATGTTATAACGTGGTGGACAAGAGATTACCAAAGGTTTGATCATTCCTGTGTCAGTAAATGTCCCCCAAGCAAATCATTTCCCTTTGTTGACCACGCACTTTGATTCAAATGAAGACCGAGTATTTATTTCAGGAAAAAAGCTGAATGTTTCACCACAACGTATTTACCAGAAACTAATTCTATTAAACCTTAAAAAAAAAAAAAAAAAGAAAGAAAGCAAAAAGAAATGGAATCTTTTCAGTTTGCTACCTCAAAACAAGCATGTTAGATTTTCTTCTCACCAAGTAGACCCAACACCGAGCAATTACCTGCTTAATAAACAAGCAATAACTCAAATCTTGTTACTTCATGAAATGTAGGAATGCTGACAAGAGACTAGTTTCCTTGAAGTGAAGACTGATATCCTTGAAGTTCAGATATTTCTGTTGTCAAATCATTTGTGCATAGAGCTCCTGGCCACACAGACTGGTCTGAGTTTATCCCCTTTGACCAGAGCTATGCAATATTGAAAATGGATGGCAAGTGCACCTTTATTGTTGGATAGTGCATTATGTTATTAATATGTTTGTTGTTATTTTTGGTGTGTCTTTATTTTCTTGAGCATGCAGAAATGTATAAATCAGCCACAGGATGCAGAGAAGGGAAGTTTGACAATGGGGTAAAAATAGTGATTCAAATTTTGACTTTTATTTATCACTGTTCCCTCATCATGCGTAAATGCTGAAATAGAGACATCTTTTGCTTTTTTCCAATCAAATCAAATTATCTTTCCTTGTTAAAAAAAATGTGTGTGTTTGTTTTATACTGCTTCACATAATATTAAAGCAGTTGTTTCCTGTTTCTTTTTACACCTTGACTGCAGTTTGTGCATTCTAACTTCACAAATAGCAGTTCAGAGAGAATGTTTATGTTACATGTATGCTATATTATATAATGTATATGTTTTTATGTGACTTTTTCATTCTGGAAAAGTGATGATGAAGCCAGAGAACTGGACATATAACATGACTGTCCTCTATCCAAAAAAAAATAAATAAAGATAACCTGATTTATGGTTGTCTTTTTCCTTTTTTTTTTTGCCTCTGTGTCAGCAGCAGCCGTGACCAGAGGCACTACGGTTTCAGTCTGTCCGTCGGCCAGTCCGTTGCATTTCGTGAACACGATATCGCAGGAATCCTGTCAAATCTGGCACAAATGTTCACTTGGGCTTGGAGATGATTAGATTTTTGGGCGATCAAAGGTCAAAGTCACCATGATCTCATGTAACACACATTTGACTTTAACCCACGGAAGAGGTAATGACATTTTATTTCCCAAAGATCAACTGTTCAATTCAGTGTGGCAGCTATTGATATTTAATATCTTTTTATTAAATGACTTCAACGTCTGCAAATACGGTGTAACAAGCCAAACAATCTCAAAGTGGTCTCACTAAATCCATTAATTAAGGAGTCGCGCAAAACAAATGAAAATGCCAATGAAAGGAAGGCGTCAGTTTTTCACTACTGACTCATCTGTCTTTCTGAAAATATCAGTCTTTAGTAAACCCAGGACAGTGATTAGTAATTTTCTTCATGTTTGCACCTGTGACTAACTGCAATGGTTCAATGGAAGTGTGTTTCATCCAGCAACACAGATAAACAGTCTTATTTGTTAGCGTTTTAAGAAAGTAGAGGAAATTATCCCCAGACAAGCAGTAGGAGATTTTTTATAGCAAAATCTAAGTACAAGAGTAGGTTTGCTCAATAATGAGGCACCAAACATTTAATCTTTACTAATCTGTTTCTGGAACAAAAATTGAAACTAAGTTCAACATGCAAAATCACAAAGAGTGCAAGTCTTCGTTTTACTTTGTTTTAAACATTTCGGTTGAACATACAGGCAATCCATTTTCTATTGACCATTTCATCATTGATTCTATTCCTGATTGAATATGGGCTGTTCTGATTATAAACCCACAACTAAAATGTTCACACATTTAACGAAATGTCTTCCTGAAGACAACAGCATTAAGTGATATAGCAGCACACCAGTGGAACCACAACCAGTGCATATATTTCAGGTATAACAAAAAGATAGCTCACTCTCGACGTACGTAAACTCAGAGCAAATAAGCTTCACATGAAAATTCACTGGTGAAGACATACAAGCTGAAGATGTGACCTCAGAGGAGACTCGTTTCACTTGACTCCAGGACTTTGGGGAGCGGCACCTACAAGCAGAGACATGATGTGATTAGTTTAATGGTCCCATGTTTGAGAGCATAAATATAAGCTAACTAAGGTTGGTTGACCTCTTAGTGCTGAATTTGAGCTACTCACAGATCTGAGATAGGCCACGTTGCTCTTTTTAATCTCGCTCAGGAGCTGATCACGCGGTGTCAGGTCAACTTTTGGCGGCACTCGTCTACGAGGGACGGGCTTCAAAGTCTTGATCACATCAGTCAGGTTGGGCGCCTCCTCTGTCATCTCTCCACTGCCTCCATCCTTTGCTTTAGGGGTCTTCCGTAGTTGAACGCTGGGCCTCGCTGATCTCCTGTCATCTCTTTGGTTCAGCTCCAGGAACGGGTCGCGTTTCTTGGGTGTCTTCTTTAGCTTGACCTCCCTTAACGAATTTGGTGGTTGAGCGTTGGATTGTTTGGGAATGCTTTTACGTTTGGGCTGCTTCTGAGGCTCTGGCTTCTCAGTCTGTTGGTGCGTTTGAGGGACTGCGTTCTGTTCTGATGAGGGTGGGATGAGCCCATGCTCCTGCAGGAGCTCGAGTGGCGGTACGTACCCCAGCATTTGAAGTAAGCCGGGAGGCAGGTTCAGGCTGCTCTCATACATCTGCATCAGCTCTTTTTGTTCCTTCATTTGCTGGTGCCTCTGCTCTTCCTTCCTCAGCTGCCTCTGACGATCCAGATTCCTGGTTAAGATGTTGGTCACCACCATCCTGGGCCCCGGCAGCTCAAAGTGGTAGCCCATCTTCAGGAGGGTGTTATTGGCCTTGATCAGACGTGAGATCTCCATCTCTGCGTGGTGACCCAGCATGTGCCTCTGGTTGTGAAATCGCAGCTCTGTGAGTGTCTCGTTGAATTGCAGGCAGCGGATGATGGCTACGATGCCCTTTCCAGTTATGAAATTAGACTCGATATTCAGAGTTGTGATGCTTCGGTTCTCTCGTAACATGTTGGCGAGATTGAAAGCTATGTTTTCATCCACACCGGTGTTGGCTATACTGAATGTTTTCACATGTTTATTCTTCTTCAAGGCATTGACATAGTCCAGGAGCATATCTTTGGGAATGTTTTCTATATTGTTGAGGTTTACCTCAGTGACAGAGGGATTGTTGTTGCGAATCTTGTCGAGTGTCGACTCCAAGTTAGTCTCATTTCCCGAAGGTCTTGATGTCATTTTTATGTTGTTGAGTGCCAGCTTTGGAATTTTTAGTTTGTTAATTTTTCTCTCTTCTTTCTGCGGGAGCTTGTCACTGCTTTCATCTATCTCCGGCTCACCTGGTGTATCTTTGGGAAGCAAAGAGTCTGTCGTTTTAATTTCCGTCTTCTCTTCATCGTCTGAGTGCTCAGTCTTCTCCTTTGCATCTGATAAAGGCAGATTTCCATCTGTATTGTTTTCCTTTTCTTTTTCCCCATTGTCATCTGGAGGGCCTACATATTTGTCTACATTTTCAGGTTTGTCTGAATGTGCTGGCAGCTTCACTTCACTGTCATCTTTCACACCCACCTCTTTGCCCTTCTCATCCATCTCATTGTCCTCTTCGACAATTTCCTCAATTATCTCAATAATTTCCTCTCCTTCTGTGCCATCCACAGCTTCTTCTATAATAATTTCTTCGATCACTTCATACTCTTCACCGTTCACAGTTTGTTCTTTTTCTTTCTTTTCAGCTTCCTCTCTCAAAGTTTTCTAATGGAAGACAATAAAGCAGGACATCAGTGTTGAACAAGGCACAAGAAGAATTGTTCTTTCCTCAATATTTCACATCTTCAATCTCATACTGTCTGAATTGTTTTTGAAATATCTTAGATCTCCATATAAACCTTTGACACTTCAGCCTCTTACCTCACTGGGCAGCAGAGTAGCTGGCACTCTTTCTTCTTCCAGCATGCGTTTGGACTCTTTCTCCCAGTAAAGGTAATCAACCAAGGATCTGTGGTCGAATGTCCCAGTTGGAGGCTTTTCTGTCTGGTCTTTCTGTCTCTGTCCAACAGGTACACTCTCATCTGGGGCAATCATAATATCCATCTCACTCTGAAGCTCCTTAAGCTCCTCGGGTGAAAGCATAGCAAGGATTTCATCCTCATCGATGTCTTCTTCATTGAGATCATCGATATCTCTGCTGTTTGACATATTTGCGCTTTTGGTTTCTCTCTTCTTGGTGATATGAAAAGGAGGAATAATTTTTGCCTGAGGGCGCAGCAAAGAGTGAAGCTTCTGGCTCTGACTTGAGCTACAAACAGTTTGCTCCTGCCGCATGTAACGTCTAAAATTAAACCCTCCGAACTGCATGGAAGATATTTAAGGGACAAGGCAGGGGAAAGACATGCTAACACTCTTTTTTCAGCGCCTTCTCCCAGCTGGCCTAGCTGTCACAATCCTTCGGGATGACAGTTGCCTGAGGCAGGATTGACAGCAGCAGGTGAATGGGTTTCACAGGCCTGATGGGGGGGGGGGCAAATGTCCTCTGCTCCTCCCAGGGCTCTCCAGAAGACACAACCTCTGAAGTGCTGCACAACAAACACAGGAGCTGGAGATGATTTTGCCTTCAGGGTAATAGATACCAACAGTCTGAAAGAAGACGCCTCTTCTGTCTGACATTTTAGATCATTACTCAAAGCGATGTAGCCTGTAAGAATTTCTTTAAGACAACACCCTCAACGTGCAAGTTTTATTTATATAACAGATAGAACATTTTTATAGAATTGTTTGACATTAAAGTTGAATCATCCAAATGCCGAGGTTGGCTCCGTAAACTAATGAAAAAATCTACACAGCAGTATCATAAAAGCTCACCAGTAATTTACATATTTGTGATTTTATTTCCTGGTTGGGCAAAATTTCAATAAATCTGCAAATCCAGACCGTTTCCCTGATTAGACCTCACCAGTTGGCTCTAACCTAATATTTCATGGACAGATTTCTACCCTTTCGACTAACTCTAGAGAGAAAGAAAGTATAAAGTTTGCCAAAATATGGATCTATTCCTCTAAGATGTGCTCGCTTAATAAATAGCAGAACCCGGACTGGTTGTTTACCATCCACACAAGCCTCTCAAAGAAAGTGACAATGACTGGCTGTGTGTCACGCATGTATTTATTCACATCAGTGTTGCCAGTGGAAAATATTATATGACGACATCTAACAACATGTAACTACCCACTAACTGTACAAATAGTTGAGAAAACAAATAACGAGACATGAATATGGTTTTTACGGCAGTGGTCTTTGTTAATATAAAAAGAAGTTATCAAAAAGATCAATGTTCTCACCATGCATTTAAAAACACAATACGGCACCAACGAGGACAAATGTTTTTTTGCTTAGTTTTTTTTTTTTTAAACCATATTGACATAATACATTCTGATTTAAAGTTCAAATAAAGTAAGAACTGGAAATGCATCAAAAACACAGTCTGCTCTAATGACGATCAAATCAATTCTTGTCAAGTCACATGAACATTGTCACATTTCAAGCTTCGTTTTTAATTTCAATGATGTATTTATGGTGTTTTTTTTAATCATGTTTTGTTGAGATGAAATTGATGAAAATCATTTTATTCTATAATCTACTGTTTTGTATAAGGCAATAGCTAGTTCCCGTTAAAATACATGGAGTCGGGTTTGGTAAAAACAAGTTGCCTCTGTTTTCATCTTTAATACACAACATCGTTTGGATCCAGTGTGGTTGTGCAACATCTTAAAGTTTTCTGACACATTCTCATCTGCCTGTACAATCCATCCAATCCAAGGCACATGGGAAAGTCATTCAAGAGTGTCGTCACTGTGTTCAGAGGTTACTCGGACAGCGTACGCCTACACTCTGCCACTTGCCACCGCCTGACGTTGGAGTTGTGGTTCGTGTACAGCCTGTGTTTTAACTTCATCTCCTTCATGTGCTGCTGGCCATGGCTTCATTGGTGCCAGAGTTTGGTTTGGTCCTCTTCAATGGATGCTCATGTAGCTTCCGTCCTGGTGAAATCTGTCCAAGAGGCAACACAGAAATATGTCACATGTTCTGCATTTGGACTGTTTGACCAAGGACAGCATGACTGAAACCGATGATAAAACAGAGATGTGGAAATGAAAATACAGTGAACCAAAGACTCCACATCACTTAGTACAGATGTAAAACAGGGTTTGAGCATCATGGACCAAATGGAAATGTTCTCTTTTTTAGCCACACCAGCAGTGCAGCTTTAAATCTGGCACGTTAGAGCTTACTGAAACATCTCAACAGCTAATGAACGAATTACCAAGATGTTTTTTTTTTATCTTCTCCACAAGATAAACCATTACTTTGAAATATTACAAAGCAATTAATGCTGATTTAATAACTGATGATTCTCTCACTTTCACTATCATGAAGTAAAAACTTCACTTCTTTTGTATGTTTGTTTTAAATACCCGCCAAACCAATGACATTCCTGAGCAAATGTTGGTATGCTAACATAATTAAAGAAATAGACCTGACAGACGTTAGTATGCTAGCCTGCTAGAGTTCAGTTGAGCATTAATATCAAGCCCGGTATTATAATAATATGACAAACACTCTCAGGTATGTCGTTGCTTTGATGTCAGTTAGGATCAGGATCATTAAGATCCTGAATATCTTTGATAAAACACAAAGATGGCGTGCCTGAAGGGGAAAAAAAAAAAAAAAGAAACAGCAAACCATAAAAATGTGGATGATTTGATTCTGTAATCTATAAAGAACAGATGAGGATGGAGATGACTGGCAACACAACACAAAGCAGCCTGTTTGTGTTTGGTCTCACCCTTAAGAGCTAGAATGGTTGTCTGATGGTTCATCTGTACTAGTGGCCACAGCGCCAACCACCTCAACTGACTCAGAATTTTTAGGCATTGTGTCAGACACTTTGTTTTCCGGAGAAAATCTGCACACATGAGCATCAATCAGAAGTCAGGAGGAGGGAGGGAGGGAAGAAAGAGAGCAGATCCTCATGGTTACATTTACATTTTATGAGCCATGTCATTTCAGGTCACAAAATAACAAGCTGTTTCCTACAATGCGACCTTTGATCCAGAGGCGAAGGAGCACACAAAACCAAAGCTGTGAACTGCATCAGGCATGTGACGCTGACATCTGTACCTGTCGCTGAGCGCTGATCTCAGTCCTTAACACAGCAAGCAGCGTTTTACCTGAAAACTCTGAAAAACCTCTCTTTGAATCGGCAGAGAACGCAGCACTCACCGGCTGTGTGTGGGACTGCGGTTGTACGGAGAAGAGTGCGCTCCAGGGTGAGGGTACTGAGGTGTGACGGGTGTATCATAGTCTGTCAGGCCCACTGCCAGCTGATTGCGCCAGTTGCCCGTGCTTTCTGCCGAGGAGACTGCGAACAAGACAGAAGCAAAAGCACACTCAGGTACACAGCTACTGTTGGAGTTATTGCCATTGGAAACACAAATTTGACTTCTAATTACTGCTGGCCCATCACATGATATGGCAGTATATAAGTTAGAATTCGCCTTCAGTTGTGTTGCTCAAAACCAAATTAATTTCATATGTTTATACAAAATATGCATATGTATTATTTTTGCGTCACACAAAATGAGAAAGAATTTTATGAATGTTTCATTCTCGGCTTAAACGTTTCTTTTTTATATATATAACTTACAGCTTGAATGAACTGAATGTAAATTTAATACATGAGAGGCACAAGCCGACTATAAAAAAAATAAAAAAAATAAAAAAAAAGCCACCACTGAAACACACATAAATAAAGCAGCCTGCGTATGTGAGCACCTTGTTAAGGCAAGGAGGAAGAAGGCACAAGAAAGACAGAAAATTTGGGAATCTGGGAACAATAATATAATAACTAGAAGCGTTTCTTTGTCTCACCTGAGGAAAAGGAGGTGGTTCTGCTGGAGTGGCTGAAGGCCGCTGGCATGGTCTGGTAGCCCAAGCTGAACTGGGAGCCGTTGTCGAAGTCATATCCAGCCAGCATCCCCCTCCCTCCGTCCCTGTGGCCTCTACTTCGGTGATACCAGCCTCTCAGATGCTCCGCCACCAGGGCCTTATGCATGTTCTTAGCTAAGTGCTCATTTTTGGGGCCCTCTCTGTTCCGCGGTGGCCTCATTGTCGCGTAGGGATTCTGGGAAAGACTATCTGCCCGGTCGCTGCTGTAGTGCCTGAATCTGTCGTGTCCGTGATACCCATTCATCTGGTAGGAAGGGTTTACGTTGTAATGGCCTTCTACTTCATTTTCATACACGTAGGCACCGTTAGCGTAAGGCTCCATGTCCGAGCAGGGGTAGTCGGTGACGTAGTAGGCGCCGGGTGCATAGTGTGCCGAGGTATCACATGAATAACTGCAACCAGAGTGGTGCTGGACCAAGTTGGGCATACTGCCGGTATTTCCGTACACTTCCACCTTTCTGTGGAGGCGATGCATGGTTGAGGTGCGGGAGTCTAGCGTGCTGTAGTGGGAGTTGGCTGCGCCACAGTAGTCCAGACTGGACTGACTGGTATAGGAGGAGCAGTCCTCTAACACCTCTGTGCTGTTGCTGCGATGGGTTTGTGACAAGATAAACGCCGGCTTCTCCGAGTCGCCGTCTTTTCTTAGTCGAGGCTGCGACTCCAGACTTCCACTGCGATGTCTGAAGCAATGAGAAGATCCCTCCGACCTGGAGATGGGACACGACTTTTAACTATTTCTTAAACAAACAAAACGAAGTTATAGTATAGGATGGCATTTCTGGATTAAGTACATGTGGGTTCGAGGTTTGGTTAAAGGTTGGGTAGAAGCAGGGACTGGGCTGCAGTGAAGTTAGTGTTGAGGAAAAGGAAAGCTTGTGGGGTTGTTAGTGCACAGGAGAGGAGACGAGAGCACACCTGAGCTGGCTGCTGCTGTAGGCATTGCGTGTCATGACCGGGGTGGGAGGCATGCTGCGTGGATCTCTAGGAGGTCTGGGAAGGGTTTTATAGGGACTACTGTGGGTAGAGGAGACCTCTCTTGGATTTTGGTAGTAGTGGGAAGCCTCCTGACCTTCAAATGCTAATCTAAAAGGGTGTGGCATTGGGAGAGGAAAAAAAAAAAAAAGAAAAAAGGAGGATATGAGATTCAAAGAAAGGAATGGGGATGCAAACATGATACGACAAATATTATGGACTGTGCCAAAATATGATATCATCACTTCATTCCAAGAAAGCGTACACTTCAAATAAAACAAATTATGTATCCCGTTTAGACCTCACAAAAATCGGTTCCCCCACCTGCATTGGTTCTTGTTGTTGTGATTCTCCCTCGGAGAGCCCTGTCTATCCAGATCATATTCTGCCCCCAGCGATCGCATCGGACTGAGCTGAGGGGAGACTTGAACTGAACGCGACCGTGGCCTC
Organism: Echeneis naucrates; assembly: GCF_900963305.1. Taxonomy (NCBI): domain Eukaryota; kingdom Metazoa; phylum Chordata; class Actinopteri; order Carangiformes; family Echeneidae; genus Echeneis; species Echeneis naucrates. The sequence goes on from NC_042517.1 coordinate 5,540,015, forward strand.
TGACTGACGCTGTCTGAGTCATCTGAGCGCAAAAGCAAAACACAGTGAAACATTTCCGAAACTCTCTCTTTCTATAGCCACCTTAATCATTGTCACAGCAGATCGGAGGAATTGAATACACCAGAGCGTGTGATGTCTGACTCACCGTCGTCCAGTGGCAGACTAGACAGCGAGCTGCAGTCTGAACGGACGAGTTCATCTGGCGAGAGAGAAAACGTCTCCATGTTTGTGCTGTATGTAGCGAAATGATTAATGCAGTAACACGGTTCATCTTGCACCATACCTGCGATGATCACTGAGGCCCGCTGCGTGGGCTTTTTCCCCTTCTTGATTCTGTACTGGTTCATCTCATCCTCTATCTGCTGGAGTTTGTGCATGGCATCCAAACAGTTCCGTCTCCTCTTTTTCTTGACTGTTTTGCACAATTCTGGCTCATTTGCTAGTTTTTTTGCCGCCTCCACAATCTTTTGCTGCAGGGCAAATCTGCTCTCCAGGTTCCGAAGGAAAGGGTCCTGCACGGAGCACAAGCAGCAAGTCCATAGAGATACCAATGAGATACCAGGAAGAACAATCATCATCGTTTGATTTCTGTACTAATGCTAAATACAATTAAAAAAATTAAGAGAGCGGGTCTGCATACAATTTCTCACTGTGAACAAATCCTATTAGAAAGAATAAACTGTTTTACACAAATACAAAAAAAATAATAATAATTTTTTCATCTAAATGCACTGTTAAATACAGACCTCATTATAAGGGAACAGGTCGTCCAACTTAAAAGCAGTCCCAACTCGCCGTCTGACCTGTGGAGGTCTTTCACCTGAAGACAGAGGATACTCCTTTGGCAGTTTTCCCGTAAGCTCCTGAAAACAAAACAAATCAGTCCGCTTTTACAATGAAATGAGCTGAAGGTAATGGTACAAACTATTAATCTGCTGGCCACGAAGCAAGAGACGCTTTAATAAAGGGAGTGGAGCAGTTTTTTACAAAAAAAAAAAAGAGCCGTACAATAGTACCAACTCAAAGCAAATGCAACACAAAATCATTTCTTACCGCCTCTCTCATGCAAATCTTTTTCAGCTCTTTTGTTTTCTTGGCCAAAATATCTTGAATCTCCTGCTCCTTCTTCCTCAGCTCAGACAGTTTCTCTTTCTTCTGCTCCTCACTCATTTCAGAGTCCGCAGAACCTTCAAAACAGCATTTTATATCCTCACTTCCAAAAATCTCATCAATGTTACTCCTCGGCAGTCACATTTTCACAATATTAACTCACAGCACAGTCAGAGACACGCGAACATGTGTATGAAATAATGTCATCTGAACTGAAATGAGAACCAACCTGTGGATACGAGACTCCCATTGCTGGCTGTTATTAAGTTATTCTTCGGGCCTGCGTCTCCCAATCTGTTCATTCTTGCTCCGCCGTGCTCTGTGAGATCTATCGCAATTTCCTCCAAACTCCTTGCTGTTCCTAATTTAGCCTAAAAGAACATTGTTTAAGACGAGATGAACAGACAGATCGACACACCTCAACGTCAAAAATAATGAGCGGTGACTGATGGCTGACACTCACTTTGCTTTGCTTTCTGTCCAAGTAGAACTGGTGCTGGCTAATGGCCATGACCCAAATGGTTTTGATCAGAGAATGACTGGCATACCACGTGTGGATGAGTAAACCTGTCTGCCCGAAGGTGCGCTTGGTCACTGCTCTCCTGTTGCAGGGAACACGCCCCAAAAAATACATCTGGGTTTTACTATAACTTATATCTCAGTTAGAGTGGCATGAGATCACGTTGGAAAAGATGGGGGCTGAAAAAAACAACAGAACAGTCGACTTGTACAAATACTTAGTTTAAGACGTTACCCACCTGTGTGGATCATTAACTTCTACTGCAAATTTCTTTTCTCGGAAGTACAAGTTTTCCAGCTGTTTCCACTGGTACAGCTGTGAAGCAATAACAACGGGGAGTTAGATGAAACGCCAGGTAGTTCACAACGTCCTCCATTCGCAGTTAAAAGGTGACGCAATGGCAGAAAATAATGCGATTTAAAATGCGTCTTGAGTCCCGGGTGAGTAATCATTTATCATTCCTGAACTCATTGACAATCTCATTATTGTTAAAATGATCTATTTACAAAGTTCTGCAGGTGTTCTGGCTGGTGTGTTTCAACCTCAGTCATTAAAGAGCGCCATTGTGTAACATGCTCTGTCATTACAGTCTAGGCCGCGAGGCATGCCAAGTCTGCATTAATGCAGGTGTTAAAGAGAGAAGAATACCACAAGGTGACATTACACAAAGACTCATCGCAGTGTACAGCACCTTCCACGGCTCATTATGTCCCACAACACCCAGGTGCTCGCTGACAACAGCCAGATATGAACAGTCTGTTTGGGCAAATGACTCAGTGTATGTCTGGACAAGATCCGAATGAGACACGGCGTTCAGTGCATTAAAAAAAAATGAAAATTTAATTACACATGGATGCTGTGAGGCATATTTTTGTATCGCATCCAGTTATCTAGTGTGAATGTGACAAAGAAAAAAGCCCAGTTTAAAAACAATCATTTAACAGATGTTTTATTCAACATGCAAATTAGTAAATGGTCTAAAAAATAAATAAATAAAAACAACAACACATAGAGAACCAAAGTTTAGCTTATCTGCAGTCTGAGCTCAGTTAACCTGATAAAATAGTGTAGTATCCAGTCTTACCAGAGGAACAGATGTGTCTAACGTGCCAAAAGTACGTTATTAAATCCTCTCTGGCTTCACTGTCAACACAAAAACTCAATTTATTCTGTCTCTTGTCAGCTCCCAACTTGTCTCCTCAGGTATTCTCAGAACATGCAGGGTGACGCCCAAATCCATCCCCCTTTTCCCTTTGACATCACCAACTCCTTCCTCTCCTATCCTCTCCTCTCCCAGCTGGCTCGCTTGCACAAATTGTGAAATTTGGCAGACAAAAACGGATTGCACCATGTCGAGCGTGTGTCAGGACTTAACACGAAGGCTGCCAGTAAATTAATGTGACTTAGTCTAAACTTTCACCCCTTATTTTAATAACAGAGCTGCGCCGCACTGCGCTGCTTCCACAGGCAGCATAGTTTACAGGTCACTCACGCGGGTGTTTCTCATACAAATTCGCCAGTTAAAACAACGGCAGTGGAACGAGAAAAGCAGGTTTCATACTGACTGTATGACTGTCAATGAACAGAACCCATCACTGTGATTAAGGTAAAGTGCTGGACCTCTCCAGACCTCTTTAGACTGACAGCTTTTCAAGTCTGGCCTCGTCTGTTCCAGCCGGAGCCCAGCCTTTGCTGGAGTGAAGCAGATGATGCATGAACAAGAGCCGGTGAATCAACACGTTATGTGCAACAGCAGCAAACCTTTTCCCCGTGCCCTGTGCTATCATGGCCACAGTCGGATTAAGCGAGGCTGAGAGACAGCAGCGACCATTTTAAGAGAGCAAAGCTGCGGGAAACGTTTACCTTGCGAGGTTTTAACTTGTCCTGCAGGTCGTACTGGCCGATGCCCTTGTAGCTGATCCCAAGCCACCACGGGATTCCTTGTTTATCCTGTGAGGCAAAAGCAACAGCATACGTGGCTGACTGAGCTCCAGGAGCTGTCATTTCCCATTAATCACAGCGGAGGACCTACCTTTACTTCATAATAGTGCACGCCATACGTGGGCAAGGACTCCACTAAAGTTAAATACCTGGAACAAAAATCAGATTTTTTTTATTTTTTTTTTTTTATCAAAACCACAGGCTGCTTTTTCAACATCAACATGTGGCTTGGCTTGGAAGTGTGAAAATATGCCCAGGAAATTTAATATCTGTGCAGAGAATCAGCGGGAGCTATTGATTTCTATCAGATGTGAATAAAGGGAATGCCAGACAGAGAAGGTTGTATTGATGGAGGTGGAGATGAAGATTAATGAAGTTAAAGTTTAAGAGCTTTCATTGTCCAATCACCCAAAAAAATGAAAAAATAAATACTCACTGCACAATTGCTTGTCCACGCGAGAGCCCCTTCAGCTGTTTATAATAATCAATTACTCGGTCCTCACTGCAACATGAAGAAAACACGGTTACTTTCTAAATTGATGTTTATTACCAGATGAAGTCTTTCTCTTGGTAACTGACAAGCGTACAAGCTTCTAACTGAAAATACAGTAAAGCTATAGATAAGATTGTTTAAAAAGAAGAAGCATGGACTCACTATTTTTTCAGATAATAAACTGATGAAGGGATCTGAGATTTCAAATGACTGTGTCCTATAAACATACCAATATGCAAGAGATGGGTGTTCCTTCAGTACTTTGGTCGGGAGCGTTGGAAGCTTCTTCAACTCAGCTCTCGTGTTTTCATCACTGAAACACAAGTATTTTAATGTCCTGCTACACTTGGACTCGTTTCCAAATCGCCAGTCAAAGGCAGGTGGCGGCTGAAGCACAGAGACCTGCAGTATTTTGTCAGAACACTACTGGTATATCATATTAAAAGGCTTCTGTTAACTACAGCAAACAGCTGCTCTCTGCAGTGTGAAGGTGTCTCTGCTCTGGTACTTTGCGTCTGTCAGCACTATGAGATTCATTAGTTGCCTTGTGCAAGCTGCTCACACTCTCCGGCAAGCCCCACATAACACAGCTATTGATTTCTGTTGTCTGCACTGGAACAAGTAACCTATTGAATGTCTCGGCAAACAGCTTGCTATTTAACTACTGTTAAATACTTCTTACCCAGCTTATAATGTGGTCTTACCTTGTGTAGTCTCCTTTAGCTTCCTGGTGATAAAAAAAAAAAGAAGAAGAAAAAAAAAAGCGCATTTTATTAGATTATATGCTTTTAGATGTAGCAATTATTGTGTGTGTCTATTAAAAGCACTAACCTGCAAAGCATTAGCAGCTAATTTGAAGACGTTTTCACTTTCCACTTCAATAATCCCCTGAGAGACATAACAGACCAGCAGGGAAATAAAATAAATAGGATGCAGAAAATGAGATCCATGTGGAGAAAGCGCTCTATATCCAAAAACAGAATCTGCTCTACACCGCCCCACAATAGCCTCTGAAAAGAACTCTTGTTTCTTTTTTTTTAATATATGTATATATATATATATATACTTTCTCAGCTTGTCTGCTTCACATTCAAACAGGCAGAGTGAGAAAACTGCGCCCTGCAGCCACTGTGCGCTGAGCTGAGGTGCTGCGAGGGTCCAGAGACAGTGAATCATCAGGGAGCTGTCTACAGCAGAGCAGGTTTGTTTTCTCATGGCGTCAAAACCACAGAAAAGAAAAAAACCAAGAGCAACACTTACATTGTAGACGGCTGATTTTGCGTTCAGGAAAAATAACTCCACCGTTATGATGTCCTTCAGCTGGGTTATGTTTTCTACATAGAACCTGAGACGGATTAAAGCAAATGTATACACAACAAATTCAGATTTACACCGAGACAACTTGCCATTTTGTTTTTGCTGTGCGTGCTGCAATTTTCTCCTCAGTGAAAAGGCCTAAACCACGAGGACATACTGATGTTTACGTTCAATGCAATCAGAATAGAAATATATTGTCACAGAAACTACCCTGAACAGCCACTAGATATGGTAACAAACTCAGCACTCCCTGGTGGAGAGCTCGCGCCGTGCATGAGGAGGGGAATTATTACCTGACCAGGAAGTTTAGGGCAATGGGCCCGGGCTTCTTTGAAAAGTCATGATCGAGAACTCTGCGGTCCATCTGCAACCACTTGCGCTGACCACTGCAATAGCAAACAGGCTGACGTGTGAGAAAAATGCTTTTCGTACACATCTGTGCAGACACCCACACACACAATGACACATGGACATCTGCAAATATTCAGATCAGTGTGAAAATAAATAGATCCATAGACGTACTTGTCGTCAAAAAATGCGAGTCCGAAGAATTCTTTCTCCTTGAGGTTAAAGTGGGAGGACACCAAGTCGAGGAGCTCATACGACAGCAGCTTGGGCTGCAAAGGAAGATTTAGGTTCAAATTCTATCCTGGCTGGAATCAGAAATATCTGGAAGACATCTGCAGGTAGACGATTCAAACTTCTTCATATGTTGCCTATTTTTATCATAATGCTGCTTGAAAAAAGTTGCCGTCTGTTGCTTCCAAAGAGAAGTCAAAATGAGAAATTCACTCGAGGGCAGAACTGGACTGGATTTGCACTTTAAACAGCGCACACACTCAGGTGGTTATCTGGCTGTGCCGATTCATACTCAGCAAGTTAACCTGATGTCCAATCGTACATTCTGAGGGAATGTGATCTCAAAATAAAATATTCTGGGTCACATCGGCACAGATGAAACAAGCAGGGAATACAGCATTAATATGAAATTCTACTAAGTTCACATCTCCCTTCTTTTAACTCTGATTTGGTCTCCATCAACTATAGAAGGAAATTATTTCTTCAATCAATTCTTAACCGGCAATTTACTAGCTTACTTTGTCAGGTTGCTGTGTGCCGCCGAGTTAGCTGATTATTAGGTAACTGATTCATCACCACAAACAACACACAGTCAATGTTAGTGTAAAAACAGTAATTTTAGCCACGTTAAGCCAGGACCCTTGATACCTGAACCAGCAGCTCCAGCTTCCTGTCATCCAGCAACTGCACTTGGCACAATCTGCCCTCAGTCATCTGCAGGGGGAAAGAAAAGAGGAAGGTCAAGACCTGCGACACACTTTGTCACAAGGGACAATGACATAAGGCGCTTGTGTAAGTAATGTTGTAACACATTATGGCAATGTGTGAAGAGTCAAAACAAGACAATATCCAGATATAACATGGAAAAAAAGAAAAAAAAAAAGAGAGTTGAGAAAACGTCTGGCTAGATTTTTATTATTATTCTTTTTTTATACAGTCAACCATATTTACTATGAGCAGTCAAGCTGTGCAGAGGCCTTGGTGTTAAACACAGTGATCCTTTTCATGAAAAAAGAAAAGAAAAAAACAAAAACAAAACAACATTGACGTTGTTAATGACAAATAAACCATTGTTTAAAGGATTTGTGTCCTTAGCAACCACGGGAGGGATTTCTCCCATTTCAGACTTTTCACGTTTTACTTTTACTCTTTCAGTCTCTCAGCCTTTCCTGGCTGTGATTAAACAAATACCCAGCGGTGGAATGCAACTGAGAACTTCAGCACAATTCTGAGGTTCTAAAAGTGGATTGCCATTTGAATTTAAAATTAAGATTAAGCTCTTTCATGGAAGGAATGTGTAAAACTATTTTAATTTTAATATGTACTCTACAGTGGAGTTAGTTTGTTTCAGGTTTTTCAAAAATAAATACATTTCCCACACTGAAAAAATGTGTTACACCCTGAATAATGAAGCATTTGTGCACAGGCACCATCTAACCAGCAACTGTTTACAGCAGTAAACCACAGCCTCATATCAGATTCTGAGTACAGTCTGCCTCCATTAAATCCAACTCTCCAGTACTTGTGCCCACGCGTTAAGAAGGAAATTATGTTTGTTTGCTTGTGTGATATCATTTTTAACCACTCAAGCCCTGCTTTTTGTGACGTCCGCGTCAAGCAGGCCTTCAGGGAGACACTGATAGCATCATTTACTTGACAAATCAAATGGCCAGCAGAAGTGACACATTGAGGTTAACCCATCTGACAAACACAAACCACACCACCGAACCAAACTGATCCATCGGCCTGCTCGTCTGACAGAATGAGGCTGAGTACACTGAGGGGTGAGCTGAGCAGCTGCTGTACCTGGTAAACCTCTCCGGGGAGAGTGCAGGTGTGGATGCATCCTTGACCAGACTTCATCGTGTAACGGAGTCTCCTCTTGGATCCACACTGTGAAACTGATAACTCCAACTGAGCAGCAACAACCAAATCAAGACTAACCAGCGACTTCCATCCAGGTTACTGACTGACTGAGCAGCCAGGCTTTTGCTGCGAGCGGTGACGGCTTATAGAGAGCGTCTACTTTGCTAGAAATCAGCTACTGGCTTAATGAGGGCAGACTGGGTCACGCTCCTGACCACAGTTTGGGTTTTACGGCTCGTTAATATGAACATATGGGTCAGAGAAGAAACACAAAGGGTTAATATAACAAGGTTAAGCATCTCTGTAATGTCCACTAATACAGTTTAATTTACTTTGCCCTCATTTCACCAGTGTGCTGCTGTTCTGTGGCTGAATGGCTCTGGATCTGGATATCAGGTTTCTCCTACCTCCTCTTCCTGTAAACTTCAACTAAGTGATGTTATTCGATTATAGATGCAGGCGAGATTCCCACTAAAGTGACAGAGTTGACTCAAAGACACTTGACTTCACACATTCTCCACCGCTCATTAATGACTTTCTCACGCTGCAGTAATAAATGATTGAGCACATTGCCCTGCTTCCTAAAAGGCAGTGAGCACGGCCTGTCACGCTTATAAATCACAGCTGCATCTGTATGATTTCAATGAGCGTGCCGCCTCTTTCTTTTTGCCACAGCCATAACGTTTGCTTTTTTCTCCATGATCTAAATTAAATGTGAACGTTCAATAGATCCAATAAATTGAGAGTATTATTACACTGATCAGAGCTCAGTTTAGACATGACTGTAGCGTGGCGAGGTCACACATGTACAGTGAAAGCCCTGACCACTAGGGGGTGCAGGGACTACTATTATTTTTCTACAGGGGTAAGAAGTTGATATAGAGAAAATGGCCACTTAAACAAGCATGCACCACCGAGAGATTTTCATCAGCACGTATTAACTTAGCAGACGCGAGCCTAATTCAGCCAGGAGAGCTCGTACTTATGCAATATAGATGAAATGAGTGGAAAGAGGAGATGTGATTTTTAGGAATCCACACCATTAATCATCTGAGAGCTATAATCACTACGAGAACTTCTATTTATATCTGAGCAAAGAGACCTGCAACCCTGACTAACCCCGCAGCGTCTCAGTGGTGACATCGAGGAGAGACTCTCATCAAGAACTAAAAAAAGTGACAACTGATATATACATAATTACAAATGCATATTAATGCAAACTTGTTATTTTAACCTTCATTTGACAACCTATTCAGCTTCAATAAAGGACCAACCTTGGACCCTGTGGGGTTTAGAAAGAAATTGAATTTTAATGTTAAAAAAAAAAAGACAGAGGGAGGAGAAGAAAGGGCTGTCAGTCTTTGTGTTGGTCTCTCCAGAGACTGGACAGGCACTGGTTGAATGCTGCACCGCAGGGTGCAGGTTTGGCTCCAGTCTGGAGCCTGACGTTGGCATATAGACAGCTTGTTATGTATACAATACAGTGATATATCTTAGCGCAGGTTTGGTTGTGGTTGCAGATGTGGCCTCACTCAGAGAGAAACAAAGAACAACCACGTCCTTTAGAATAAGACGTAACCTGTCAACGCAGACATGCAAGTCCCACTGATGGAGAGCAGACGATTAAAACGTAACAGCCAATGCTTACTTTAACATAGCTCATTAAAAGGGACAGATAATGCCAGATCAAGCTTGAAACACGGACAATAACCTCACAGGAGAATTTCTCTGCCTCTTGAGGAAACCGTCTGTCAGTGTTTAATGCGTCACGCTGGTTAAATGTCATGTCCAGACTGCAGCCTGTCTTATCTCAGTTTCCCATTTTCATGCATTATTGATGAAAGCTGGTATCACACACAAGTCAGTTAGTTCTGGCTCCGTGCTTACATGCTCCTCTGAAGAAACAAAAAATACAGAACTCGTACTAGTCTCAATTAGGATAGAAATATCAATGTCAAACTATTTCCCCCTTTGTGGGAATATGTGCACATTGTTTTAAAATAGTCTCGATTTTTCTAGGAAAGACAAAGGCAAGAGGAGAAATTAAAACAAAATCTTCCTGGAAGTTCCAGCGGCTACAAAGAGACAACCTAACGGGATGTGACATCCACCACACTCTGACGATAAAGGGAAACCAACAGTTCTGTGTTTTGAGCTCAGGAGCTTTTACAGTTCCTCTGTGATGCTCAAATGAAATACAATGAGCAGATCCAATTTTTCTGTTGTACCTGATCTGTATCTGACCTTTGGTATCCGATACCAGCAGGTAACGACAGAGCGACACAGTCAAAGACAAACTCCGCCGCGGTTGCCCATCAAAGTCTCTCTGTGGGTCTCGGTGATGACGGCATGTATGTATGTTAACACAACATATTAAAACTAGAATGACAAGCAGCAGCAGCAAGGCCGCCTGTTAGACTGTAAGACTTTAATCTGGCTCTGATTTCAATGGCGATCTGAATCCTCAAAAGCTTTCAGAAAGTCATAAAAAAATATACTTTTTTCCCTAAAAACGTGAGAATTTTCCCTATATTCAACTGTTTAGGGAAGTGATAAAAGACTCTACAGGAATAAATCCAGCTTCATCCCTATCTATTTGCATTTGAATGGTGTGCACGAGACAAAACAGAACAGTAACAAGAAAAATTGCAGACGAGATGAACATATCAGCAATCCCAGCAATTCCTGAATCTGCCCATTAAAAACAACCTTTATATTGGACGCCGTAAAAACAAGTTCTCTAAAGTCTTTATGGGCCTTTAGTGATGTCATCTTGTGATGTCATCTTGGTCAGTGTCTCTTAGGGCCAAAGACTACAACTCGAAGAAAAATCGAAGGGGGTGGCATTAGAATGAAGCGATCTTGCAAGACCTCTGAAGTCCGACATAAGCCACCACTAACATAACTGCCCCAAATCTCCAACATGTGCATTGTGGGTAATGTAGGTAAAAGAAAGAAGAATGAACAATGCAACGATGAGAGTGTCTGTGGTCGCGCTGCATTGTGTTTTTCTTCCTTTTTTCTGTAAGTCTAACGGTTTCACGGGAGAATGATTTCGCAGATCGGCACAAATGCATGACAAGTGATCAAGAAACATAACAATACTTCCCAGTTTTGGTCTCATTATACCTGTCTTAGTTCTCCTAGAGAGATCTAACTGACAGGATGCTTCATTTGTAAATGTATTAGCAGTTCAGAAATAATTGGCCCACATTAAGGCTTAAAGGTAACACGAAACAGAGCGGTCCAATCACAGACAGAGAAGACAGCTGGTTTCAGACGCAGCAGCCTGGAGGATGCAGGACGGGATTATCTCCTCATCTGATATCTCATCATGACTCATGTTGTCAGCGGTCAAAAGGTATCTGTCTACCATCATCTCCCAATGAGCGCCAGCCAGGCCATTCGTTATATCCGGGAAAATGATGAACGCAATGAGGCTCAGGATATTATGGACACATTAGAACCTGGAAGAAATATTAATTTTTGATTTTAGAACGCAGTAGGTCTTTGATACAACAAAAGCGAGCTGCAACACAGGGCAGTGATTTATAGGAATGATGTCATCATGCAGTACAAATTCCTATTCCCCCCAGTGAAAAGGACGTTTGCAAAGACAGTCGGACAATGTGATAGATTTGTTTTTGTTTTTTTTAAATGCGACTAACAAGATGTGGCCAATCACAATATTTCATGGGTAGTGGCGAAATCAGCTTTGTTTGATTTGTTTGAGATAATGTTGTGATATGTGATAGAATCTATTCCCATTTAAAGTTTTCTCCACAGCTGCTTAAAGCTGCAGCGGTAAGAGCTGACCTTGGGACATGTGACTGTGTTAAAAAGGAGAAAAACTACATACCCAAAGAGAACTCCTACATTTTTTATCATGAATTTTCAAATATGACTTGAAGTGCATTAAATCCCGTGCAAACAAACTTTCACATGACCAAACAAGTTTCTCTAAAGTTCTGTATGATAGAATATGTTATTCTGTTCGGACCAGGACTTGTGATGCACAACTCGATCAACAGAGAGATCAATAGTTCTTTCCCCAAAGCCACACTGATACAGCATGGCGGAAATATTTCATCACAATCCTCTTTTAAACACAACAACTGAATTGGATTGTATCGAAATCAGGCTTGAAGCTAATATTTGCTTCAAAAAGAGCTTCTTTTTTTTTTTGTTCTTGTCTAATTTGAGATATATGCTAAATATTTTCCAAGGACTAAAGCCCCGGGCTGTGAGTGTAAAGTTTATACTGACATTGGCACTAGTGGAAAGTGGAGAGGCCTATTACCCCTATTATGCTATTCTCGTCTTGATCGCAAAGTATATACTCCGGTCTGAGGATAGCTCTTGTGAAAAGCTGATTCATTGATTTTCAAAAGTGGACGCGTCATTTGGGTAAGCGTCCTCCCATAGTAAATGTTAGTAGGGCAGTTATTATAATTTGAAGTATCTAGTGTAAAAGAGGAATTTGTGGCCAGACGGTCACACCGCAGTAACGGTCAGCAGGTCGATGAAACGATCAGCAACCAGAATTGGTTCATACAGCTTTATGAACACAACGTGTCAGATGGACGGACAGCTGGACACTGTCGCCTTCCCGGTGGAGCAAAAACCCTTCAGACTGAACCAAGTAATGATCGCGCTGGTCTTTACATTTTAGAAATATGTCCACGGTACTCGTGTGTAATGGTTTGATGATTGATCTGGAGGTAAAACTCTGCAACAGTTATTGATTTTAAAGATCCACATATTCAGGTTACAGATATTTTAAAAGCCCCAAAATGCCTAAATGCAGCACCTCAGTCCAGATTTTATATCTGCAGGCTCAACACAGAACCGGTTTAAAACACACAGGCCATTCTAGAAGAAGTAAGCTCTTCTAATTTTGAGAGCTTTGCCACCACTTGCCCCCATTCTGAGGCTTTCACAGCTGTCCCCGCTGACAGTCCTGCTATCACAAACTGCAGAGTTTCATTACAAGAAAGAACTGCAGTGACTTTCTGCAGCGCTTGGGCACGAGGCGCTGAGGCGAGAGTGGATCATGACCAAACTGCACGAATTGCACTGAGAAGTAGAAGACTCTTTAGTGTCTGCATTCCCTGAAAAAAACCATCATACAGTGACAATGGTGCCTGTTTTGAAGTGACAGAACACAACATTGTGAAAGCTGTCTGGATCTTCAGGACACCAGCCGATGATTAAGACCTCTGACCCTGAATGCTCACAAACCAATTTCACTCAAGTGATACTGATAAGAGCTTTCAATTTATGATATAGATTGGATTTATTGGATTTTCTGTGCTATGTGTATGAAGATAAAATTACTTTCCCATCCAAAAATAGATCTTTTCCTCTCCGTCTTTAGCACATTTCTCACAAAGTCTCAGCGAGCTTTGATTCCTAAATGAAAGTTTGCCAACTGAGTGCTGAGACATTTCTCAGCAGCTTCAAATAGAATCAGGAGCATCTCGGTCTTATGAGACTCTCGCACTCGCTGCTCAGATATTTTCAGCTTCTGCTTGAAAGGTTTAAAATCCAGAAACGGTGCTTCAAAGACCCCTTCATGGTGATAAATGACACAGGACATCCTCTCCCACAAAGAGGAAGAGCGGCAAAGTTTCAGGCTGGACACGTGTGTCGTTCAGTGACAACCACCACTGCAGTTATTCCTGTTTACAGCCTCTGATGCTTTAAATACACCCAGATGTGCCTCTCTTCCTTCAGCTCGTGTGATAACATCAGGAGGTCAATGTCAGCCCAGCCCTGTGCTTGTTTTTTTTTTCTCCAGAGTAAAAATTGATCCAAGACATGCCAGTACAGTAAATTTAAGGGAGATAATGGACAAGCTTAATGAGGCAGCAACAAAGAGCATACTTTGGCCTGCGTGCACCTTAACTACGACAACTAATACAGCGTCCTTGTCATTTCTGACTGGATACGCTTGACTGTGGTCACCAAATGTCAGCACAGCCATTCCCAAGCCACATACAATTATAGAAAATGCTAATAATGCACAAAAGCAATAAATTGTCTGGTGATAAGCAACGCAGGCGCCATTCACCAGGCTGTGAGAGGGCAAAATGATGATTCATCCGGCATTTTTAATATTCACCAAGTCACACATCCTAAAGCAGCTATAGGCTACTGAATGATTTATCATTCGGCTCTGTCCAACAGCAATATATAGCAGGCTACTTTTTTCACTTAGACACACAGCTCACATTGCCATCACAAACATTTTTTCCTTATCCACTACAACCAGCAGTATTGTCCACAGTCGCCTAAAATGAGACTTGCCCACCTCAGGGCCAGTTGCCACTATGCAGTGAGAACAATGAATGTGCTACAGTAGCTCTCAGTACTGTACATGGGTGGTTTCCACCTGAGCCCCATGAATGAACTGATGTGGCCAACAACAACAAAAAAAAAAAAAAAAAAAAAGACACACTCCACCTTGTTTGACTGAGCCGGCCGACAAACCCAATGCTGTTGTAATTTTTCATTGATGCTCTCTCTCTCTCTCTCTGTCTCTCTCTGGATCACATGTGCTCACAATCACAACCTGCTCCATCACATCCATCCACACACGGCCTTACCTTCGCACTCCTTATATCCCGCTTTAGGCTCTGATAAGGTAGATCCTCCCCTGCATAGTGAGCTTTCTCTCTCTCCCCCCCCCCCCCCCCCAACACAACCACCCTCTTCCTAACCAAACCCCGGCCCCCGGTTCAGCTCTCTCTGTGGGTCTGTCCGGGCCGGGGAGGGGTGCGGAGGGTTGCAGAGCAGCCGGTTTCCGCGCTCATCCTCCGGTAGCCTCGCGGACTGTAGCGCGCTCACTTCGCCTCGTATTCAGCCACACTCACCACGCCTTCAGCCGCCGGCTATTATCTGAACAAGCCCTCCCCTCCTCCCCTCCTCCCTCCCTCCATCCCTCCCCTCCATCTCATCCAGCAGCTGCCGGCCGGCGTGGCTCACACTGACCCCCCCCCCCCCCCTTATAATAATGAAGTGATGGCCTGAAGGCTGTGAGCGCTGCTGCATCCTTCACTTCCGTTTAAAACGCCTCGTTTTTAGCATCAGCACATTCAAAAGAATTCCCTTCATCGTCCTCACATTAAGCCCCAACAGGTTACCCAATTTGTGGAGGCTGTGCTCGTAATCAGTTTTGCATCAGCTGATTATTAGTATTGGGATTCTCATCACTTGTTACCATGACAACCGTTACCCTTGTCGCGAGGGCCCATAGTAAATTGGGCTGCGGAGCCTACTCAGCAAATGTTTCCTGTTACACCAGAAAATCAGACATTTACAACATGACGTCGTGCAGCTCCATCCATTTGCATTATGTCTCTGGATTTCCATGATTTTGATCAGAATAACAATCATTTATTGTTGAACAAGTTAGTTCCCACTTGGGCGATGAAGAACTGCAGTCTGTATGACTTTGTTGGTTTGGTTTTGTAGCAGTTTTTGGTTGAGGAAGCGTAACATTACACTTGAATATTAGGTGACATTACGATATTATATAACTGTGGATACATCCAAAGGAGGAAAAAAAAATATGTTCCTCAGTGTTTTAAGAGCTATAAATTAGATCATGTTGTCATCTTTTATGGCATTAGGTGAATTAACAGGAGATTATCTCCGAACAGGTTTGTCTTCTGTGGCCTGTCCGAATGCAGGATTTGGTGCACAGTGATAATTCATACATCTATTGTTTAATGCACAGTATGTGCTGGACTCTGTGGGGAGTTTTCAGTCCATCTAAAACCAATGTTATAATTAAAGGACCCTCAGCTCAACCTGTAGCTGCTCTGCAGTAAAATGAGGGGTTAAGGTCAACACACAGTACAATTTACAGTGGAAAGTTAATATGTCACTCACATGTAAATATATGCTTAGCAAATCTAAATGCCAGTTTGGTGGCAGTAATTTTGCCTCCAAACCAACTATTATGCTATACTTCAATGTCACTATACACATCAGTTAACGTGCAAATCAAAAGACCCAATACTGCTCAACCAGCTCATTGGTGTGTGTTTCACATGTGATATTCAATTCTGCTCGGGAGGGACAGCGCTTCTGAAATATTCATTACGGTCTTTATTCTGTCAGCTGGTAATTTTCCAAAATAAACAGACACACAGACAGGCTTTTTTTTAAAGCCACCAAATAACATTTTGTTCTGTTTCACCAAAGTGGTAGAGATAATTTAATAGTGAGATAAACTTGAAATAGTCGCTGTTCTCCTGTTCTCCTCCGTATGTCTTCCCAGTCCACTGCAGTAGCCTTGTAGCAGAGCAACAAGCTCCCCCACCCCCCTGCCCCCCTGCCCAATCTTGGACTTCTGGCACAGCCATGAATAAGTATCTCATTAAGATCCCCCAAAACCATCTGTCCAATAAGTCTCCTCCTTACAGGAAAAAGAAAACCCTGCTGTAAACAAAGGAATAGGATTCCCTCATTGCCCTCGTTACCCTCATTTATTTCTGTTGTTAGTGGCAAGCTGTACTTTTAATGGACTCTGGGAACTGGGGCACCTCAGAGACAGTCAGTCAGACAGCGTTCAGAGTAAGCATGTACAACAACAGATCCTGCAATGTAAACATTTACACTACGTCTTTAAAATAAGAGCTTTGCTCCAGAATGAATATAAATGTAGCTAAGTTCTTCATTTGTACAGAATTTTAGTTTGAATTCTCATCACCAACATATTAACCCGTGCAGAAAGGAATATAAAGTAAATATATGAAACACAGAATGGACCAATGTGGAAATATGTATTTTCAGTTTTATGCAATTGTCTTTCAGTGCAAAGTCAAATGTGGGTTGGCAAATTCTTCATGCAAATGCACCGACCCTTCATATCGCCATGATAGAAGTACTCTTCAATAGACTGCTGCAAATGAGCCTTGTGCATTTTGAAAAATAAAATTTCTCAATAAATGAGAAATCAGTCAAATGACCAGATTTCCGAAAGGACATTTGACCTTTGATTAGATGTGTATAAAGACGTCTGGTGTTTACAAATAGATATTTTCAGTTACTCACACTCACAGGTTGTCATATTAAAGTGATATTTAGTAAAAATCATGAAGAATTTCTAGTTTAACAGTTTTCTATAAATGCACACTCAAAGTCTTCAGACATCCAGGAGCCACGAAAGGCCCAGGATCCACCACTGGGATGGATACTGTGGGCTGTGATGTGCAATGCTGTGTTGTGTCTATATCTGTTTTTACGTGGGGGGTTTTCTGCAGTATGTATGCCAGACTACTATTGTAAGGCAGCAACATTAATGCAGCTCTTGAGTCCAAGACAGATTTCCCCAGAGGGGCAATAAAGTACGTCAAATCAAATACCAATTGGGCCAACTACAAATGATGCGGTGCTCAACCTTGATGGGACTCCGGATCCAAATCAAGTTTGAAGACCTGAGGAGATCTAGTTTGCACTGAGCTCATTTGTCGTTAAGTTATGTTTATCACCTCCATTTTCCTGTGTAACTTGATAAATGGACAGAATATAATTAGAATTGTTCCATCACAGAACCACAGAAAAACCTAAACTTTGAATTAACATTATTATTATTTTTCAGTCTGGCAATTATTTTCTGTATTGAGTAACTGATTTATGCAAACCATCAGAAATACTGACAAACATCATCAATAAACCTTGAAGTCAAAGGTCATGCATTAAGATTGTTTTTGGTGTTGAAAACCTCAAAGACAGAAAACAGTGGAAAAAGGAATAAATGCTCAGATTTTTTATCTTAAATCAACCAATCTTGTCCTCTGCAGGCTGCTTCAGTCTGTTTGTTGACCATGATGCTTGAGTTTTCTTTGCAGAACTAAAGGACCAGGGAATGACAACATGTTAACATGAACCTTCTCTAGGATCCTGATCTACAGGATACATTTGACACATATTACAGGACTTTGTTTTGACCCCGACTAACAGGAAGGGTTGTGTGTCAAACAGCTGCATGTCAAAGATGACACATCACGACATACGAATGAACTGTGACTGATAACAAAGGTAAACGGACTGTCTGTTCACACCTGGGCAGAACTGTTGGGCCACAGTCCTTGGCCTTCATTTCAGTTCATGCTCCGTATTAGCCAGCAGTGTTTGCACTGGCTGTCGCTCCTTATTAAATCTGCACAACGCTGTGTAAACAGAGATGTGTTAGCTGTTGTAATTATGTCCATGTGTTTGGTTATTTGATGGCACGTGGCCAATATGACTGGTTATTATAATGGCCATTCATAATGGGTTATCTACACTTTGGCTATAATTAAGTTATTTTTGTGTTACACAATGTTGCACAATGTGCTCCAGATCTGGAATTAAACTGTTATAAATTCATAACCAGTCAGCCAACGTTATTTTATTATCTGACACAGAAACATACAAAGAATCTTACAGTTAAAGTGTCCTGCAGTCATAGTTTTTCTTCAAAAGAGGAGCTCTAAAGTATCACTAGCAAAAGTTTAGGCAGCAAAATGGCCCCCCATAAATTGTTATTTTATATAACTGGATTATCATTGTCAGTGCATGTGTATGTATATAACATCCAATAATGTGTAACATAATGCGTGAGAGACATTATAATGTCTCAGATGGTTCAGGTATACACTTTATCGGTCTGAAAGTAACAAATATATACTGGAAACAAAATGTAGATCAATAAAAATAGTCCCTTCCTAACTGTAGTGATGTAGACATTTAATGTGGCATAATGTGGAAACAGAATCGATTTGGTTACATCATTTTCCCAAAATTACTTCAGTGCTATGTTCAACCGAACTGTCTCAAAATTCATGCAATTACTTTTCTAATGCTTTATGTCAGATGATAAAAACATATTAGTTGTTGTGTTGCAATAAATCATATGATGTGATTTTGACCAAAGTTTGGGTCAAAGGCAGAACAACGTGAATATTTTATGGCAAGTATCAAATATTTACATACTATACCCACTTGAGGAGTCACGAAGGGCATCGTAGACAACAGACTATGGGGGCCTCACCCAGCTGGAGGCCCTGGATAATCAGGACCTCTATTCAATCCACAACACCCAGGATAATATGTTGTCTAGTCCATTGTGCGATGCCCTGCAGCTCCTGCATCATGTCTCCTGATCTGACTGCAAACACAGTTGCTTTCCATATTTCTCCGAGCCAATAAAGCAAAGAAAAAGAAGACTTTGATGTGAAAAAAAAAGAAGAAGAAGAAGAAAAAAAAAACAGCTTGCTTCCTTCCGGCTATGTGTGTTTTAAATTATCGTGCCATTAAAGATTTTATTTTTAGATTTTAAGTCTGTGCTTTCCAGCAGTAGCACATTTGCATGACATTTGCATTGGTAAAACTCAGACTTAAACTAGTTCAGCAGGATGAGGCAAATGCAAATATTGAACTTGAATTTCCATTTTGTAATAGATGGTTGCCTGCTGTGGGGCCCGCAGCCCCGCTGACCGTGTTTAGCTCTATACTGCCCCCAAGCGGAAGAAAGTAGTCCGGCTGAGGACGCCAAACTTGGTGAGAGTGAGAGAGAGAGAGAGAGAGAGAGCTGAAGAGGACGGGCAGCAAAGTCAGGTTAGTCTGGAGACAGAGGATTTGGGTGGGGGGGGGGGGCGCATGAGGGTCAACAAAGTTTCCAGGTCGTTTTGTTTTTTTTTGATTGAATAATGTTTCTGACACATCTGTAGGATCTGGCCAATCAGTTACAGTTACAAAGCAACGAGTGCTGCTGAGTTATGATTTTGAAATCGATTTTGTGTTTTGTAGTTGCTGTCGTTGTGGTTGTGGGTGGTGGTGTTGCAAAAGAACGCGATTGAGCAAAAGCCCTCAGAAGAGATGCATGTATGGAAATAATTCTGATTCATTTGCAGCTGAGTCTTATGGTGTTTATTTTTGCCGGGTTAAGATAAATAGTAACGAGTTATGGCCATGCTATAACAATGGCCCTTTCTCAAACTGCATCGTTTTGCACCACAGCCAGCAAACCTAGTTTGTTTAAATGCATCTGTATATGTATAGTACATATTACAGAAGCCCTACATGATGTTTTATAGTGCAACAGTCAGGTGCAATGTGAGGTTGAAAACTTGTTTTTTCAGACTTAACGATTCTAAAATATAATTGAGGGTATATAATTTTTATTTATTTATATAATTTTTTGCTGCTATGCGCAAATATAGGCTGTGTTAAAAAAAAATTAAAAAATAATAGTAATTAAAAAATATATATATCCAAAAACCAGCCCCCGGACGTTTCAGCCAATGAAAAGCGCGCTGACATTGCGGCCGCGGTGCATCTCGGTCGTCGTAGTCCGCGCGTCGCCTGCAGCCCGCCCGCAGCTGCGCGGACGCCGCCGCGGAGGACTACACGGGTCCGGGTCCTGGACGGAGGCGGTTTTTCTGCGTTGACAGCGGTCGGTACCTACCGAGCGAAGTACGGCGGCTCACATATCACATGTCCGTGTGTGTGAGTGTTATTTTATTTTATTTTGTTTTATTTCGGCTTTATTCAACGCTCCCTCACCCACCACCACCACCACCACCTCCTCCTCCACCACCCCCCCCCCACCCCCACCCCCTAAAAAAAGTTGGCGTCTGCAGGTATGCAGTCCGAGTCCGGGATTGTTCCCGACTTCGAGGTCGGAGAGGAGTTTCAAGAGGAACCTAAAACCTATTACGAACTGAAGAGTACACCGTTGAAAAACAGGTCAGTTGTGTGTTAGTGTTTGTGTTTGTGGACATTTTGTCCCCCCTCCCCTCGCCGGAGCGCTGCTTTTTGTATGTGTGTGTGAGTGTGTGTGTGTGTTCAGGTGATAATTAGGCTGCAGACCGTTTTTCTCAGGACCGGGGATTCAGATGGTCTCTAGTTCCCTTCTGGTTATCCCGCTGGCATGAAGTTATGCAACACTTTGGGTGTAGTCTGTAGTCAACATCCACTCTAAATATTAGCTCAGAGAGGTCAGAGTGTGATGAGATGCTGTTCAGCCTCACACATGTCCTGTTCGAGCGAATGTTTTCGTATTACATAAGTCATTTGAACTTCAGCTCCTGCATTATGATGCGTTGCAAGTGTGAGTGAGCTAAAAATCAGTCTGCAAGGTTGATTATACAGCTACATTTCAAACCAATGCAACAAATTCTATATAAACATTTGAAATCCAAACAAAACAACAACAACAACAAAAAAAAAATGTTCCTGGAATGACTGAAGCAGCAGTTTGGAGTTCATCTGACACCGCAAACATAAACACTGTGCAGTGATGACTTACTAAACAGCTGATTTCAGTTTTGGCAGATTGAGACTTCTGGTGTTGTGCTATGTCAGGTCTGTGTGCTCAAACTTGACCTTTCACCCCCCCCTTTGATATGAGTTTAACAGAGAAAATACCTTTATTTTGCTGTAATATTGGCACTTTTTTTAATTTGGATTTTAAACTGCTACCTTGGTCTGAATGTACATCACAGCTCGAGTATCTATCCATTCACATTTTGGGAGAAGATTGATTCCGCTGACACATCTGTCTGCTAAATATGATGCTACAGCTGGTTGGTGGTGAGTGTGATTGACTTCATGATTGATGGTGAGTGATTTTAACGTTTAAGGGGATATCTTGAAGTGTGACACGTCTGAATAGTTGTGAAAACGTGATGAGGATGATGACGGCCCACCTATCAGCAGAGTGCAGTCCTGTTTTTCTGCGTTTTGGATCCACACGGCTCAGTCATGTTGTTCTGAGATAGTAATAGCTGGCCTCATTGTGAGAGTGAGACACTGAGGACAGTACACCACTGTGTTGAGACAGAGCTCTTATTGCAGATGTTTGCTAGACTCCACAACGTGCTGCTGCAGATTTGTGGTTTATCTCCCTTTCTCTAAATTAGCGTCCAAAACACAAGAACAGGAAGAAAACTGTCACCTAAGAGGGTCGTAACCTTTATCCCAGTCCTGCACTTTTTCATTTCAGCTAATTTCGCCATTGTCATCATTAGCGAAATGCGCTGCTGCTTATACATGGAATGAATCTGAGTTGTGTAGTATTGTGTTGTGTTGTTGACAGCAGTTCTGGAGTTTAACTGTGTGTGTTTGGAGAATTGCTGAATATTTTTCTTATTTGATATTATTTTTTTTGCAATACACAAAAATGTCTGACCAGTTGTTTTGATTAAAGTGATCCCACTTCCTCTTCCCATCTCATGATGATGACCCAGCATAATATCGGCCACAATGACTGTGTTGTAAGACACCGCTGTGCAAACTATGTATAGTTAGTATGACTGATTATTGACTTGCGTTACGTCTTGTCATGGCTGCCTCCACTGTTTCTAAATTTGACTCTGACGTGTGACAAAATGCCGTCTTAACGCTCTCACAAATCAATTCTTTTTTGTTTTGTTTTGTTTGCTGTCTGCATTTCAGCTTGACAGCGCGCTCAGGCCGCTTCAGACGATGTGTTAGACTTTTTGTGCCTAATTTAGATGTGAGACAGGCAGTGAAACTGGTATTCTATGCAGTGTAAATAAGCTGTATAAATATAGCAGTGGATGTGTTGTATCTGACACTGAGAGTTGAGGGACCTTTTTTTTTTTTTTTTTGCAGGAGAACTTGGCATATAAATTAGCAAAAAATACTTGTGCTGAAAACCTTAAAGATTATCATGCTCTCTTGCACAGAGTTGACAGAAGCTGGGCATTCTTCAAACTGTTCTTTCTACAGAAACATTTTTCATTTATAATAACCTAAAATTAGAAGAGGGTTTAACGCCATCAGAATACAAAGGCCAGTGCCTAAAGAACACATATAATTATAACTTTGGAAATCCTTGAACAAATAAACTGAGATGCGGTGCCAGTTTTTAGCATTTAACTGTTTTCTATTTACATTTGAATTGATGCAGCCCAGTTCGGGTGCTTTGCTCTAATTGATGCTCTTGGATTGTGGGGTTGGACACTCAGTGAAATTTTACATTTCATGAAGAAAAATAGCTTGAAACTACACCTGAATATTTCAATATGGCTGACACAGTGTCATCAGAATATCAGACGTGCTGCAATATCTAATTTATGATAATGATGATTATTATTGTCATTTTTAAGGCTTTGTATTTATGGTGTGCTGCAGATCGAGTATAGCCTCGTGTCAGTGGTGCTAATAAAAACTGTATGCGATGGAAGAATTAATAAAATTATGGAGTAGGTGTTTCGCATGTGAAAAAAAAAAAAGAAGAAGTAAAAGCACACAGAGTGCTTAGTCAGAAGTTGATGACCATGACAGTTAGTGTTCGGAGCAGCTTGTTCCCAGGGGTAGTCCCAGAGAGGGATGCCAGAGAGGCCGAAGAGTTTTCATCTGTGACCTAAGACCATGATCTAAGACGGACTGAGGGCCTAAATGACACAGACAGGTGTTGTGACTACACACAAATATGGCTAGAACGACTTGTCCTGCTGTCATGATCGTTGGCCACATCTGACCTTCTGCTGTTGCTTTCTAAAACACTTCACTGCTTTACACTGCTGTCGAGGAAAGTCCCCGCAAAATTTTTATTTTTTTGTTTTGTCTCATGAGTTTCACTGTCTGTTGGTGACCAGCAGGACACCTCACTCTAAGCAAGTCATTGATACACTGAATACGTACGCGGCACAGAAACAGCAGCTTTATAATCTGCCCGAGTATAAAACATTGTAGGGATACAAATAACTGTATTACGTTATCATATAATTTTATGATCATTTAGGCTGCAGAATGGTTCCTTACATGTGTGATCGACCCCGACTCAAGGGATGCAACACTGAAGAGTCAAACGAGACATAAGAATAGCTCAACAAAGTTTATTCAACATTTCAGGCGTGTATGTGTAGTGAGTACACTACTGTGCACTGTTTGGTCTGTGAAATGTCACTAAATGGTGAAAAATATCCCAGATCCTAATGACAGGTCTTCAAACTGCTCGTATTGACTGACTAGAAGCCCAAAGACACTGAGATAACTTTAATGTGAGACAAAAAAAAAAAAAAAGCAAAACACGAGAAATCCTCACAGTCACGGAGCTCGAACTGAGAAATCTTTGTCATTTTTGCTTCTGATTAATTTCCAGCTCTAATATGCTCTTGAATATACAGTGTGGGAGACCTTTGCTCTCACCATAACTCCTTGAGCCGTAGCCAAGAGCATCATTACATTTTCTTTTGTAGGGAAAGGTCGAGGAAAGTTTTGAAGAACTTGTCCTTTTTTTCAGCAGTGAATAACTTTACAGTGCAACAGTGTCTGTTTTCTGTTACTGTCACCAACATGGAAAACTTCTTTGTAGTGTTCATTGATTCTTATTAGCAAGAACTTGAAAACCTCACTTGACCTACTGTAGGAAAGTGTATGAAAACCCGCTCTTCAATGTCCTTGCATGCTTTCTCCTTGTTTAAGCACAGAGGGAGCAGCAGCAGCCAGAGCAGGCTGTCCTGCTGAAATCAAGTGAATGGAATTACAAAGGGTCCACAAACCTAATTATAGAAATAAGAGCCAGCAAGTTCAAGTTTATTCCAACCAGACTTTGCTTCCTGGAAATACCAAGCGCAGAACCTGATTATCTCTTTGGATGCTTTCACAGCTTACCCTGTTATGTTTTGGATAAACATAATAGTAAAAACACAAAGGTATGTTCCTATTAGAGAACCTATTATACATGTTCTATAGACAGCAGCATTGCTAGGTGCTGGAGATCTGAATGGTATCTTACCAAATGCTTTCATGGTAGGACTTTGCATATGAAATTGTACTATATCCATACCTCATATCTGTAAATGAATTGTTTAAAATGTAAGAAAATTATACAAAAGTGCAATTTCCTAAAGCTAAATGTCCCTTAAAGGACAAGGAAAAGCAAAAAATCCTCATAACTGGTAAACGGAAAAGTGATCTTTGTTCCTGAAAAATCCTTTAATAATAAATCGTTCACTAAAATATATTTTCTTGATTGGCTCATCAAGTAATCAACTCTGTGTCTCCATTGTAGATACAGGTTTACTGGTGGTTTGGCCTATATCAGAAGAATACGCTGTGCTGATTTGGTTTGCCATCTGTTGTCCATAACCTGTGCAGAAGGTCTGTATTTAACTTGTCATACTTGTTTGTTTTAACGTGAGGTTTTTAGCTGCAGTTCTTAACAGGGTTTAACTTTTTAGCTAGTTGTAGTTGTTTGTCCAGTTTACTTCTTACTGCCCCTCTGTTTCTCGGCTCTCTTTTCAAAACAATGTTTTCAAACAGTTTAAAACTATTCTCACAGTTTTCAAGCTACATAATTGATGCTCAAGACTTGACGCTTGCAGGCACTTCTCATTATCACCGACTTGCTTGCTAGTAACTGACTCTGGAGGACGATGCCAGCTGCAGCTCGCTGGGGGGGTTTGTGATCAGCGGGGGAGGCCGAAGGGATCAATGCACTGTCATGTAGGGTCATGATCACTGAGCGGTATTCCAGCAGGGAGGTCATGCAATCTGCCAGCACAGCCTGATCTGCTCTTCAAGTAGAACACCTGCACTCTGGTAGAGAAAAACAAAAGCAGACAGGATCATGGCAGGCAGCTGGTTTTGCAGGACCGTGTTTGAGTGGTGTGGTTTCTCGGCTTACTGTTAACACGAGATCTCACTTGCTTGTCCTCGCTCGCTGTTCTTGCACTTCACTCCCTTTGCAGCTGTATAACTGTATAAGGATCTCCCTCCGTTGGGAGAAGTTATGTTTGTGTCAGGATATCAGTTGATATCCCTTTTGGGATTTTACATTTGATATATACATTTAATTTCGAGATATATGACGCAGTGTCACAATGTCTTCTGTGATTTTATTTCACAAATTGAAATTGCAGTAAGTTTGTTATGTGTATTCAGGCTGATTTGAGGAATCGTTTAAATGTAGTTTAAACATCATAATGAGATTTTGAATTTCTCTGATAAAATAAGGCTTAACTATGTCTTCATGGTTTCCATTTTCCCCCGCTCCTCAAAGAGCACCTCCAGGCCACTTTTTTTCTTTGGAAATCTGTGTTACACTATTATTGCTTCTTAATTTTTACTGGACACATAATGTCTTGTTCTTCACTGAAATATCTATTCTCAACTCTCTTAATGACACTCCTGGAAGTTGAGAATTGGATAGTAATTGGTTTGACTGGAACAGAATTATCTCATTATTCACACTCATCTCAAACTCATTAACGTGAATAGGGAGGAACTGAAAGTGAAACTCAGCACGACATTCTGCAGGTAAAAACGTGCAAATACACCCAATAAAAGGATCATTGTCGAACCTGGAGAGTGAGTCATGCTTCTTCCTTTATTCCATCAAACTTGTTCATGTTCTGAAGGTGTGTGGTTCTCACAGGACAGAGGCTAAAACTTGGTCGTAGGCCTGTCCACTCAACAGTGGCGGCACATGTCTTGGAGTGAAACAGTATCTGTGTACTTTTAAAGTAGCGTGTTGATGGGCAGTGTGTTTCCAGTGTGCGCCTGCCCTCTCCTCTCCTTTGCTCCGGACGGGGCTGGCCCTCCATCTGGGACTCTGTGTGGCGATTGGAGATTCCAAGCCGGGCCCTGGAGCCTCCCCCCTCTGACACAATTTCAGTGCTGCACCACCAGCATGACTTTCACTGCTCTCCAAGGGCGGGTGGTGCACCTTCAGGAAAAAACAAACAAATATGGAGGCTGTTGGAGTGCAAGTGTGCAGACCCTGCTCCTTTGATTGTCTGTGAGTATGGCGCCTCAGCAGCTGCGATATTGTTGGCATTTAGTGTGGCATAATTTTAGTTTGGAAATGCATGTGTGCAACACTACAAGTTACACATGAAGGGCAGTGTGCGAGAAGTGTACATTATCCCAGCGTTGTAAGAATTCACCTCGTGCAGTATGTTTTGTTGGCTTTAACTAGTTAGCCGTCAAGTAAGCAGAGTGATCATCTGTTAATATGATTCCTTTAAGAAATTTAAATCTTAAGTTAATTGCTCACCTTTTTGATTTGATTACAAATTGAATAAACTAGTATAAGCTTTTTGAATTTTTTTTTTTTCCCCACTGCCATCTCCAATTAGGCAGCGCTGTTATCTGGTCTTTAAAGGGTCATGAGGTTAACAAAGTCTGGGAGGCATCCATC
The DNA here is from genome assembly GCF_900963305.1 of Echeneis naucrates. Lineage (NCBI taxonomy): Eukaryota > Metazoa > Chordata > Actinopteri > Carangiformes > Echeneidae > Echeneis > Echeneis naucrates. The sequence goes on from NC_042517.1 coordinate 5,567,009, forward strand.
TACCATACACCATCTATACCAGCAGGCGTACTATTGGGAGTGATATCAATTTCAGCTCAGGGGTTTTACTCCAATCAGACCCAAGTTGCTCTAATGAATTTTGTTACTTGCCGTTGCATCTCCATGTGTATTTGCTGTCAGTAAGTAAAACCTGCATTAAGGGCTCAGCTCTTAATAATGGAGTATGATGGAGTGGTGTAGTGAGCAGATTCGGGGGAATCATGAGTTGGGTGGGTGGGGCTCTTTAAGACTGTACAGCCATTGTTTTTTTTGTTTTTTTTTTTCTTTGCGATACACACAAACATAAGAGGAGGTGTACGCACACACACACACACACAGTGACAAAGTTAAAAAGGACAAAAGAGCTTTTTATGTGTTTCAGTGGTTTGTTTGGCAAAAAGCCACAGAGCCGTCCAAGAGGAGAAAATGAGAGAGCGGTTGAGCTTTGCTTTGGAGAGAGGTTTCTGGTCATTCACACACACACACACACACACACACACACACACACACACACACACACACCACTCTGATATTCAGGAATGTAATAAAGAAAATAATGAGGTGTTACAACTCTCAGTTGAGCTAACCCACTCATCACTGTTTAGAAACATGTGGGAGCTAATGTTCTGTGATTATGAAGTGTATGTAAACTCTTCCACCACAGACCTTAGCGGGGGCTCGTATTGTAAATATCACATTTAGTTTCAGATTTTGTCTGCATGTCAAGCACAGCCTGACAGATACAGATATGGGCCGATTTTGTTGATATTGATTGCTCATTAGAGATATATTGTTGTATTGTTACACATGTATAAGTGGCAGCAGGGGTTAGCACTGTCTTGGGGCCTGGGGGCTTTCTGTTAGGAGTTTGCACGATTTCTTTGTGTTGTGCACATTTAGGTGAATTGCTGAGTCTAAATTGCCATTGGCCTGAGTGAGCGTGTGAATGTTTATTTGTCAGTAATGTACCGGCGTACTCCAGCCTCTCCCAGTGTCAGCTGGGGTCCGCCTGGCTTTACAAAGCATTACCTCCAATTTTCCTTACTCTCATTACAATATAAAGTTTTTTTATTTATTTATTTATTTGTTTTTTTTTTTGGGAGCCACTTTGGCCCGACCTTACTTAGAAGGTATCAGAGGGATTTCAGATTCATGGTGCCCGGGTGACAAAACCTGCACACTTGGATCATTCCCTGACTTTTCCTTTAGTGCCACTATGAGGTTGATATTTTTCATTTTATCGGTGAAACATTTCACAGCTATTGGATTAATTACAACAAAATGTTTTACAGATATTAATTTCACCCAGAGGATGAATCCTTAACTTGTAGTTAATATGTAGCATTATATTATATTTTTTGTTTTTACTGCACGCACACACATTTATATTCTTCTGTGATTTCTTCGCAAGAAGTTGAATTAAATTTAGAGCATAAATATCTTTGTAATTTAAAACATAACACACTGTCATCTTCGGTTTTCTCACCATGATGAGGTGCTGATGAGATTTTTTAATTAGACCAGATACAAATGTTCAGTCATCTTTTCCGCATTTGTTCCCACAAACCAGTGCAGGTGTGTGCTTTGTGTTTTTTTTTTTTTTTTTTTCTCCTTTCTTTTTTGGCACTGCTGGTTCGACTGCTGAGGACAGAAACTGGTGGATCCTCTCTTAATCCTAGAAGTGCTGATACACTTTCAGGTTGTTGTGTTTGAGGTGATAACAAATGTGTTTTTGCTCTGATTGCCTGGAAGGGTGCGAAGAAGTTTGGATCAGAGGAGTCACTGCCAAAGCTATTAAAGTTAAAGCTGTGATGTTGGAGGGTGGGGAGAGATATTTCTAGGTTGTTCAGCTGTACTTTTTAATTACAATCAAAAATAACTACAAAGAAATTGACGCATGATTTTAAAGGGAACTTATTTTTGTTTTTTGTTTTTTCTGAACTTGATTTACCTGCACAACAGCACACCAATAAACACGACACTGACGCTTAATGTGAAGCCTTTTGTGTAAACAGAAGTTGTGTTTATCTTCAATGTTTCTGAACAAAACACATTCTATATTATTTGTCTTTAATTTTTCCGATTCTGCCTTGTTTACCTCCATGTTTACTTGCTAGCATTTGGCAGATTGTTTTGTTTGTTGGTGCGTTGCTGCCTCCAAATGTTGATCGGTGGAACAGCACGTGACCCTGTCATCTGTACACATCATCTTCACGTTGCAGCCGGTGAAGTTGGGGCTTTATACCATTGGCATGTTCTGGTATTTACTATTTTACAACCATGTCGGTTGTGCACGAGCAAGTAAGTCACTGCACTTCTTCCGTTCTTATTTATGTAACTGGAGAAAAGAAAAGGAAATGAAAACACTCTTGTCTTGAAACTTGAATCCAAAACAGTGTGGCAGATTAGAGGAAAAGAAGAAAAATCAGGGGGTTCAGATTTGGCAGTGAAAATGAAACATTAACACAAGCGCTTTTAGCATTAAATCCAATGACTTTTGTTTGAAATTGGTGGAATGAAGGGAAACACAATCACCCCAAAGTCACACAGTCAATGGAATTATGCATATGAACACTAAACCTGATTCTGTGTTTTGGGTGAAGTACAAAGGAACTTCGCCCAAAAAATGCAGTCGGACTGAAAGACCCAAAAGGCTGCAGTACTTTCAGAGAAAGAGCTACATTCTTTGTTCTGTTATCAAATGTAGTCATTAATTAAGTAATCCAGGATCAGAAATCTGCTATTTTTCTTCAGAAATGAAAAGAACTGCTTGTTTTCATCCTGAGAAATGAAATGGAGAGTCTTCTCTTAATTGACAGTTGTGATACAGTAATAATTAATTAATTCCATAGATTTTTTATGATATAGTATGATTTTGCTCTTCTGCAGGGTTCAATGGGAGTGGTGTCAGACTATGAGATTATTTGTAGTGCTGGGGGGGGGTATTATGGTATGTTGAGGGCTCAACACCCACTGAAAACGCTGTAGACCAAAGCTGTGTTTGACTCTGCTGGCTAATTAGTGCGATTACTGCACAGCTGGATTGGCCAGACGTTTTACTGAGTCTTATCAAAAGGATCACTCACTTGATGAAGGCTCCATCCCGACAACTTCTGCTTCAGCAGAGTCTCTCTATTTTAGGAACCGAGGGCTCAGTCTGGGGAGAAGCCGTCTAAATTTAAGAGTGGGAAAACTGAAGCAAAATTGTTCCTCTTTCTGTGTGTCGTGCAAAAAAAAAACACTGTGAGGACTGCAGCAGCTTTTCCTCTACTATTTGTCTGACTGTGACATTTTATTTAGTGTCAGAAATGACCAGAAAAAAGGGAGCTGCACGCTTGAAAATGGCTGAAATTATTACAAGAAGATCAAACGCATTGCCAATAAGTTCACTCTGGGCCAGTTAATGAATTTAAAGCCTAACAGTTGTGATTTTTTCTTTTGATCTCTGCACCTTCAGTCATCCTTGCAGTTTCCTTTCGTCATATTAACTTTTTCTTCCATCTGTTTTGCCCTCCATCTTCATCCAGCTGTTCTTCTAATTCTTGTCTCTTTTGCTTGACCTCTCTTTGCTTGTCTGATCTCTGCCCATTCTCTCTCTGTTTTTAGTCACTTTCTTTTTCGCCAATCTGCCTTTCACCTTTACCGGTCTCGACGCGCGCCCCCCCTCCCCCCAACCATTTCTTTCCTCTCCTCTCCTCAACCTTCCCACCTTGTCGGTCTCTGCTCATTCACCTGGCATCTTTCTCCTCTCACCAGCAGCCCATCAGACCAGCATGGCTCCTCCAAGCCCCCGCTGAGCTCCTCTGCTATGACATCGCGCATCCTGCTGCGGCAACAGCTGATGCGGGAGCAGCTTCAGGAGCAGGAGCGGCGTGAGCAGCAGCGGCAGCAGGCTTCCCAGTACCCACAAACCACAGCGGCCCAGACGCCGGCCATCAACGTCAGCGTGCCTGTCAGTTTACCCCCTGCTGCACAAGTCCCAATGGAGGTGCTGAAGGTGAGCAACACCACGTCTGTTTCTTTACTGGCACTCAATTGTGGCTTCATGAGTGATTGCCGAGGTTTCAGAATTATTGAAGTGCATATATAAAGTTTCCACCTCTGAAATTAGAAGTTGCATGTGTCATTGCTGCAGTCTGAGTGGCCCAGGCGTGGCTGTATTTATAGTTTATTGACTTGTATGGACAGTCAGGCATCCATGGTTTTACTATGACTGTGTGTAAAAAAACAGAGTGAGTGAAGTGTGTTAAAATGCGTATATGGGGATTATCTTTCCTGAGAGAATTCCTCTTTAATGCATGCTGTGCTTCCAGCCATTTGGATTTAGCCATCTTTAATCCTATTTGCTCAGCTACATTCACATCTTTTCATAGCTTTGATTCCCTGGCAGTCCAAGGGACAGGAGACTGTTACGATTTTCTGTAGGAGTAGAGATCGTTGTATACGAAGGTGTATTTTAACAAGGCTCTTTGGTGAGTTTTTCCTGTTTGTCCTCTGCGTGTGTTTTTGGAAAGCTTGTCATGTTGTAATGAAATTGCAATAGAAATGCATTGAGCTGTGTTGTGCAGTGCTGAGCTTGCTGATCAGTGATTGGAAATGTCTCTGTTATTGTTATTTTGTAGTTTCATTTGCTTTTTTTTTTTCCCCTTGTATATTTTCATTTGAAAGTACCAAAAATGTTTTCCTGTGTCAACACGAGTTGTCAGTTCAGTTTTTTGTTTTGTTTTGGGTTTTTGTTTTATTTTTTTCTGTTGGGGTAAATGCCGCTCTCGCATGATTATGGAGCTTAATGTGTATCTTTACATTTCCTTGTGTTGGAAATGTTTGTGTTTTGCCTATAGAGACATCAGGACAGCTTTTGCCTCAGTCAATGGCATGTTTTTCCAGTCTTTATGCAAACACTTTGCAATCATAGATGCAACTGTTTTGAAATAATATTTATATTTCTGTGTGTAAGGGAACAAAGTACATAGTGTTTGTGCACTTGACTTTTCCAGAACATTAACAAAATAATTCTGATTTGGTTACAACATTAAATGTTTTTACAACTTAATATGGGCTATGGAGGAAATAAAAAGTAATGATGTTTGAGATGTTACTGCAGTAAAATGATGTATATAGGTTGTGTGGACAACAGATCACAAGCAGTTATTTAGAGTCCTCAAATGGAAAGTTTAACCAGAGAATATGTCAGTTTTAATTGTATAACTTACGGATACTGATACGCAGTGAGCTACTGAGTAAGCTTTGTTGAATTAAATCCATCCACAACGCATTCAGAGATTTCATGGTTACTTGCTCAGCCGTTCTTTCATCACCCTGGATATGTGTGGCAGGGGCCAGCGGCGAAAGACACATACAGTATATCCATTGAAAACATTGCCTTCCTCATGCAGCATAAACATTAGTTGCTCTCTGTAATCTGCTGGTCTTTTAGAGGTTTAGGGCGCCCCTACCCTGAACCCTTGCCCTGCGTACAATACATCAAGTTAGAGTAATTTCTCTGCTTTGGCGAGAGCTTACAGACATTCTTCATTGACTGAAGTCCTCCAATGAAAAGGCCGTTCCAGCTTGGCGCTGTTGAGCTGGGTTAACCTGCTCCCCTGTCTGTGGGTAGATTAACAGAGTCCACACAAAGCTCAGGGGTACCAGGCAGAGCTGCTGGACCTCAAAAAGTGCAAACATTAAGCTCAGATGAGTTTATCTAAAGACTGATTGGACCCTTAATTAACCAAGTGACCTCTGACCTTCTGGGTAATAAGTAAAGGATCAGTTTAGGGATCAAGACAAAGGCGAGCACAGCCTTACCACACACCGAACGCTAATTCAGTAAAGAATGCTCATAATTAGCTCCTGCTGCTTTCATTCCATGGCATATTTAAGAGAAAAGAAAAAAAAACACTGCTTTGAAATTTCTGTAGGACAACTTCCTAAAAGGGTCAAAAAAATTATTTCTAGATTTTTTTTTTTTCTTCTCAAAGGATTTATGGTCCTATGAAAAGAACAAAGTGCTCATCTACCATGTACAAAGTGTACGTTTCTTTTGGATTATAGAGTCAGAGTATCTCGTGACCAGTATGCATCAGAAAGTGCATAAAGATTTCTTATTTCAGTTTTGAATTTTGTTGTTTAATTCAGCAAAACACTGAACAATAGTTTCAGATCTCAAACACAAGAATAAGCTACACATTTTGAGATATTGTGGTGCAAAAATGATTTGATTTGTACTGTACTGCATTTTCATACAACTAATTGTAAATTGTACAGTGCATTTATGTCAACACTGCCGAATAATAGGGACTCCATAATTCTCCAAATCATCAATTCAATTTAATTTTTGATGGGTTTTTAAGGTCACGATTTGTTTCTTCTCAGTCAGTTTTTTGTCCTTTTAGCACAGAGGGCTGGGCCACTTTTAGACCAGTCTCGTCTAATGGAGGTCGTTCCAACTCATTACTTTTTTTTAGTTCTTATTTCATAAGATTGTCTGCATGGGGTCATGAGTGAGTTTAGCCTGAAATGAGGACTGAAGAGTTAAATGTGTTGACGGTTTTGTTTTAATGGTTAAATTTACTTCTTTGTGGCGCCTTTCAGGATGTTCTGCCATGTTTGTCATGTTCCCTGTGGGGAATGAGCTTACAGATTGTAGCTTTCTTGTCCACAATGCCAACATTGTCAACATAACTCAAAGGAAAACAAAGCATTTTCACACTGGTGATTTCCGATGGGGGGGGGGGGGGTCCTGGGGTCCAGTTCATGTCTCTTCTATATCAGTGGTTGTCACAGTGTCTTTGAAATGGCTGCACATTCCAGTTTGAGGAGGTAATGTGCACTTCGCCGCACTTCAGCGTGCGTGTGTTTCCTCGCCTCTTGACACACATCTGGGGTGTGATATTGGGGGATGCTTATATTTGGGGTTATGGCGACACCCTCGTTTCCACTTTTGGTTTTGAAGGTTAAAATTTGTTGTGTCTTTTCAAATAATTTTTACAATTTACAATTGAGATTGTGACACCCAATAATAATAATAATAATAATAAAAATTGTGGTCTCTGTGACTACAAGCCAGCTGTGAGTGTGAAAAACTGCCAACCACACTGTCAAATCCTGTTTTCTAAGGATTTATTCGAACTAATCATTTCACATGTAAAGACACAAGGTTTGTATTATATTGGTTATTTGCCAAGCTTTTACATAATAGCGTGACAATTCGCCAGAGGTGGAGAAGACCACAAGTTGCTCTGATGTAGCTTCTCACATTTGCATCACAGTTGATGTTTGTGAGCTAAACAAGACATGTTAGCAGCTTAACTGTTAGACAAAGTGGCCTATTCTTCCAGTCTGTGTAGCAAGTGGGGGAATTCTTTTTAAAGCATCCTGGTACACAGGCCCATCATTGCCCAAAGGATGTAAGTCAAAAAAGATAGAAATCAGTGTTTGGCTTGCCCTTTTCCACCCACACTACAGCAGGACGCTTTGTACGTGTTTCTGCTGAGTGTTCCTAAGTCTTAAGGGGTTATGCTGATGTGGCTGTTGATAGCTACAAAAGAAACTAATAAACAACAAGATGTTAGAATATATTAAATGAATAGAACAAAGTAGAGTTCAAAACCTGGCGGATGACGCCATGCATTTTCTGTAATCCTTCTGTCTGCTCGCTGGCTTTTACTCAAATTGAGGAATTCAGGCTGCGTAGATGTTCCCACTTTATAAATTTACCATGAGAAGCCTCAGGACAAATTCAAAACAGATAACTGTTTCCCCATCAGAACAGTTTGTCATTGACCAAGCTGTAGCATTTATTTACAAGACCAGGATGTGCCAGACTGAGGCCTGTGGCCCTCAGGGGATTAATTATGTGTGATAATAAACCCCCGAGGACAGAAACAAGCTGGAAAAACAATGGCTCAATTAATGTAAAGGAAAAACTACCTGATATCAGAAAACTGCAATAAAGGGTCATTACATTCTGATATTTACTATTTACTTCATGATTTTTGCTCTGCAACTAATGACTAGTTATATTTTCCAATTGATTCATGTAAAGTATGCAATTCACAATGCAAATCCCTTGTTGTGTTTAAGACGATGCAAGAAACATATTTAATGCTCACGTGAGAGAACCCAAAGCGGCAAAGCTTCAAATTAGGACTGAAGCTGACGGTTTTCATCACTGATGTGATTAACTGATTATCTTCTTCCTTAATCTCTCTGTCTGTATGAAGAAATAAAATAAGAAAATAAATAAATAATAGACAGAATGGTGCAGGACTCAAAGACAGACACCAACATCTGTGGTTACTGTAATATTTTAGGTTTCAAGTCGACCCTTGACTTTGTCCTGTGTGCAAAATGCCCTCCCTGACCTCTTTGTTTCTATTCTTGGTGAGAGAGAGGGACTGTGGTATCTGGCTCCTACAGTTAATCCTTAGTTCAGTTTTTTGTTTGTTTGTTTGTTTTGTTTCTATCTTTGGACAATGGTAGGTATCAGCTCTGTCGACGTGTGAGTGTGCAAGAGACAAGGACAGACAGAGAAAGATAGTCAGAGTCTTTGTGTCTGTACATGACAGAAATATGACTGTACAAGTCTGCACACTGCAGTGGTTTCCAAACTTGGGATCAGGGACCTTTAAGTGGGTCACTAGGCAAGTCTGAGAGGTCTTGAGATCTTTGGAGCAGCATTGGGAATCAGGAAATAAACATTATTCTGCCCCTATAATTCAAATTTTTTATAAGATTTTTCTTATGTTTGCCTTTTAGCTGTGAGACAAAGGTTTGCTCGAGCTGCAGTCCATGGTTAGGGCTCAGCGGTGGATTTTTAGGCTTCTGGGATTCAATAGTGTAGAATCAGAAATGAAATAAGTGCGAGGATTTTACTTTAAGTCCAAGTTGAGGTTTCTTTAGGAGAAACACTGTTCCACAAAACACCCGCAAGTGTTTTCCTGGAAGCACAAATCTATGCAATTTGAATGAGATAAACAATAACCTTCACTTTGTACATTCAACCTAAATGACTTTGTGGCTACGTCTGACCCTCAGAAGTTAGGAAGTTAGGAAGCTAAAGCAGCACTGGTTATGATTTTCCTTCCAACTCAGCTATAAATTAATGATTGTTTCCCTTAAGAGTTGGACAGTATTCCTCGATAGGCTATTTTTCATTTCCGTGGTGTGACAAAAACTTAACTAAAATGTCAGACTTTGGCTGAAGGAAATGTTGTGCTTGTAATGGATGTGATTATGACTTAAAAAAAAAAAAAACTAAATAACATTCCCATCACATGATTACTTTTTTATAGCCCTGTCAGAGTAAACACTTTAGGATTGTATTAGTGACCAGCTCTAATGAGCCTCTTTCTTCTTCTGTGGCCCAAAGCATGACTGAGTTTTTCTTAATCAGTAATTGATGTGCTGTAAATATGTCTCCCTGTCAGCTTTACGACTCTCTAATGGCAATTTACAGCACAGTCACACCTGAAGGACACATTGTATGTTAAGCTACCTCACATGAGTCCAGAAGAATGATAAAGCATCTGAGAATGAGAAAGTCTCTAATGTGTTGAAAAGACAGTCACAGTAAGAAAATCGGTCAGATAACATCACTAAATGGTTGTAATCACTGACCGCTATCTGATAAAGGCCAATAAAAGCAAAATGTTTCATGAAGGTTTTAACGCTCAGGCTGTCAGCATTGTCTGAAATTTGTACATTTATAACTGACTATATTGCCATGTATTATATTGAGGGTGAATGTAGTTGAGGTGTGAATGTAGTTGTAAACTGTGACCACAATGCTTGGACTGAATTACTTCCTTAGTGAGAAGCATCTAAATCCTGCACCATCATAAAACCAGAGCGTGGCAGAACAGTCCATACAGTGTGTGTCTAAATACACTGAAGCGCTAAACTAGGTCGCCTGGTCTACAGCTCTCTGTCCAGATAAAAATGCCAATAACTTTAAATGCTAATTAGCTTAAAGGCTAATAAAAAAAAAAAAAAAACATTCCACTGCATGATTACTGATTACACTGGTGGGCTTGTCAGATTTTATGATCGTCACTTGAACTAATATTACACATTGAGTGATAAAATGTAGAAGCAAGAAATTTTTCTATCTCTGCTGCTGTTGGAATCTGTAAATTTTTAGATTATTCAATAATCATGTCATTTCATCTGTGGCGGTCATGTGCCGATAGAAGCAGTTATTACAGCAGCAGAGGAAATGTCAGAGGTTGCTAAGAGTTCATCCAGAGCTCGTCAGCTCCAAATCCTTTTTAAGGATCCGTTTTAAGCAGAACAAACACATCCGTTTGAAAAACTCAAAGTAGCCCAGGCTGCTATTCATCAGTGTTGTTTCCGATTTCAAAACCTAATTTTGAGGCACAGGGAGCAACGGACTGCAGACTAACAGGGACGTAACAGACTTTAGTCTTTGTGCTGAAAAGTGCTGAGAAACCATGCCAAATAGGACTGGATGGGGCTAAGTAACAGCCCCTAAGCAAATTCCCATTAAAAAAAAGTCCTGCTAAACAAAGGCACTAACTGTAGGAACCACATCTTGACATCAAGTGATGCACCATAAAGGAATAAATTCAGATTTTACATAAAACAACACAAATTTGAAAAGGCTCATTGTATTGCAATGAGATTCTTTGACATGCATAACTAATTACTTTTTTGCCTTTTAAAAGACGAGCTGAATGTGTCCTCATGCTAACCAGCTTAGTCTTCTGGTGTCATCAAGAAGGAAGCATTTGGAGCACTCTTTAGTTTGCTTATCCTTTCTTATTGGATCGGATCAGTTGACTATGATGTTTGAGATGTTTGGATATCATCCTTATGAGGTATGTTTAAAATCAATCTTACATTCTGTTTTATCTGTTGTTTATAATTATTTGAATCTTTGCTGTGTTGATGCCAGCACATTTGGCTCATTCTCAGCACTGACACATGTATTAGTGATCAACTTGCTTTAGGGTCCTTGTCATTGCATCAAAAACTACAGGCAAAACACGGGAAGGTGTCAAAATATACTGTAGCACAGCAGCTCCGCTCCATTTAAAAATGAGCAACTGAACAAACACTGTCTCTGAAGTTTGTTTATTTGCCTGCAGTGTTTTTTCTGGACCATTAATGCTGCGTGGGGATTAATGATCCACCGAAATTTCTCCATAAATGGGGAGAGCAGAGAGGGGTGTGCGTCATTTTTGCTGTTGATAACGTGAACTCTGAATGCAGCAAAGCAGAAAACCAGTTGAGGAAATGTTTACTTCTGACACTCTTAAGACAACAACTTCTGACGGCCTCTCAAAAGAAAAACGTATAATTCATTGTAGGGTCTGCAATCTGATATTTTAATATTATAGTTGCTACTATGAATTACTGGGAGGAACGGGCAAGACTTTGAGATAATTTTATGTTTAGAGCTGTTTTAATCTAGCAAAATGAGACTTTGAAAGAAAACGTGTTTAAGAAATATAAAGTGTGACGAGAATGCTTACCGGTCTGTCATTTCATATCAGTATGAGCAAGGTGCTTATGTACACGATTTATTTCTAAACAAGCAGCATTTCTAATGAGTTACCTGTCAGCTCCATTCCTCAGATATCTTTCCTGCCACTAACTCAAACCATCTCTGTATTTTATCCACGTCCTCCTCTCCCTCGATCACCAGGTCCAGACTCACCTGGAGAACCCAACCAAATACCACATCCAGCGCTCGCAGCAGCAGCAGGTGAAGCAGTACCTGGGGAAGCTTGGCTCTCAGGCGTTGAGCTTGCCCTGCCCCAACCAGTCCTCTGACCACGGGGGCATGCCGCCAGGGCCGGGCAACAGTGCCCCCAACAGCCCAATGGCCTTACTGACCCTGAGCTCTAACTGCGAGAGAGAAGTGAGTGGTTAAATTCAGAATCATCTCGTGTTGACTTACAAAGAACACACCTTTTTTTTTTTTTTAATCCTTCTTATCCAAACGGCTCTTTGTGTGTCTTTGTGTTTCAGATGGATGATGTCATTGATGATATTATTAGTCTGGAGTCCAGTTACAGTGATGACATCCTCGGTCTGATGGACCCAGGACTTCAGATGGCTAACACGGTATGTTGGCATTGCACTTTAACACAGCACGAGCTCACTTGATGTGATGAGAGGCATCAAAACTAATTCTATGGATCTTAAGAATGAGCTGCTTGCATTGCACAAAAGACCAGAACAGCCCAATCCTTCGCTGCTTTTCAGCATAAACTTAAAGACGTAGCCACACAAACAAGCCTTAATACAAAAAAAAAAAAAAAAAAAAAAAAAAAACATTAGTAAACCTGAGAAGTATGAAAATGCAGATTACGTTATATGTTGTACAGAGCTAGGCTAGCTGTTTGTGCTAAGCTAAGCTATAGCTTCACATTTACTAGACTGATAAAATAGGCCCATAGTGTTTCTAATCTACTTTAAGAATACGTCATTGTGAATGCTGAGCTATTCCTTTAGCAGTCACATTACGCTCATTTGCATAACACAACACCTGTTAAACTTTTCACACTGTGTAAAAGGCCTGCTCCATGTCACCACCCTTCCCATCATGCTCCTCTCGTGATGGTGATTAGTATCTGTACAGGAAAGTGGGGTGTAATCTGCATTTTGTTGTGTCCCCTTAGATCCCTGTGCCTGCAAACCTCATGGACATGTATGGAAATCAGGGTATGTCCCAGCAAGGTCTGCCCATCAGCAACTCCTGCCCTGCCAACCTGTCTAACATCAAAAGGGAATACTCCGGTAGGCGCCACAGTCTGTCCAAATATGACCCTTAGAATTATTGAAATCCCAGACTTCTGCAGAGAAAATGTTTCTAGCAAATCCTTACTGACCTGTGAACATCTGAAATGACATGCTCCAGCCGTTGTGCAGCCCACAATGCAGCATTTTTACGACGAGCCCGGTTCTTATAATCCGTCTCTGTGCTGGGGATGTTGACTGTTTGTGACATGTTTTTTCGTATGTTTGTGATATTGAAAACAACATCATTTATCATGCAGTTTCACAATCCCCGGCCATCATGCATATGCTGGATAAGTCTGGATCCTGTGGCAAATTTGAAAACTATCAAAGGCCTGAAGGGTTTCCTGTGGGTATGTCTGCTTAATTAGCTTTCAAATGTAGATGTTAGCACCGCACTCTTCATTTTACTGATCAATTGCATTTTCTTCTCGTCAGAAGCTGAAGTAAGAGCTCTGGCAAAAGAAAGGCAGAAGAAGGACAACCATAATTTGAGTGAGTTTTAATTGCGCCTTTTCTATGTGACTGCTTAAAAATACTTGTGGTTATGGTTAACTATAACCACAAGTAACTCTATAATACTTTATAAAAATAATCCACACAAATTTTATAATTGTGTTTTTGGAGGGTTTTTTTTTCTTTATAAGTTAATCATGGATTTGTTTCTTCTCTGGTTTTGTTCTACAGTTGAAAGGAGAAGGCGGTTTAACATCAATGATCGAATCAAGGAATTGGGAACTTTGATTCCAAAATCAAATGACCCGTAAGTTACCAATTTCCGTTGTTTATCTCTTAGTCAAGAGTGTTATTTGAGATCTGAAAACCATAATCAGTAAAAGACTTTGTCCAAAAAAAAAAAAAAAACCACCAAATAATTTGGTATTTAAAATTTTTACGAGGAAAGGGGAGGCTGAGAGAGTAGCCTGTCTGAAGTCTGTTAAATAAATGGTGATTCTGTATCTCTGCTGAGAGGGTTAATGCTGCAATTCCTGTGAAGAGATCCTTTCGTAATGCAATAAAAACAGAAGAAAAGTTCAGCTGAAACTAATATGCCGAAATCTGAGTTAGACAAATCAAGCCAGTGTCTTCCAAAGTTTTCATACAAAAAATCCCCTTTTTGTTTTTGCCCAATTTTATAATGTTTGTCCCCTAACTATGAAGTGACACAAAGTCTGAATGTGGTACTGTTATTAATTATACATTATGTTATTAATTATACCTAAACATTGAAAAGTAACAGTAATCTCACTCTGCCCTTTGACCTTGTCTGTGGTTCTGGGAAGATCCAAGCAGGCACTTTAGTTGTGTCTGTCCACCATGGTTGTTTTGCTAAACCCCAGCTGGGTGCTCCACCCACAGTCACATCTACATGCACACAACCTCTGAGGCTGCCTTTGACAAACAGCTCTGCAAAGGATTACTCAGCATGCATCATTTCCAAAAGCAGGATGAAATCATTACGTTGCATTTAAATTCATGAATGCATCCAGAAAAATAAATAGCATATCGGTACGATCTGTCCTTAAGGATCCTAAACTCTTCAAACTATTAAACTACTATTTTGATCCAACAACTTCCAGAAAAGTTGCAAAGATGGAATTCACCCAGTTAGAGTAGTAAAGATCAGTTTTACCCTCCAAAACGTCCGCCATGATCTTCAGTTGTTCTGAGAGCTGAGGGTCATCCTTATGACTGTGTTTGACCTCAGTGACATACATGGATACGTGTCGCATTCAGCTCTTCTCATTCTTCTCATAGGTCTCCTGTTTTCACTGCACAGGCTTCAGTACCAGGAAATGATTGGTGGAGAACCCATAATGAGTTTTTCCAATTGGACAGCTCTGATTGCATACAATACGGTCACATCCAAGAGACAATCAGATGTAAGAGTAACGGCTCCTCTGTGCTCTGCAGGGATATGCGCTGGAACAAAGGCACCATTCTGAAGGCGTCGGTCGACTACATCAGGAAGCTTCAGCGGGAACAGCAGAGGGCGAAGGAGCTGGAGAATCGTCAGAAGAAGCTTGAGCACGCCAACCGACATCTGATGCTGAGGATACAGGTAAACACGCCGATGGCTGCCATGTTATCATTCATTCATCTTGAATGCAGCTGTTTAAACCATGATCTTGTAACTAAGAGAATCAGAATCGGGATTCAGCTCAGCAGACGTTGATTGGTCAGCTACGTTAGCACTAATTAAGTAGAGCAGCATGTTGTCCGAGGAAAAAGAAGAATCTTTTGAGGATGTACAATTACAAAATGTAGAGGTGCATTGCTCAATCAGCCAGATCCAGACATGGCTTTACTGGAGAAACCAGTTTTCAAAGGCTCTTAAAAGTTTTTGAACAGCAACCAAGCAAAACCAACAACAAAGACTAAAGTCCTGACACAACAGTGAATTTATGACCGATAGGAAGCCAGCAGGATTCACTGAGTGTCCGTCTGTGGGATTTACAGGAGTTAGAGATGCAGGCCCGGGCTCACGGGCTGGCGATCGCATCCTCGGCGCTCTGCTCTGCCGAACTCGGGGCCCGGACCATCAAGCAGGAGCCGGCCCTGGAGGACTGCCATCAGGACCTGTACTCTTTCCAGCCCCATCACCCACACCACCCCGCCTGCACTCCCGAACCACCCAGCACCCTGGAGCTAAACGAAGGCCACCCAAACTTCCCAGAGGGCCACTACAGCGTTCACAGCAAGCCGAGCTCCAAACTGAACGACATCCTCATGGAAGACACCTTGTCCCCAGTGAGAGGGGGGGACCCTTTACTCTCGTCCGTCTCCCCAGACACCTCAAAGGACAGCAGCCGCAAGAGCAGTGTAAGCATGGATGAGAATGAGCAGGGCTGTTAGCACCCCCTCCTGGAAGACCCGTGGCCTGCTAAAACTCCCCCTGCTGCACGCCTTCCTGTCAGCAGCTAACTCACTCCGAGCTGCCGGACAGACTTCTCCTCTTTGTCATTGTCTACGGTTTGTCGCGTTGTTGTCCCCCCCCACCCGTGTTTACATGTATCAAATCTTTTTCCATTCATGTTTTTTTTTTCATTTTATTCTTTCTTAGTTTCCTGTGGTATTTTTGTCTTTTCAAGCCCTCAACTTGATTTCAAGGACTGATTTTAAAGTCTGTTTGCTTTAATCAATACTTTGATGACAATGAGTTACAAAAATAGAAGTTTTTCTATTTAAAAAAATATACATTTATCTTTCGATAGAGGCTAGTTTATGTTTATTTCTATTGATTCCAAAGAATCTAGGGAAGTTATAAATCATGGTCAGATATGTAGACATTATGTGGTGAGATGAACACTGCTTTTTAAATCACTAGCAATAATAGAAGGAAAAAGTGTATTTATTACTATAGTGCTTTACACTCCTTGTGTCTTAGATTGAACTTGAATGTGCCAATGCCTTATTAAGATGTGTATGCACAATGTTGTATTGCTATGCACATGTTTTGGCTGTTAGCTGAGTCCTTGTCAGTCTTCCAGTTGAAATTTTGTCCTTGACAAATATTAATCATTTGTAGATTTGATCTTATTTATGTATCTATGTAAACAGGACTTCGTGTACACATTCCCCTTAAAAACTAATTTATAACAGCTCTTTTTAAAAGAGCCTGAGACGAATAAAAAGCACATTAAAAACAATCCTAAGCTAAAACATCTGGTTCTAGACCAGATGAACAAAACAGCATCGCTAATTGGTTATTTCACTTTTTATTTGGTTCCATAATGTCAAAATAAAGCACAACAACCCGGTATCAAGAGAGCAAGGTCAGTTTCCACCATACAGGCATCAGCGTGCCTCCACCACCCAGCAGAAGGTACCAGGTACGACCACTAGCCATTAACACATCACCTGCCGTATCAGGTGCCATTGTAATAAGATAATCAACACAATTTACATTACATGTTGGTGGATTTAATGTAGTGGCTGACTGGTATATATTACCAATACATTCCTTACTGCCAAAACTTCAAAAATATTTTACTGAAGGAAATCAACTACATTTTTATTTTTTATTTTTTTTAATGTTGAGTCTCAAAACTAATAGAATCTTAGCTCAAGTCCAAATTATGGTGATAGCAGTGTTGACATACACAAGAGGCTGATTTCACTTCTTCGATAATTCTGCCAATATGCCATTAATGTATGAAATAGTCATCAGTTCAGTTTTCATTAATTATTTTTTTGGTTTGTTTTGGTTTTTTATTTTTTTTTTGTCTTACATCACTGCAATGACATCTCACATTCAGGATGTTTGTTTAGTTTTTTTTCCATTATGTGAACATTTATATTGCCATGGAGTATAAGGAGACTGCATTGGGATTTTGTATGAAATGCACAACATTGTCAAAACACTGGAATGACCTCTGTAAATTGAAACGTGGTTTGTTTGCCCTTTTTTTTTTTTTTTTTTAATCTAGGTATAAACTATCTATTGTAGTTGGCTTTTCAAATGCATACAGATTATCGTATGACGTGATCGTGGATTCTCGGTGGTGTATGGTTGTGGTATAATTCAGCAGTTGTAGCCAGTTGCAACATTGCGTCAGTATGCCTTTATTGAGGACTACCTGCCATAAACAGAGCGTCCATTTGGTTAAACTATGCAACGGCTGAAGTTGTGCCTGTGGAGCAGCATGGTGTCTTAACAATGTGATCTCCTTATGAATTATCCTAAAACAGAATCGAGACGATTATCTTTTGAATTGGTTTAAGTGCCTTACAGTTGTTTCTGTTACCATGGTGATGTAAGAAGAGCAATGTGACGTTTTGTTGATGTTTGTATCGGAGTTTGGTGCTTCACAGATTAACCTGAAGAGTGCTGTGTTACATGAAAGGACAGTAGGATGGGGCCTTTAGTCAGATAACAGTAAAAGAACCAAAAGACCAAAGTGCTTAAAACAAAATAAATAAAACAGTTGTTGTGAAATAAATAATCATAAAAGTAAATAATGCAAAAGCTACAATGGAACAACTGAATTTTTAAAATGATTTTCTAAGTTATTAAAATTTATACTGGTGAACGTTATTTTTTGGTTCTCATTCTCATAGCAGCAGAGTTTTATTCATTTTGTTGCTATTTGAGTAAAGATATATTTATTTGAAAGTGCCTTTTATCAAACATCTGTTCTTATTTCATATACTGTCACCACAAACTAAAACAAAGCTACGGAAATAAGAATGACAACAATAGCACTTCGTACTAATGATTGTAGCTGCGATAATATATTTTAAGAAAGATCATTCTGTGGTTTCACTGCCATGTTTTCGCTCTGGGGATGACAGTAATTTGGCCTGACTGCTGTTGGATGACATTTGGTTCAGATGGTCTCATCATTGTCTGGATGAAGTTTTAATATTGCTGGCAATCCCTCAGCAGGTCGGACCTTTGATCATTTCAGTGCTTAGTGATTATTTATTTGATGATCTCTTTTTAATATAGAACACTTTGGAGCGCCTTTTTATTTCTGCGGTGCATTTTGTTTCATCGTTGCAAAGGTCTAATTCCACACTTAAAACAGTGCTTTCCAAAATGGTACTGAATGCTCAGAATGGTTTTGACTCTATCAGCAGCTTATTTGATGCACCTTTTGTTGGTTTTCATACAAACGCATGAAGTCAATTATGAAACTTCATTCTTTAACACAGAGGTGAGAAGAAACTGAGACAACAGTATACAGGAATCTTAACTCCAGCTCTTCGAAGTGGCCTTTTCTTTTCCGCCAGAGGTTTTAGATGCACCTTAGTCTCCATGAGCTGATGCATTTTGCTCAGTTGTAATCACACAATCTACGTGTGTAGCATCATAACAATATATGTGAAGTCACAGCCAAGCACTGATCGAACACTGACCACTGACACACACCGAGCCTCTACAGCTCTGCTGAAAGGATGGAAGTGGACGCTGATTTAAGATCTTTCCCACCTGAGCCCCAGCACAAACAGGCCTGTGACTGAACCCACATCAGCGACGTATAAATCATTTACATCCTGAAATGTGACTTGTCAGAACGAACGTATGCATCGACGTATGACCGCACTAAATTTAAAACTGTTACCGTGGCTGACTTCTCATAATGAACCTCACCACCACCAGTAATTACAGCACATTATGGGTCAACCACTAATGAAGATCCACTAAAGCTCTGCTCACCCTCCTCCCTGTGGTTCATCCGGACAGGTTCTCTGCTGATGTTGCTACTGTTCCTATTGTTACAGTTTGTATGAGGTGAATGTAGCCATTATTTACTGTATGCACTGGTTTCAGATTAGTGAACGCAAACTCGTCGGTACTCAGATGTGGAAACAATGTTGTGAGAAATATTAAACGTTTTATTTGAATGTTGCTGGAGCTCGCGTGTTTCTTCATTAAGTCTCACCTTTTTAGCATTCATGACAGGTATACAAGTTATTTTACAGTTTAATCACAAGTGTATTATTATTATGATAATGAAGTCAGCTATTATCTGCTTAAACAACCCACCAAATCGGTTAATGCTGTTGACCAATGTATTAATAACTGATCGTTACTATGTGTAATAAAACTTTTATATGAACGCTTATATACTCTTTGTGAATAATAAATGAGGACACTTAAAGGATATTCATTTGTTCCCAGAGTCAGAAAGCTCATCTGTCCATTTCTGGTAAGCTTGGTGGAGGATATTATCCTCAATCATGTCATGGAAGATTTCTATGAAAAGAAAGATGTCCATCACAGACAGAATTGTGTTTCAGCTGTATTTACAAAGTTAAGTTCATTATCATACCTGCTTGTCCCAGTCCTGTGGGGAGAGGCATCCTCACGGAGCCGCCGGAGTGCTTCACACGCTCCCTGAGGGATTTCTGCACCAGGGCCAGGGTGCAGTCCTGGTGCCACACGGGCAGCTCCAGGCCCAGCATGCACTGGACGATGCGTTCCTTCTCATCTGCCGTCAGCAGCCCCCTCTGGTGGGCCACGTACACCATGAAGGCCATGTCGATGTTGACCGCCTCCCCGTGAAGTAACGCAGGCAACACGCACTGTGCAGTCAGAAAAGATGGAGATGTGTATCTGGGCAAGTTCAAAGTCTCAAATGACCTCTCAGGTTTGTTTGTTTTAAAGAAACAGAGAGCACTTCTTCACCATTTCTAATTCAGGGCTGATGAGGTGGCCAAAATCAACCAGCCTGTCCAAATCATCCTCCCACAAGTTAGGAGCCAGTTCCTCCAGCATTGTTTCTATGGCGATGCGGGTGGATGCTGTAGCGCAGTCTTCATGCTCAGAAACGTCGTTGTTGCTCTCACATGACTGCAGCTTGGTGTGCAGCAGCTTCCTCCCCTCGGCCTCCAGCAGCTCGAACAGGCCGCGGTGCTTCATCAGAGCCATCTCAGAGGGAAAATGGGACAGTTACAGCAGTCAGACGAACAGTAGGAACACACGCAGCCCGTTATAAACTGCAGCACTATAATATTTTAATCACATGCATTTGGTTTTAGTGTAATGCACACTGCTGAAAATTGTTCAGATTCAGACTGTTAATGAACACACACACACACACAAACATATATATATTAAGGATCAGTGAACGTAAAAAATAGTGTTGGTTTCTAAAGTTGCATATTGAACTAAACTAGTTGCGATGTTACAAAATCATGACTGTGCATGTCTTTGTTGAGCCGTGGCTCAAAGGCTGCGGAGGCATTAGGCCTTAAGCTTAAACCAAAGCTGTTGTGAGACGGTAAAGTCTGTTCAATCTTGTCAAAACTGTAGTTTGGGAAGAGTCAGATCAGTCGGCTGAAACAAAACAATGATGCATGATGCAAAACAAGCACCACTGTCGGTGTGTTCCATTACACAGCACATATATGCATGTATGCTTTTGCAAACTATTGTTGTGGTCTCAGCAACAAGACAGCAGCAGTTTGAATTGGTAAATCTTCAAAATCAATGAAAATGAGCTTTAAGAAATAAGCTAATTCCAATGAGATGGATCAGGTCTCATTTCACTGCAGTTTGAAATCCTTGTCTTTCTTGAAGGTGCGTTCAGGTGCTTGCGGGGCCCCGACCTGAACTTGTGGTGCGAAGAAGGCGTGCACATACAATAGATGATGAACTTGTGGGCACAATATTCACGGATCGAAATACAACAGAATGAAGAACTGAATCCTCATCAGATTTCTGGGCCTGAGTGTGCAAACAAGCAGGCTGGTTAATCAACGTATGAGGGGTAACACCAGCCAATGTCACTTAATCACTAAATCAGTCTGGCCAACATGTTTTATGCTCTGAAAAACGGTCGGCAGTGAGTTATCTCAGGGCTCCCACATGCGAGACTCCTGATCAATGGCCATGCAGTGACAAGCACCTTTAACATCTCGGCCATCCCATTGGAGATCTGACGTGGTGGAAGGGTTTGGAAGAACGAGCGATCTAAGAAAGTCGCCACCGGTGGGACGTAACTCCCCAGCTTGTTTTTCCCGCCAGCAAAGTTGACCCCAGTTTTTGCCCCCACGCTGGCATCCACATAAGAGAGCAAAGTGGTGGGCACCCGGATGTACGGCGTCCTCCGGCGGTAGAGAGAGGCCGCCAAACCCACCACATCCAGACAAACCCCACCGCCGATGGCTATGATTGGCTCAGAGCGCCTGTCAATACCAAACTCATGGACCTGCTCCAGGATCCTGGTCACTAACTCCAAACCTTTGTTCTCCTCTGTGGTGGGAAGAGGGAGGATCTTGCACACAGTTTTTCTGGCCTTAAAATACTGAGCAACCTGAGAGCCATACAGATGATTGACAGTTTCATCGATGACAACAAATCGTCTCAGAGGTTTAGAGTTACTTAAAGTACCTTTTAGCTCCTCATCTCCTAAATGACCCCAGAGCAGCGTATCATTTCCTGGATCCAATATGTTTCTGCACTGGATGACTCTGTAGCTGAATATGATGGGGCTGACCACCGTCCACAAAAGTCCATTTTCTGACTTGTTCTGACTGCTGAAGACAGTTAGCGATGAAAGACAAAAAAAAGAGAAGGTTTTATTAATTAAAGGTCAAAGTTTTGTGTAGAGATTTGCTGTTGAGGCATTTACTCGCATTGTGTCATGTGAAAACACCAAAACTGCTCAAAGAGTATATTATTTAAATATGATCCAATTAGAGAAAATAAGTTTTCAAGGGCTTTAAAAGTCGACGGTCTGAATATTTCTTTCAACACTACTCCACATGTTTCACACATGAGCGACCTCAGCCTAAAATAGAAAGGTATTTCTCCTCCCCGAGTCCGTGGAGGTGAACTTGGTTATGAATATTTGGCCATGAAGCAAACAGTGCAATGAACATGCAGCACATGAAAGCAAACTCTGAAGAAATTAAGAAAGCTGCATTAAGACTGCATAAAATAATTATCTTATTAATGTGTAAATAACCTGACTATGAGTTTAGCAGTAAACATACAGACGCCTTAACATTATACGTCCTATAATAAATTACAAAAAAATAAATAAATAAAATATAAATGTATGACGGCTCAGTTTGCATTCAGTACTTACATTTCAGCATCTGATAACTTTCCTTCTGCCAGCTGGCTCTGCTCAGGTTGTCTGATCCACGTTCCCTTCACTTGGACCAGATTAAATTTAGCTTGCTGTGAATGGCCGGAGTTGAGATTTGAAAGCATGCTCCCTGTAAGCCTCGGCCTCCCAGAAGGCTTGTTTTATGTTTTATGGAGCAACACCAGAAACACAAACGATGTGAGTGAAGCGGACGTGACCGTGGCTCGGCATACATAACACCCTGATCTCCTGTCCACCGACAGGACTGCGTGGTGGGCATCTGATTACTTGTCTTGGTGCAGCGAGTGAGGCTGCAAAAACAGATGAGGACGAAAAAACCTGATTACACACAGATAACTTTTTCTCTTCAATGAATGAATTTAACATTAAGATGAAGCCAGCCAATGAATTAAATTTAAATTGAAGGAATAAATCCATCTTTAAATACATTGTACCAAAATGAATCGAAGCGAAGTGTAAAGTGAATTACACCCTTAAAGGATGCAGTTGGATTTTATATTATTGGGTTCGATCATTCACAACAGTTGACAAATCTTTCAGCTAATAAACTGGATTAATGTACACATATGTTAAGATTTGGTACCAAGAACCATTAAAATATATAAAATTGTTAGAAGAATTAACTAGGCGTTCAAGGAATCATCTCAACATTATTACATCATAACTAGAATGAATATAATGAATTGCAGTAACACTGAAGGAATCTATTCAGCATCAATTGATCACAAGGATATGACATTAGAGATAAAGCCTTTGCACGTTGTATTTCATCCAAGCCCATCTAATTGGTAATAATGTGATATGTGGCTTTGAAGAATTGAAACTGAAAAAAAAAATTCACAAAGATGGAAAGATTGTGATGAAATATTAATTGCCCACGAGCAAACAGAGGATTACAGCAAAGCAAATGAATGGAGCACTCAGATGTCGTGGTGTGGGTGTCAGAGGTGTGTGGGATTGTACCTTGGGTTGTAAACATCATAAACGTCAGTGCAGCAGTGTTTCACTTTATCCAGACACCATCACTGGAAATGTGCAAGTATCTTTTCTATCAAAGTTTTAGTTTTTCTCTTTGTTAGAGAATTGTACAAAAAAAAAACAAAAAACAAATACAAAGTGTGGCGGCTGACACAAATACTCCAAGAGCATTTTTTATTGTTGTGATCACAGCCAATTCTTCATTGTTACAAACAGTGGCAATAGCTATCTGCTTGAATAATGTGAGGCACACGAGCTCCAGCTAATTTCCATACGAGGCCAATATAGGGAAAAAAAAAAAAACACCTTTGGCAATGCAGGCAATTATTGTGCATACGTGAATATGCATGAGACAATGATGCTGTGAGTTGAACAGTTGTTTTTTTTTTTTTTTTTTGAAAGGTTTTTAAAAATGTATGATTGTGTTTGAAGTTTGTTGTAGAGAGCAGAGTAAAAAAAAAAAAAATTGAATAGTAAATTGAAGTGGGGAGGGGTTGTATTAGCGGTAGCACACCTCTGAGATCTCCATGGCCAGCTCTAGAAGGTCTCCTGCATCCTGGCAGGAGCCACAGAAACCACAGTCCAGCTCCAGCTCGTAATTGCAGCAGTCCTTCGCCTGCTGCTCCCTCTCGCTGGACGCCATGATGTATCTGTACGAAGGGAAACAGCGGCTCACTGCCCTCTCACATGTATCCGGCAGCAGGACCATTAACTCGTGGAAACGACAGTAGAGACAGGCCAGCAGGAGCGTTGCACAGTCCTCTGGTGGTGGTGGGGCCATGCAAGAACGAGAGGAAGAAAGAGATAATTCAGAATCAGAAGTACAGAGTTGTTGATTGACACTGCAGTTTTAGAAGTCAAACAGTACCTCCGCTGCCAGGCAGGTATGAATCATTGGATGAAAAACGGCTGCCGCTGCTCCTGAACTTGTCAGAACACACAGAGAAGGTGGAACCGCCCCACTCGCTGCCACCCAGGGCCTCATGGGAACTGGGATCGCCATCCGGCCTGTCTGATTCTTGCTCTGCGATGGTGCTGAGTCTGCGTGCACCACTGAAGCTGTCCATGATGTTCTTTGGTGGACTGCAAGTGGCCTTCTTGGAGGTGTTTCCTTTAGAAAGGATGATGCAAGAAATGGATGAGAAGGTTTCAGAGGCACAGGCTATTTACTGGTGGTATGGAGAGGAAAAAAAACAAAAGGCAGTTTGGCAGTTTGAATTCTTCAGAGGACGATGAACAGGAGGCACATCAGGGAGGTGAGATGGATAATGGAGGAGGGCTGCTCTACAGAAGAGTATTGATTAGCAAGTTTTTATTTGGATCTCGTTTCCCAGGGTTGAAAATGTATTCTGTGAACATTCCCCCCATTAACACTTGGGCATGCGCCATGTCTCGAGTCAGAACAGCCTACCATCAGAAACATGGTCGCCGAGCTCCTCCAGCTTCATGCAGTCCTGATCGTTCACGGGAGGCTTTGAGGGAGTTGTCATCTTGTGCAGGGCAAAAGTTGGGAGAACAGAAATGCATTAAGAAACACATGCAGAGCAGCAGTTTAAATGCATCAGATTAGAACTACCTTTGTTCAGACTATAAAAAGCTGCAACAGTCTGCATTGGAGTTAATTATAAGAATAATGCAGGAGATGATACACTCATTTGACTTAACAGACAGAAAATGTAAATGGGTGGAAAGAAAGTAGACATTTAAATAAAATTAAAAAATATATATATATTTAAAAGATTTGTAAAGATTACCTGTCTGAACGGGTTAACCATCCAACAGCGGAGACTGCAGCATCTGCAGCCGCAACGCCTCTGAGGATGAGCTCAAGTACATCCATCCCATCATCACATGCACACCCACATTGTGAGCACACTCCTCATTGATCAATAATTGACGGCCAGGAAGCACAACTACAGATCTGTGATGGCAGAATGCCCAGGTGGTCCACTCAATTATGGTAATAGATCCTCAGAAATTCAAGCCAAGCCACTTATCCATCATCAGAGTTTTCAAAGTAACGACAGGCAAGACCGATATTAATAGTTCGATAATAAAATGCAGTAAGATTTCATCCAGATTTTTTTCCTGATCTTCAGCTCTCCAAAGACCAACGTGGCCTTAAAAACCCCAGTTTGTGACAAGTCAGAGGTGAATTTATGGGACGATAACATACCACAACATGACAGCGGAAAGTTTCCCAACCGGGACATTTTGCTCTCTTCCATTATGTTCCATTAGGAAGTCATTACCAACGACCGAAAGAGGAGCTGTATCGGGTAAAAGAAGTGCATCCAGCCATGATGTCATAAGAAACGATGATAAGTACCAACCACGGGAAAAGTAGATAGACGTAGTTTTCACATTTATCATGAGGAATTTATTCATAGCGATGCATTGGTTTACAATAATGGAAAAATCTATAGTATCTACTCTTACAAGCTCAGTCAGAGCAAAATTCAACAATGTTCATGGAAGGGGTGAAAAAGACCGACAAGTATAAAGAAGTTATGTATTCTTTCGATCAGTTGATTATATCTTAAATACAAATATATCAGATCATGTTGGCAGTGACATTTTCATTTTTAAAGAAACATTTTTCTTTACTTGCTCTGAATTTTTTTTAATATATTATGCCTACTAAAATAAAATCAGGTAGTGTGGCCCCAACATAGCAGAAAGTAGCTACAAGGAGGGGAGAATTATTTAATCGTGAAGTGCTAACTATGACTGTTCCCTTGCCTTTGGCTTTTCTGCTCATCATGGTCCTTTTTGTTTACAGATACAAAAGAAGAAAAATCATGGACAGTTTCACAAATGTGTTTTTGTGATATCACTCTACTGTACAGATAGAATTAAGAACTAGATTAAGAACAGAAAAATAAGCTTAAGGTTGATAAATATGGGAAAAAAAAAAAAAAACAAATCAGAGTGGTCTGGTTATGTTGATGAAGCTGTTGTTTTTTGGAATACAAAGTCACGCAGACTGTGAGCGAGGTGGCCTTGCGGTGGAGATCCTGGACCTCACAGTCAGAGAGAAGGCACGCGATCCAGATGAAGGTGGCGCCTTTCCATGCTGCCGTTGTCCTCATCTTGGTTCATCTCTGGGCTGTGACCGTGCTCGTCTGTGCTCTCAGGAGATTCATAGGGATAATTTTCACAGATCTCCTCATCCTCCTGCTCTTCTTTAATGCTGGTTTGGTAAACATGTGAAGAGGAAAAAAATAATAATAATAATAAAAATTCACATACAAATCAAAACACAACTTAGGCGCATATGCAGCTCTGAGGGTGGCACTTACAAAGCTTGTGGAGGGGACTGTGTTGCACTGCTGTCACTTTGGTATTCAGATCCATTAGCGAAGGCTCCATTCATCTGCTCTTGGAGAACATGAGGCAAGGAGTGCAACGGGATGCTGCCTATAGAGGCTGGGCTGAATAAAGAGTTGTTTCCATCTAGACCACCACTCTGAAAAAAGCAAGTTTCAGCTTTTGTAAATGTGACCCAACACAAACAGCACACAGCCGCCTCCTTTCACCTCTGTCTGCTCACTGAAACAGCCTCATTATCTACAGTACATTAGCCCATAATTCAGCATAATGAAAAGTACTCACCTGATGAGCAGATCCGCCTAAGCTCTGACGGTTCTGAGAGTTCTTCAACAAAGATCTGTTTATACACAAATACATGAAGAAGTTAGATTTCATTATCATTAGACAGGACCATTTTTTTTTTCAATTAAGCTGATAAATTGGTGGTTAATTAAGAAGAGGGGTTGAAGTTGTGTGAAAGTCTAAGTTTGGCTCGCAGACTTAAAGAAAAAGCAACAGATGTGGCTGAATTTGGCCCCAAAATCAAAAGTTTCACAAAGAGGATCAACTGATGTCTCAAGACTCCATCATGATTTATGTCCCTGCAATAGTTAGAGCTACACAAAGTGTCCTGTAGTTTATCCAACATTTCTATGTTTAAAATACTACATGCTGCCTGTGACTTGCTTTTCTTCTCTCTCGAACGACTTACGATAGATAGATGTACTTTATTGATCCAAAACTGGGATATTCTCAGTCTATCTAATGTTTTTTTCTTTTGCTTTTATTGCCCTGTACATAAGCAGGACAAAAGGGCAATAAATAATGGTTAGTTGGAAGAGAGAATGAATGAATGAATTCCTGTGTACAAACATGCCGCATCTTTTTATCTTTGAAGTGCACTCGCAGCCTTTGAAACTCAAAGGTTTGTTTACAGTAAATATTGTGTGTACCTAGGAGGCAGACCTACAAGGTCAAATAGCGTGAGGTTTGTGACTTCCAGTAATATTTGAGAACACACAGGGTTCATGTCCTCTGAGCACGTACCCACTACCAGCAGCTTTCTGGGGCCTTCTTCTATGGAACTCGATCTCATCTACTGTCCACACGGCTCCCTTTACGTTCTCCAAACGTACGAAGCATTTGTGGAGGCTGAGGTTGTGTCTTACAGCATTCTAGAAAGTCATGAAAGAACAGAATAAATGAATTAGTCTACTTACACTGAAACCATTTTCCTGTGTCGTTTATCAATATCCAATCACTCTTATCAGTACCTTCCATGTAGCTGCATTCCGCCTGAAATATGCAAAGTTTCTTGTGAACCAGTTGTAGATTTCATTTAACGTCAGCTGATTGCGGGGTGATTCAAATATTGCCTGAAAGAGAGGATGGGCTAGATTTAGTGGCAGCAATGAAAGATGTGAATCTGCCCCATTTCTGTTTTCAGCAGCATTGCAATGTTTCTGCAGCTGTGTTGAATAAAGATCATATGAATTACCTGTCGTATGAGAGAGGCATATGTAAATGGAGGTCTAACTTCGGTGCTCAGGTAGAACTCTTTGTTATCAATTATATCTGCCCAAGTAGATAAACAAAGCATTATTTATACATACAGAGTGGGCTAGAAACAAAGAGAGAAACTTATACATAATAAATAAGCACATAAAAATGAGAAAACAAACCCCTTATTTGTGTCACAGTGAAATTCAACCTTTGTGTTTCAGCTTGAACCCACAATGAGAAAATATTTATTAGTGAAGTTGTTCCTTATTCTCTCACCGTTACCTTGGCTCACAGAGCGGCTATACCGCCTACGCACAGGGGTTTCAGTGAACAGGCTATTAGGGGTAAGGACTGAGGGGGATTCAGAGAGCGGAGTCAGGGGCGTGGAGGGTGCCGTAGCACTCTGGGACAGGCTCATAGGTGGAGTGCCTTTGGGCAATGTCGCCGGGGAAAAGGGAACATTAGACACCAGATTCACCTGAAAATAAATAAACAAATAAATAAAGCAGTTAAGTCTGGAAAACAGCAGTTTAACTACAAGCAAAACGATATTTATTATAATTGAAGGAGACGGTAAAAACAGGTACTTACAGGTTGTGCTGCGGGTTTGGGTTCAGAGGACTTGAGATGAGCCATCATAGCTTGCAGCCGCTCTTTGTCCTTCTTCAACTGTATGAGATGAGAAGACCGAAATAGAAGTTGTGAGTTAGTGAAGTCGCGGCTTGAGTAACATGATGAAATGGCATTCAGCACGGGACCAATTTATTTCGTCCCTGGCATCGTGACAAGATAAGTAAGAAGTAATTATCTGAAGACATCACTTCCTTTTTCCACAGCTGGTGTGAAAACACACCAACACACTGCATTCCCCTGAGCATAAAAAAAAAAAAAAATCTTTCTTTTTCAGTTGTGTGATGGGACTGGAAAAGGACCAGATAGACTCCAATGCAGCAGTTCAGTTATATTTATCAAAAATGTATTTGGGTCTGCTCATTTTATTTGATTTGAGAACAAATAAATTAAAAAATTGATCACCGGGAAAAAACAAATGCATACCTGCAGCTCCAGCTGCTGAACCACTTGCATCTGCACACGACACTGAGCTGTACTCTTGTCATCCAGCGTATGTTCACTGTTCAAATGTCTGCGGACAAAAACAAATCACACCATGCTTCAGGGAAACCATTTGTTTTGTAGGCAACAGCTGTGGCTGAGAGCAAAAGCCCCCCCTCCAAAATAAATAAATAAATAAATGAATTAAAAAAAACAAAACAAAACAAAAAAAAAAAAACCACAAAAAACTGCAATAAATGACTGAACCGGGTTTTCTTTCAAGTAACAAAATAAACAAAATAATTACTACAGGACTCATTGCATTCCAACTTCAAAACTTTCAATAATTCATTTTAATGCTCTACAACTTGACTCATGACACAAATAGAAAGAAAAAATATCATCTGTAACTATTTTTCTCATTTTAATAACCACTTAAATTCTAATTTAAAATGTGATACGAAAAGCTCCTCACCAAAATCCAGACCACATGTCTATTTCTTTGCTACATATTTCCTGGATCTGTGTCACTGTGCATCATGGTAGATATGAAACACTATGAAACAGGCTTTAAAGGTAACCAGGTTTCACCACTCACTTAAGGAACGCCTGGAAATCTCCGAAGACGGTCTCACAGCCAGGCCATTTACACATGCCATTTCCATACAGAGGGTGGCTGTTTTGTGCGTTTTCATCCACAGACCCACTGCAACAAATACAACAGTCCGCCATTCATAATGATGCATCTGACACTTAACATGTTCTTATCATTGAAAATTTGTCTTGCCATAGATAGCTATTGGCTTAGCCCCCCCCCCCAAAAAAAACAAAGTTTGTCGAGCACCTTTCTTTTCTCTTCAGCAGAGTGTAATGACCGTTGGTAGTAGATTGGTGACTGGAAGACTCTCTGGTGTCTCCACCAGTGGACAGGATGCTACCATTCTCACCGGCTGTAAAAGGGTTAAAAAATGTAACCCAAACAAACAGAGGACACAATCTTAAGATTGTTAAGATTTTTTCCAGGTATATTCATCAGAATTCTCAGATTCTGCATTTTTTATTATACTCCTACAATGGCACCAAAATGCCCAAGAAATGGGGTAATGTATTTTAAGGGCATACCTAAAGCTGTGCTGGGGCTGGTTGGCAGGACGGACAGCAGACCTTGCCTCTGCAGGTTGAGGAGATGCTGCTGCTGCATCTGAAGGAGCTGCTGCTGGATGGCAATTTGCTGAGCTGTCAACTGTGACAGAAAGAATGACAGAAGATGAGTCAGTAAATTCTTTTCTTTTCG
Source organism: Echeneis naucrates (assembly GCF_900963305.1). Classification (NCBI taxonomy): domain Eukaryota; kingdom Metazoa; phylum Chordata; class Actinopteri; order Carangiformes; family Echeneidae; genus Echeneis; species Echeneis naucrates. The sequence continues at coordinate 5,597,483 of NC_042517.1, forward strand.
TGAACAGCTGGTAGGTGGGTGAGATAATAGAAAATGCACTCAATGAAGGATTAGCTCATGTAAAGCATGAGCTAATTTGGAGGAGAGAAACTGTTCTTATCTCTAATCAAAATTTGCTTGTGTGCAAGCTGTAAAATGAAAGACACACTTCTGTTTTCAGCTAAATGGACAAAAACTACGGAGATCACGCTTCATGCTGTTGCCTTGTGCGCTTGGCCAAGTTCTGACATGTTAAAACTGCAAATGGATGGAGGATTTCAGAACCACAGAGAGCCAAGGCTGATGACATCACATTGCCATGCAAATACATGCACACCAGCCTAAGTGCGAGTTAATTGCATTGTGTTTGTGGAAAACTTGAACATTGAACATTCACTTAAGTCAATGTGGATAAAACACATAGCTTTGAAATGTGCAACGGCCCTTAAAGGAATTTACTTTGAAATCGTTCCACTATCCACAATCCACAATCGTCCTGCTATTGCTACAGCTTCCCCTTCAAGTGTCATTTCCATATTGCTTACACAGTATGTAGAATCTGGAACATGTTATTCCTTCCTTGTCAGAGAGAAGTGATATTCTGATATTCCAGACTTTGCAACATGAATAACTGATTACAAGACCAACTTCCGTAATTTTATTGTTTTCCATTACTTAACCTTTAGATCTACTGAAAAAGTCTTGCTCCCCATTTAGGAATTGATTATCCTTGTTGCACATTAAATATTGCTATAATGATCAAATATTCATGAATGATAAAAAAAAGACCATAATGAATAATAATTACCTCTTGGCTAACAATCCCCGCATTCTTCTGTTGTAGCAGCTGCATATTTAGCTGCTCTTGCTGATTCTTGAAGACCTCTTGAATTTGTTGCTGCAGACATGTTGAAAATTGACTTAAGTCAAATGAAATTAATGTTCCACGTCAAGACAAACACCACTTACATAAACATGCCTTACCTGGTGTAACATGAGTGCTTTCTGCTGCTGCAGCAGGGCCTGGAGCTGCTGAGGACTGAGGATCTGCGGCTGTGGTGTCTGCTGCAGCTGCTGTGGGGCCTCTGCTGGTGGGGTCATCATCGACAGTGACACTGGAACCTGCATCATCCCCACCCCCCAAAAATAATAATAATTACCAAAAAAAGCAAAATGGAATGATAGACATTTATATCACAAAAAAGAAAGGAGCACACAATGAAACCAGAAAACACTGTGCCAAGATGCCACATCTGTGACAGAACATCTCAGAGGGGATATTCAATGAACGCAAACATCAGAGCGACTAAAAAAAGAAAAAATAGAATATAAGTAGGCTGCTCGGGGCCGCTGTGTGTGTGTGTGTGTGTGTGTGCAGATGCTACTTTCATCCAATCTGCTCCTTTCCGGTAAAAACAATCTGCTTGTTTACATGTAAACATGAAACCATAGCTCCTCAGTCATGGTAGAGGATTATGAAGCTCAGCTCCAGTTTAGCTGTGACCTGTTTCCTTGGTCAGATAGCTGGAGATTTAAAGGTGTTTCAAACAAAACACAACAACAACAACAAAAAAAAGGTTTTCAAAAATAAAAAGAAATAACATGAGTAAAAGAAATGCTGCAGATTTCAATTGTTTCACTAAAACAGCAGCGTGACTGAATTAAAAGAAACATCATTACTTGTAGCGGCGCCTTCCTGCACACAAAAAAATTTAATCCAAAGTCAGACCAACACTGAAATGGAAATAAACAAGTCTAAATGAATTTCCACAGCTGAGCATGGGGTTATTTGTGAAATTTATACACATACGGGAAAAATTATGCCCCCTTTCTTTTTCTCCCTCTTCAGTCAGTTCTCTACATCTGCCTAAGTCAAGTTATATAGGAACAAAACTCCTCAAGATAAGCCATCGGAAATACTAGGCATATTATGTCAACCTGCGTTATGTAATATGGTCAGAGGTGTGCCAATAGACTTTAGAAGTATAAAAGGTTAATAACATTTTATCGCAAATTAAAGATAAAAATCTGTTGGAGAGAAACTCTGTTGTATTCAGATTATATCAGTGTACCTTTGTACTATTATTAGATTCTCCCTGTAATTAAAACAGTTTGAACTTCATGGGTGTTCATTAGTGCAGAAGACAAATACAAACACACACACACCGTTATTTTTCTTTGTCGATGAATTGCAGTATTACTAACAGTCATTATCAGTCGCAAGCTCTCAAGCAACCTACAAGAAAGATTAATGTTGAGGGATCGTTGGGTTGGTATCAGAAAACCAATAAGTAGCACTGCCTTCCAAGGGACAGTTATATAAGAGACAAGTGGCTAAAGTTTATTTAGCCACTGGTTCCTTATTTCATTTTACCAGAGCACGTGACTGTCCATTCAGCCCATTTCAATGCAAACTGACCGTCGCTGTTTGTGCTTGCAGAGAAGTTTTACAAAGCTCCAGGTTTAGCCTGTAATCTGGCTGGCTCATCATCACTCAGAGAACAGCCCACCAACCAGAAAAGAGGCTCACAAAACACTTTGTTCTGTCCAGGGTCCCAAGCAGAAGTGTGAGAGATGTAAAACCACACTGAGAGCGTTTTGGAGAACCACAAAAATATCTTGTTGTAGATACCAAAACTCAAAGTTAAAAATACAGAGCCAACACTGAAAAGAATTTTCCATTATCAGAATAGCTGTTGATTTGAATTTTTCCTTGCAAATAATCTCCATTTTTTGTTGCTCTGCTCTTGAGCCCTTTTCTCAAAATCAAGAGTGATTTACAGTCACTCACAGTCCTGCTTACTTTTTCACTTGGTTAGTCACTCCAGCAGGCTGAACTCGACCCTGCTGACATCAGCTCCGGCTAAAAACGATCAAACGAAAACAACAACAAGAATGTTGGACGGCTCAGGGGGAATTGGAACTCCCATCAAAACAACAACAACCAGTACCACAAAAACAACAACAACATCCTCTGCTAGGCATGCAGCAATTACCACACCCTCCCCCTCACTGTCAAGCCTCACAGCTCAAGGGATGTTTACAGTAAACATAAACAGAGTAATCAAAATTGCACAGAGATATAAATAATGAATAAAAAAGCATACAGAGCCTGTTTACGAAAACAGAACTTGAGATTCGTATTTTAATTAAGGTCTGAACCACAAACAAACATTTCTCTCCAAGGCAGAGTCTGTTTTGAATCGGGTAAACAAACTGACAGTGAATTTCACACAGGCTTTGGGCTAACAATAACAGATGACTGCCTCCTAGTTTGTCCTTTCTTATGAAATTCAATGCTGCAGAGGTGGCCACCAAACCAATGAAAATAGGTCTATCCCACAGACGGAGCCAGTTGGCCCCTCTGTTTTTCTGTGGACACCATCAACACAACAACAGCCTTTGCCTAATCCCTGTTGCCATGGCAGCCAGCAAGTCCAAACATCTTCTGTTGTTGTTATTGTTGAAAGTCATACCAGTGAGCAACCGAGTGTAAACACAGATCTGTTCCTGCAAGACGGGTCTTGTGAACTCTGAGATGACTGACAGCAAATAGAAACGTTACCGTTGAAAAGTTACCTCGAACAAACAAACACAAAGTTTTCTCATATGAGATTTAATAGATTAATATATCCTGATAGACGTGGCCAGAAGAACTGTGGCATTTGCGACAACACATGCATTTGTTAAACAATTCAAATCAATATGAAATAAGAATTGATGAATATAACAACCATATAGACTGATATATATTTTGTCTAAACAAAACACACACAAAAAAAAATGTATAAATATCCCTTATCGAATAAAGATTTGCTTGTACAAACCTGACAGACTCCATTGAACGTCAGCCTGGGTGCCTCAATACTAAATGCTGCTCAGCTGTAATGTTCAGCTTGTACATTTAACAGAGCCTCGCTAACCTAGATGATGTGAGCATGAACAAAACTAACTTTGCCCAGCAGGACTTCAGCTCTCCCTCCCTTTCCAAACCTCAGCACCACCACCCCCTCTCCCTCCCCCTTCTCTGTGCTCCCCTCAAGCATAAATATAAAAATACTGCAGTTTGAAGGAACTGAAGCAGGCAGGGATTTACCTTTACACGTAAAAAAAGAAGCACCTTAAATGCTAAAATGCCTGCTATTTGTCTGATATTATTTTGGTCTGATCATCGCCAAGATATGTGTGTGATTACTGACATAAAAATGCTATGCGCTGGTGGAGACCAGGCCAGCTGAACATAAATTCAAATGTAGCATAACCAATCGTGATTCAAACTTTAGTGAAGTGAAAGCAGATGGATCAGTTGCAACACATATTTACAACGTTGGGAACAAACATTTACACATGCCACCATGCAGCTCAACAGTGTTGTAATAAAGTAATTGCGCTTAGCAACAAAAAAAAAAGAAAGAAAGAAAGAAAAAAAAAGCCAAAGCTTTTTTGAAGAAAATAATTTGCTTCACTGCCAGCAAAAAGCTTATTCATCATCTATGAATCAGATGATTATTATTTGGATTAATCTTTCTGGTTAATAAAATATAAACTACAGTTTTCTAAAACATGCCACAAAAGTATTTATTTTGAACAATAAAAACAAAAAAATAAATATTCAGCTCAAAAGAAAAAGCAGCAAATCCTGACAACAACTGGGAAGCTGATAGTCTGGAATGGCTCACTTGTGTGACTAGTTTTAAAGTCATTTATACATTCAGATTCTGCTGCCAAAGACTTAAGACAATGCAAACGATTGTTTTCAGTTTTCCTTCAAAAGACGTAAGGAGCTTCCTTTGCCGTTTCTACAGAATACTATTCAGCTGTGTCACTGTTGTAAACTGCCTTGAAAAGAAGGGCAGACGAGAAATAATAACAGGATATTTTGACATAACCTCCAAATTAACCTGAGTCAATTTATAGTTTATTCAATGGATGCAGAGAAACCATCTAAAATATAAGATGCTGTGATTGACTATCTCATCATCTGTCAAAATTTGGGGCTTTTGCGAATGGCCAGCTACATGGAAATGTAATATGACAGCATGTTGATTATTATATGTTTGCTATTTTTTCCAGGTCAGTTTAAAATTTGTGCAGGGACACAGTATGTCGTAGAAACAGGAAATGGCGTGGCATTGTTGGGTTCTGTCCCATCAGAAAAAAAGAAGCGTTGTCCCTAACTTTTCCATAGTATATATCATTGTTGTGATTTTCGTGACATTATGTTGTGTTTTCTTTAATGTTGGTGTTGTCAAATGTTGATTTGTCATTAAAATGTCAATGAAAACAATAGGTGTGGTCATTACAATTTCCCAATTAATATCTCTAATTTACATATTTTGACCAACAGACTTAAAAGAAACAGAAAAGTCCATTTGCTTTAATATAAGACATGGGAAAGCTGCAAACAGGAAATGACAATTAATCAGCTATCAAACAGTTAAAATCTACTTTTTCCTAAATGATTAATCAAGTCATAATTATTAGAAGTTGCATTTTTGTGGACAACTTGGCACAGTCATGTATGACTATATTTGTAGTCAATGTGCATAAAACCAATGCTGATGTTATTGGACACATGTAGATTGGGAAGACTGACCCTTGGTGCCTCTGGAGGAGGAGTCTGGCTGCTACTCAGTCGACTCTCATTCTCAGTATGACTCCCGTTCTCTGTCTGGCTTGCTGGAGTGGCGTGGCTTGTTGGTTCTGACCCAGACTCATGCATCTGGACTTCACTGACCTGAGAAAGTAAATGGATGCAAATGAAAACAACTGGGTAAAACAGAACGGCGTGAAACACAGAAAGCATACCATAATACAACATTCTTTGTAATGACCCCCATAATAGTCATTCACCACGGGAAAGTAATTCTGCTTAATGTAAAATGCTACCACACTAAAAGTTAAGAAGTACACTGTTATTGCTCTACCTACTAGAAGAAATGTTCTCTTCAACAAGTGAGAGAGGAACATGCTACGTCTATTTGTTGAATAACTGAGTGCTGCCATGACTACTGTAAACACAGGGGCCCTGGGTCCGTGTTTATGTGCAAACATATCTTCCTTCTGGAACAATTTACCATTAACCAGGTGGTGTGATAAATGGCTGTGGCAGGTAGTACAATGCACAAGTAGGCTTTTATGTATACAGCTTGGGAGTGTTTGAGTCAAAAGCTAAGCAGCATAAACAAAGGTAAATAAAGTAGGCAAACAAATAACGTGCACAGATGGGAACCTACACACAAAGCCTCGAATGAAACAGACCACAGAGCCCCATGGGTAATATTATTTTTGGGCTTAACTTACTGACAAATTCACATACCAAGATCAAAAATTTCAAATCAGTCTATCAGTTCAGTACAACTGACAACAAATGTGAACATTTTGGCAACATCTCAAAAGTGATGATGCGATTAGGCTTAATACACTGGTTAACGCATGACCAAAAATATACCAACAACCAACTGAAAAAAACATTTTTTCTGCCAAATGACTAACAGGTGACGAGTGAATCGTAATTTCTGTCTAGTTGCAGGGATGTGTCATTCACAGACAAGTTCAATGATATATACTTTACACTTAAGGGATTTTTTTTCATCTCAAACTGAAACTTTGCTAATCAAAACGTGCAATTGTTGGTAAGGTTTCAAATCAACTCTGTTTACTTTTGCTTTCAGGGTGAGGATTGGTCCTGAAGACAAAGGATAGTGTTTCCTGGAGACATTTCTGCAGATGCCAGGGGTGATTTTGGTTGCATGAACTAGGCTGAATATTTGGTTCATTATGTATTACACAAGAATAAAATATGATACTATCTTGATACTCTAAGATTATGGTAATTGAAAAGTTGTGGTACAGTACATCTGTCTCTGGAGCAAACTAAATAAACCCATGGTGATTTTTTTGCTATATTAAAGCATTCTCACAACAGGGGAACATCTCCAGCATGGGTGCCACCGCTGTTCAAAGAATGTAAAGGAAATAAAGGAAGTGCTGCAGAGAGACCTTTCCTTAAGGAACAGCACACGGCAACATCCACCTCTTCCCTTAAAAGCAGACTTCAAGTACATTTTTACAACAGGTAACAAATGAACTTCAAAAAAAAAAAGAAAAAAGATAAACAATGTGCTGTGGAGGGGGAAATAAAAAGGAGGGATGTGAATCCAAAAGATTCCCTACAACTGGCCACAATTAGGCATTTAATTAGACAATTATTTTAATCATATTTAATCATATATTATATTAAACAACAAAGACAAGATAATTAGGTAGGTTAAATTCTGTAAATATATTTTAGGAAAGTGTCCAGTGGTTTTTTAGTTTTGTTTTGTTTTTTGTTTTTTTACTGTAATGGATTACTTTTTTTTTTTCATAATCAATAGGGACTTGATTCATTTTGTACCCACAAACTTATGATAGCCTAGTTTTCCTTGATATTACACAGATACCTGCTCCTCCTTGTCTGGATCTAAACGCTTGCATGCTTAGGTTTTATTCCGCATCGCTGTCGTCTCCTTCACTGACTATCAGTGCCATCTTTAAAAAAAAAATAAAAATAAAAATAAAAATAAATATTCCTATCATCTGTCGGTGGTGTAGATTTTAACATCCAATAAATCCATCTCTGTTGAGCCAGTGCAGCCGGGCTCATGAGGCTCCGAGTCAACTTAGCCACACGTTACCTCCAAATCACGTTTCAGCCAACGACAGTCAACACCTTAAAAAAAAAAAAAACGCTACACCGTAAAACATCGGATCGCTATCTTCGGCTCTGTTTTTTTTTTTTTTTTTTTATTATTTTCAAATCGATCAAATATAACGTGAAGTGAGCCTGAAACCGATTTGAATGGAAGCAGTATCCGTTAACAGCGACCATTACAGCCTGAGGTTTGGCGTTGAGGACCTGAGCCTTTAGCTAAGCATATATCCGGTCAGAAAAACGGGAGGTGTGGGAGTTCAGTGTGTTAACTTTGTAGATAACACCGTCTCGTCTGGTTGTGGTGTTAAAAAAAAAGAAGAAAAAAAACACGTTAAGTGCACTTTAGGAGGTTTATTTTATTTATTTTTTTAGAGAGAGGGGGGGGGGGGAACGGGGGGTTAGGTTAGGTGGGCGAACCTTTAGCGAGTAGCGTTTATACGAGCAGCACAACAAAAGCTAACAGCCTGCCCGGACGCTAGCTTGTACGAGAAGCGTTTCTCTCGCTCTCTCTCTCTCTCGCTCTCTCTCTCTCCCTCTCTTTCTCTGTATGCCTCTCTCTCCCTCTCCTCGTCGGTTTTTAATCACGCAGAAATACCCCGGTGAATCCGATGTTTAAATATAACGAAACGAAACAGGTGTCGGGTCGATTTCTACTCACCGATTTGAGTGCGGACGGACAGCGTTGGGCTCGGGGTGGTGTCTGAAGAAGGGAGCTCGGAGCTGTGCCTTCCTCGGTACCGAGCTAGCCACAAGTTGCTAGCGGAGGGCGTGGCTTAGGTAAAAGTAAACAATGGTGACGTCATGTCGACACGCGGGACCGTCTCGGCTCGACTTGAATTTTTTGGACCTTTCCGATCACAGTGGTCTTGTTTCATCGATAGTTTTGATTTTCCTTGTCAACGTCGGAGAGTCAGGTTAAATCGAAAGGGTTAGCGTGGTTCGATTCAGCAAGGCATGTCTAATAAACTGACAACCGTGGACGAACTAACGAGGTTTTACCTTACAGACACTGAATCTCTGGAAATGTCGAGGATGTATTATTTGTGTGCCAAAGTCAACACCACATACTCCTTTACCTTAAGAGGTATTTTCTGTTATTTTGACAAATACCTTCAAGTACTTGGATATAGGGGCTAATTTCTAAGTTCCTGTGGCAAAATATATACCACAAAGTCTTAATTTCCCAGCTCAAATAGTTTCCCAACTCAGTGCTGTAAAATTGCTTTTCCAGAAAATATAGATTTTATATACCTTTGTTTCTCCATGAATAATGCTCTTTTTGGATTTTGCCTTATCTAGCCTTACTTTATACACCACTGTCTTTTTTCATCTCCTTTTCTGATGTTTACTCCTTATGCTGGCTCAAGAGATAAAATTAAGCACAGTAAAAAAGTAGTAAAACATGCAGCCTACTGTAAAAAAACGATAGTAACATACACAAATGTAATTATTCAAATTTGTAAATGTGGAAAATGCCAATTTAAACAGGCAAATAAATTGCAAAGCTGTAACTCTGAAAGAAAGGAAATGAACTACTGTCCATGAGATAAAACACAGAAGAGCAGATTAAATTGAATGAGACAGAATACTGAATGAAAATGTAATCATCCATTTGATTTTGCAAAGGGTCAATTTTTAACAGGGAGAGAAAAAATATAGATTCTTCCTCTGCTTCTGTAAAAATAAGTTTATGGGAGAAAAATACCACAGCAATACAGTTCCACATTTACAAGCTAACAAACTTTCAACTTGTTTGACAAAAATGTGTCATAACTAAATGAAGCTTACACTCAGAACTTCCTGTACAACAGTTTCATGGAACATTTGCACAGCATAGAATGATGAAGACAAAACCTCATCACAGATCTATACCAATTTTAGTTGCATAGTCTGTTATAATCACTGTAGTCCAATTATATCCTTCTAATCAGTTATTTAAAATTGTCCTTTTTTCTGTTATATTTTGATATAACCACAGGAGGGAGACATTGTTTTTGTAGTTGTCACGAGAGATTTGCTTCCCATTGATTCCAATAAATCTTGATTCCATATGAAATCAATCTTCTTAGTTGCTCAGTTATCACCAGGTCATGCAATGCCTCGAATTTGTTGGTAACTTACAGTATCTTTCACAATATTCACTCTTTTTAAAAATAAAATTCATATCCATATTACATATACAATAAGTATTAAAAATAGCAAATGGTGGAAGTTTAGGTGAGTTTATTTTTCAAACACATGTAAAACTAACAAAGAAACACGAATAGATGCAAGCTCAACATACTGAAAACAGATGACAGTAACATTCTGAGCTGCTGGTAAACACAAGGCACAATCCAAGATCAACAATCAGTTACAAGGTCAAATATCTAAGGTGACTGGTGAACTGTACATGTGCAGGCGGCGGTATAATGTTTTTGTCTAATCAAATAGTATGTACTTTTTAAATCTTTATGTAGATATTAAAAAAAAAAAAAATCAAACAAACAGCAATTCAGCTAAAATTGTGCCATCTTGGCAAAGTCACTGGCATGAAAACAATTCTCTGACCTCTCTTGACTTTAACAGAAACAGCAGCATGATGAATATTTGAATCATTGATTTGACTGATGAAAAACAGCAGCATTTTTTGTGGAATTCAACGCATGCTGCAAATCTTAGTGAGGATTACACCAAATGTCTGGCACACTGCTCTGTTCTACCCAGCCTGGAATAAACAATCTCGCTCCTTTGCTCAGACACATATAGAATAAAACATGTGTAAAGGTGCCTTTGGTGAGATGTGCAATGGTTTAGCTCCCTAAACTTGAATAAAACAAATGCAACTTATTGCAAACAAGACACAGAAAAACTTTAAAGCTATGGATTTTAGAGACGCTAATATTTTACACCAGTAGCAATCAATCTGATTTGACCCCACTGCACTGATTGCATCACTTCAGCAAACACCAGTGATTTGTACAAATTCGTCTAAAGAGCGACTTCTTTATTTCATGCAACTGTCTAACAGATTCCTGTGTCATTTGAATGTACTTCTTATTTTCCTGGTATTGCAATAATATCCACTTTACAAAGGGTAAGTTTCAGAAATATATTTTAACACAGGTCATGTGAACACATAAAACTGTAATTTCAACATTCTCAGTTAGTAGGAAAAAGAGAAAAAAAAAACCATAAATTTAGCAAAAACTGCTTTGCACTTGATCAGAAACAGTGACACAAAGCCAAAGTTTAATAGGCCTCAGGAATCACACCTCCATACAATCCTGGAGAGACTGTCTGATGTTTTACATATACAGTAAGTAAGAAAGTGCTTGGTTTAGGACAACTACAACACTGCACATCTGCCACAAACAACAGGATAGAAATGATTGCATATATTCCTCAGCATCTACTTGTGTTCTTTGCATTGAGGTCATTGTGATGTAGCCGAAACGTATTCCATTTATTATTTAACTATTTCCTAAAGACAAAAAAAAGAAATGTGCAATTTCTGTTCATATTTTAGCATTACTGCATACTAAATATTCACGTTTTCTAGTATACACAACAATATTTCAGCTGTAACATACAAAACAAAGAAAAGAGCTGACTAGAAAGGCTTTGAAATACATTAAGATAAAAGGTTTGCTTGTCGAACTAGACCTACTATTGGATCCAAAAATTCCATGTAATTCGAAGATGTGCCTCTGTCTGTGCTCAGGAAACTCCACAAAATATGCTATAATACACCTAAAAAAAATCTGACTGTACATGATCCGCTGTTTTAGCTAAGGTCTTTTGCAAATATCTGCAGTATAAAAACATACAAACACTGCCATAGGTAAAATTAAACTAAAGTGGTTTTTGCTTTTTTGGTTAAAACAAAAGTATTTTGGATATTGTTATGAATGACAGTATTGCCCAGAAGATGGGACACTGAGTTGGACTTAATAATACATGAGCCACATTTCGATCCATTCATTCAACGGCTTCAAAATTAGCCCATATATTATAACCCAACATGTTCATACGCAAAGAAAAATATTGTTTATCAGGATGTTCTGATGTACAAAATGTACTAATGTCTTGATCGCCCTCCTTCAAAAGCATGGTGCTCCTCATGTGCTGAAATATAAGCACACAAAAATGCAAAAACATGTTACTTCAATGATGTTGCAGCATTACTGTATTATTGCCCATTCTTAATGCAATGATCCATGACCGCCAATACTGAAAGCAAATACTCACGTTTGTAAAACACTGCTTTAAAAGGTGTTTGTGGAAGGAGTTCATTGATCCTTCCTAAGATGTTTGACTCGTTAGCACACAAAGCATTTCCGTTCCACACCTGAAACACATCTTCTCTGTCTCTTACACTGACGCTGACACCAACGACTTCATCCTCTGTAAGACACCAAGAAAGTAGGTTTAATTAACTTCATGTTGGTTTAGTTGCGAAAACATAAGGCAGGCTATTTCACATAACTCGAAAAAGAAAGTTACCTGAGGCACAATAATCGCTGAACTGTTCACCAATAGTAGCCAAAAGCAACTCCTTCCATACTGCAGACTGTAAATGTGAAGACAGATTTGTTAAGAAGTCATGAAAATCTGTGTAAATAGTACATAATTAATATTTAATATGTTTTTAATCACCTACAGTGCACTCTTTGGGTACTTTCATTTTCCAAACACCACCTTTAGCATTGCTTTCTTCTTCCCTGTTTGGAAAAATAGCAGGCAACATTGCACATTTGGAATAGCTTGAATTAAAATGAACGTGTACATTAATATTCAAGTTAAACTCACCAGAGAGGTTTCCTTTCTCCTCTCATCAGATGATAGCTACATCTCAGTGGCAAGCTGGAGACGCTGGGTATGTTGTTGTAAACTCGCCAAAAGTTCTACTCCGGTGCCAAGGTGAACAGAGGAAGGTTATGTTATTGCACCATTTACTGTCACAGGGAGTAGAGACAGCTGGCCTTGTTAATATTTCACCTTTCATGTGATGAAGAAAATCACAGCCAAAAGTCTTTGCCTCATGCTCTTCACCATATAAAAATCTGATTTATGAGTACTGCTTAGAGCCTTATAATAGGGTGACTGCACTTCTTTCACATCCTTCCATAATCACTGTGGTACCTAAAAAATAACCTGCCATTCTAATTAGGTAAATAGCTGCCATACTAACTCACATGTTGATTAACATATTATTATCTTAATTTTTACACGAGATTCCTAAACACTGTCTTGGTAAGGTCAAAGAATCTAACTCAAAAGAAAAGCTTGAATATTGGTGTCTAACCCTAACCCTACACTAACTCCACTGTCTCTTAAACCCTCCACATTATGTTTACTTTGATAACAAACAGACATCAATGATGCACAAAGTACAACAGTGTCTCCTGATAAGAGTATCACTTATGGCTTCAAACATAAGTTTGGTTGTTGGCTAGGTGCCTTTGGGAGAAAAAGACACAACTCCAGCAGCTGTGTTAAGATGTGCATCTTAGCGCTGAGTCTTGATGAGATTGTAAATTAGAAACCTTAGAGACTGAAATGTGCCGCTGCTTCCTGGTTTGGGGTTGTGCATCTCACCTGGACAGTCTCCACTGTGTAGATTTTCTTCAAGTTTGACTCACATTCAGCAGCTGTTGTTCCTGGAAGAGATCTGACAAAAACCAGAGATTTTTTACAATATTAAATTTCATTGACTTTTTGGTTCTTGTTTAACATATTCTAATTACATTTCTTTCAGTCCCTGCACAAGTCAGACAAGTTTCAGAGAGGTGCCCTCTGAGCAGAGAGGTCGGAGGGGGGTGGAGTGGGTGGATCTGATGACAAATAACCCAGTAAACAGTCAACAACATTGACCCCGTTTGCACACAGCACCATCTGAGTTTCAGCTCTGACCAAGTATAACTACTTTACATTAGTTTTGAAATTATTCTCATGCAAAGGTTTGAATGTTGAACTGTGAACTTTGAGTGCAATAACGACAGTACTGAGTTGCATAAATTAACATCCCCTAAAACAGAAAGTGAATATTTAATAGCAAGACAAAGTGAAGAAACCAGTGACGCAGAAATATGAGCAGTGACTCAACAAGTTCACTTGTTTTTGTAGACCAGCTGTGCACATCATAGAATACAAGTACAAAGAATGCGGGTGAGTTCAAGTTGACCTCAACTTGGCATTATTTGTTACTATAATTATCCACTTAGTCATAACTGTGTCCCTTTGTTTATTTTGAGAGCCCACTAAGTAAAGGACTTCGTTATGTAGGTCATTGAAAAGGAAGTTGGTAGAAAAGTAGCATCAGCACCAAAAACGAGCAGTTTTTCTCTTCTGTGACTCGTTATGACAACAAAACAAACAGTAACCCTGTTAAACACCTGATGAATTCGTCCCGTTTTCCTGTCTTTGTTCCTCTAACAAAGAGTTCACCTGTCAGACCAGTAACACAAAGAGTGACAGATCTTTACCTGTCGAGCCAGAAGGTCCACGGAGAGTGTAAAGGCAGGGTGTCGCTTTCATCGTCACTTGAAATCTTTCCCAAATCTCTGTCGCTGATATGAATGTTGTGCTCCAGCAAAGCCGGGCTGGATGATGTGCTCAGTTGTAATGCAGCAACAGGAACTGCCATTGTTGGGTTACGACTGAAAACCGAAACAAACAAACAAACAAACAAAAACACAACAGCATAAATCTATGAGACTTCTTGTGCCGATGTGATCACCTGGACTGATATCGTTTTACAGATATATGGGGTCGGTTAGGTAAAATTAACCCCGATCAGCTGCTGACTCATTGGACGTCTCACCGGTTTGCGCCGTCACAACAACACACACACAAAAAAAAAACAAACAAAAAAACCGATGACTGCTCGCTGCCCGCCTTCAGCACCCACAGCACAGAAACTGCCACAAGTTCACTGTCACTCTTCAACTAAAAAATATCGTTATTTCTGCTGTGTGACTTCACAGTATTTTCACTTCTGGCCACCTCTGCCGCTGCATTCAAGCGCTTTGTTGATCTCTGCTCGAGCTGAAACGCAGCTTCCGCAAATCTGATTACGTAAAAGAAGAAGGACATGCGCAGTAGGCGCCGCCAACAGCTTTGTTGGGTTGCTACCTGCTACTGCTAACTAGCAAGTGTTTCCTGCCAGTGACTGGACACAGATATGGACATCGACGCGTTGTTGGAAGCGTTTCAAGGCAATGTTTACAGTTATCCAAATAAGCGATTCATTATTAGTGAATAGGGGTTACATTTTTTTGATGTCCTCGATTAAAAAAAAAACAAGAACTGCAATGTTGGCTAACTACGTTACGTGCGTTGCGGTAACTTAGCTTACCAACATCGACTAGCGTGTGAAAGAGGCATTTAGGGACAACTGATGCAATTTTTCTTCCTGGTTTAATGTAAACTGGCTTCTTACTGTCTGTCAGAGAGAGGTTGATCATATGTTTTCCTGTATTTACTTTTGTTAGCGATAGCTGACGCGGTTTTGTCTAAACAGCTAACTAGGTACCGCCACAATAAACATGCTAACTTACTAACTTTGAGAATAACTTTACATGTGGTTAAATATTTGGAAGCCGATCTGCAGGTTTTGAAAAGCCTCATAGAAATAAACTCAGGCCCTTCTAAAAAAAAAAAAAAAAAAAAAAAAAAAGGAGCTTTTAGAGGGTAAAGCAAATGTTTACTTTTTTCCTGCAGAGAAAATATGTGCTTTGCTTACAGTAGAAAGTAACACGAGTGATAACTTTAAGCTAAGGGAAGGCAGTTGCAAGCGAGCTCATCCACGATTAATGGACATGGGTCGATTTTAGCAGGAACACCATTAATTAACAAATACATTTACTTAAAAATAATAAGGGTTCAGGCATGGATTCACATAGACAAGCTGTTATTTTCTCTTGTCTTGTGTAGTTTTGCACCTCTTTATTCTTGTCTTGTTTCGACTGTCTGTTGTATTGTGTCTCTTGCTGGTTGTTGTTTTTTGTTAAAGTGATGTCATGTCTGTTTGTAGTTATTATCCCTTCAAAGTAATGTTACGTCACTTTGTTGTTTTGCTTCTCTGTGTGTCCTCTTGTGTTTGCTTTGACTGAACTTTTGATTGCCATTTTTTCAAACAAGACATGAATCTTCTAGGCGTTTAATAATTCAAATGAAGAACTCGTTGAGCTATTTGTAATTATTGTATGAAATGTTAGTTATTTCCAAAATTAATTTATTTTCATTTATATAGAATTATAGTCCCTATTCTGCAATGTTGTCATCATGATGATGTACAGCTAGAATGTCCAGTCAATACTGTGACATAAATGTTATTGGTTAGATAGAAGAAGCTTTGAATTACTCGGTCCATCATTTTCCGGTATTTTTTGCATAAATAGGTCTGAGTTTCTTTGAAAATTTTCGAATGAAGTTATGGCATTTTTACAAAAATAATAATGTTCTCTTTTTCATGTATATTTGCAGATTTTGAGAAGAAAGGGAAGAAAGAGACCTGCCCTGCATTAGAGCAATTCCTGTGTCATGTTGCCAAGACAGGGCAGCCGCTGTAAGTAACAAGTCTAGTAACTTCTCAAAAATCTTTACTTTCTTTTTTTGTTGTTGATAAAATCCTAATTTGCATTTCTCCCAGGATCTTGTGGTCCCAGTTTAAAACATACTTTATGTTTAAATTGGAAAAAGTCATGGATGATTTCCATGCTTCAACACCAGAACAGAGAGGGCAACATAATCCCAATGTCGAGAATGTTCCCTTTGAAGAGATGAAGAAGAGGATCTTAAAAATAGTGGATGGTTACAATGGGTGAGTAAACCTGTTAATAAGCCTCTTGGCCAATTGGGAAAAAAGCCCTCCCTCTCAATTACATGAATCTTTAAAAGCCTGTTCACCCAATTATCGGTTTTCTTCATGCGCTTTCAGAATGAAAGCTTTGCCAGAAAGAAAAAATCAAGCATGTGCATAATAATGAACAGGACATCAGATTAAACCCGAATGAAGTTTTCTGTGATGTTATTTAATTCTCTCTCGTAGGCTTATTTCCTACATCTACTTAAAATGTGTTTGTGAAATACATTATGAACTAAGTGCCATTATCAATAGCCTCTACCAACACTCTGCTGGTTTTCCGCTGAGTAGACACATTATTCAATTTGTTAAATGCTACTTTCCCAACATTGCAAATCAGATGTTGTTCTCAATCCTGGAAATGTCTTCATTCTTCCTACCTTGCAAAACCACTTGATTTTAAAATAATTGTGATGGTTTGTATTAACCTGTTGGCAATATTTCTTCGATTCAGTTCTCTTGCTGCAATCTTTGGTGATCTTTCAAATACAATGCTGTTCCTGACTGTGTGGCTATTTGACTGTATATTTTTTGATGATTTTTCTAGAATCCCCTTCACCATCCAGCGTTTATGTGAACTACTTGTAGACCCCAAGCGGAACTACACAGGAACAGACAAGTTTCTGAGGGGTTTGGAAAAGGTGACCTTTACATGAAACTTTGTGTTTAAATCCACCCAGATTTATGCTCAAGCAATATGTGTAATACTAAGAATGGCTATTACTGTTTATATATTGCAGAATGTAATGGTGGTCAGCTGTGTGTATCCAACATCAGAGTGAGTATATTTTAAAAGTTGGGAAATTTTTTGTCCTCTTGCTCTGAGCACTATTGTATTCTTACTCATGCTCATTATAGTTAACTGACACCTTTTTTTGTCCCCTCTCTACTTCTTTTGAAGGAAAAATGGGGCATCCAGTGTAAACAGAATGAATGGAGTGATGTTTCCTGGTAACTCCTCTCTGTATTCAGACAGGTGGGAGCAACAAACTTCTCAGTGATTGACTTCCACAAACTGAAAGTGCCTCATTCACAGGAATTGGAAAGTTGAATTGATGTAGAGCAAAGTAACCAAAGGACGACAAAGGGTCTAGTAAAGCTAGATATGTCTTTCTCCCCTGTGTGTGCCTTCATAGGTCTGCTGACTCTGCGCTTTGTCGGGTGACTTTAAAAAGAAACTGTGCTTTTTTTCCTCTCTATCTCTCTCTTACAGTCGAAATGTTAACGGCCCTGGTACACCAAAACCACTAAACAGGCCGAAGTTGTCATTATCAACTTCACTTTCCACCAATGGGCTCCCTGACTGTCCAGTCAGCAAAGAGCCAGATCAAACCACAGAGCACGTTGAAGAGCACCATATCAGGTAATTGAAAGTGTTGTTTTATAAATATGGCACTGTTGACATGTTCCATAACAGCAACTTGACTGTAGGGTTTCAAGAGGCCTCCAGAGATTTTAGCAGTCTTATGAATTAATTGTAGGCCTGACTCAGAGACGTGGATCTAATAAATTTAGGAACAGCATCAAGTTTGAGGTAAGCAGACTGATGAATAACAAACTAATCTTAAGCTGTGACGCAAAGTCAGTGTACAAGCATGACACATCAGCATGCAACATCCATTTGCGCCATTTAAGCAGTAAACAATTAAGCAAAGCAGGAATTGAGCTCTTGTGGTAGCTGTATTTACGCGCAACAACAAAAACTTCCAAGAGGAGGAGAATGTGCACCCTGTCGGACCCAAGGGAAACAAGCTGTTTCTGGTTTGGGTTGGATGCTGATTTTTGCAAATACAGCTTGATATAAGACAGTTTTAGAATATTGAAACATACAAGCTGTTATTCCATGTCAAAATCCTATTGGTCAGTTAGTAGATCGTTGCTAGTAGCAATCACATTCTCAGATGGGCATCCTTAATTTCAGAATTTTGTCCCAGGCTATCTTTGGTTGCAAGGTCGTGACAACAGTGGTCTATGAACATCGACCTAAGACATAATCAGGTTTGAATGTTTACCCGTGATTTGAACGTGTATATTATAGCTATTAACAACAACATGGATTTTGATTTAAACATTGATCAACCAGTCCCCTGAATTTCTGTCATTATTGCAGTGATACCTCACTATCGGAAGCAGAAATAACACCAAACAGTGGAATAAAGAACAAACATCCGGAGGAGGAGGAAGAGGAGGAGGAAAAAGATTCTGATGCTGACAAACAAGAGGTGAAAAGGCTCAAATTTGATGAGAAGGAAGAGGAAAGAACAGAAAGCAAAGATAATGAGTCATCTTGTCATAAAGTGTCTGGGAGCTTGTCAGAGACTCTTGAGTCTTCAAAAGATTCTTGTGGTCAAGAGTTCAGAAGCGCAGCATCTTGTGACTCAACCCTTATTTCAGAGGAACATGGTAAGTGAACTTGTGCTCACTCATATCTGTGCGTAGGACTTAAAGGATCCATTGGTAGACAACGAATATTATATAAGAGTAATACTTTCATCAGCTCGGTCTGACAGACTGGCCCTTTTAAGTGTTGTAATTCCAACACTGTGGGTATGTGTGGTGTCTTTACGGACAGATGACTACACCGTTCTTGGGGTGGTCCCTTTCAAAAATCTAAATACTAGTGAGACAGTACAGACACCAAAGGGTAAAATCTTTCCAGAAAAATCTCTTGGTTCATCTTAATCTTCTCCAGTGCAAAATGAGAATGAAAAGTAAACAAAACACACACGCACTTCAGTGTAAAGCAAAAAGCCTGTTAGTGAGGCATCCTGCTGGCTGAATCCCAATGAGCTCTTCATCATGCTCCAAGAATTCAGTGTCCTTTCAGTGTCTTTGTTGTCTCGGAGTTTGGGCAATCTCTGATTGATGCTATACATGATGTACACAGTAGATGTGATGTCATTATGGGGTTATACCTATGGCAGCCATTACATTGTTCCATCATAGAAAAACAGGTATCTATGTCTGAGCTATTTTTCTCATTATTTACATTTAGGCCTGTTTTACAGTGTCAGTGTTTCACTTCATACTTGGGGCTTTACATAAAGTTAACGTTGACTTGATTAGATTGGCAACAACAGACCTTAACCGTAAAACTATGACCACTTTGCTCCTCTAGAGCCCATCAACACACAGACAGAAACCTCTGAAAGGGAAGGAGACCCATCTGAGACGGAAGAGGCCCACAGTCAGAACACAGATCAACGTGAGCTGCCTGCTCCATCAGAGAAGAGTACAAGCTTTGAGGAGGACAGTGGGGAAAGCAGCAGCAGCAGCAGCACCACCACAGATGGAGAAGGCCTGCCTAATGACAAGCAGGGTCCCTCCTCTAGTAGTATTTCACCTGACTTGTCAACAGAGGGCGATGCTGACAGTTCAAACAACACAGAGACTGCAACAGAGCCCGGGGAACAGGACTAGCTTGAAGCCCAGCCTGCCCACTGACTTTTTTTTTTTTTTTTTTTACACTGTATGATACCACACCAAGGGTATATCTGTAGCACTGTGGACCTTTCAACTTCAGGACCAGGAGCGATGTGGACCCTGAAATTCCTCACAGAAGGGTCTTTTTGTCCTCTTCAGTTTCAGCTACTTGGCTACACATCACCTGGTCTTTAAATGAGAAGGAAATTCTACAAAGATTATTGCGACTCAGCTTTTTAACTGCTGACTAAAACTTTTTCTAACCTTGTTTTCCTGATTTTTATTTTTTTATATATATATCTGAGCATTTCAAAAACATTAACTGATGTATTCCAAATTTGAACTATTCATTCATCATTTGGCACGTATTTTCAAGAAGATATATTTGACAGTGTGAGTTTTGGCCTCAGCATAGTCGTTCTGACTATCCCTCTAATGAATGTGTTGTTCTCTCTCTCCCAATGAATGCGGAAACCTGCCAATAAGCAAAACTTCGCAGATGTCCGTTTGCTTTTTCTAAGAAGCACATACCATAAAACATCTTTCTTATTAACATTATGTTGCGTTTGTTAACACTGACATTTTTGAAGGATAATGGAAAATGTCACAGTTGTTGCTGTATCACTGTATGAAGCTGATATATACTCATAATGTTACCAGTAGGATCCAGTTTGGTTAGATAGTTTATTGGGTAGTCATTTCTGCATCACACTCACCGCAGAAAATAAGGTACTTTTACACTTTCTCTATGTCATATCTTAGTTATACAGCTGCCTCTTTTGATAGCTAGGATTTTTACAGTATCTATCTGTAAATCAGTTTTTGTAGACTTGTAATACATGTTAACTGCCTTTGTAAAACCGATAATCGCTGGAAATTGAATGCTTGAGCTTGTATCATAGTATTCATGGAAAGCAATAAATGATAAAATTTTAAGTGTAATATGCTTAATCAATTTTAAGGTAGGCGAGTGTATTGAAGTGGTGGCTTGTGTTGATGTACAGTACCTACAAAAAAACTCCCATTAATCTGCAGCTATTCGTAGCTTTAGAGAACTTTAGTGCGCTTCAGCTTGTTGTTTGCCCATCAGGTCTGTTTGTTGTTCACGCTCGCTACTTGGTTTTGTTTTCAGTTGGGGCATGCAGCTGTTTCCGGTGAGGAAAAAAAAAAAAAAAAACCTGCTCGCTCAACTTCACATGCAAGACAAACACAGTCATCAAAGTGAAGCACTTAGCAGCTCAGGTGCAAGATAATTCAAACAGGAGTTGATAGAAGACGCACAATAGAGACCAAAAACTGAAGTAAAAAATTTGATTTTAAATTGACGTTTTACTGGGCTGTGGCTGCTGGAGAAATATGGGTGAGATTTTAATGACCACTTGTTTAAGAGCAGATGGTGTGAATCATTATAATCATGTGAGGATAACATCCAGTGACTGTTCAGATGGCCTTGACACTTCTAAGCTTGGCGATTATCACTGTCCCTGTTGTCAGCAGATATCGTGGGCCTGAAAAGTACTGGGCCAGGCCAAGCTTTCAGCTGTAAACGACTATATTAACACGGACAGCAACGCTGTTACTTTATTAAAAACATGCAGATATTTCCAAATTTCAACTGAAAACGTTGGATATCTTAGCATTACCAAAGTCTTGACAGAGAATACCTCCTGCCATTTATGAAACACATTTTTTGATGTCTAAGGCGTAGTTTTGATGTAAGTGATTGTTGACAACACCACCATTTATTATAGACTTTGATGAGACTGAAGGAGGCCTGCACAAACAGTAATTAGGTTAGCCATAAATAACCAGGCACCTGAAGGTCAGAGCTTTCCAGAGATAACTCGACCTGTGTGATTCATCAGACTGTCCCAGGAACTTCCCACAACAGGAAAGATCACTGCACTAGCAAGTTAGCATTCCACTTCCATAAAAAGATTTCACTTGTGCCTCCTTTTGGTTTTGTAATTACATAAGTGGACACCGACCCTGATTTCATTATGTGCCATACAGACCTTAATCTTCAGTTTACCACAGCACGCATCACCTTGACACACACATAGAGCTTTAGCTATCCCATTCACACAATATATACGTTGCATTGTTAGTAAAAAGCCCATTATATAAATAATGAGGGAGTGTTTTCTGCAAAGCAAACATACAGTTCATGCACAGTCCCTTGTTTATGATGGGTGGGTGGGTGAGGGAACAAGGAAATCCTCTCATGATTTGTTTGTGAACTAACTGGCTTTGACAAGTGCCCGTTACTAATCCTCTATCATGTGATCCATAACGGCCCATGTCTCATCCTCACTTTCAGAGAGGATATGCAACAATAGAGAGCTTAGTTACAATTCAGCTTGTATGGACTTTCGTGCAATTTTAATCATTTCAGTTTTTGCCAACTGGCACTTGGTTAGTTGCAGCAACTGGCTCAGTAACTGAGGTCTGAGATTTACCGATTCTGTCACATAGAGGAAAGGTTACGTGTAATGTGAGAAATAAATTCAGTCTATTGTGGGCTTGAGAACTTCTTTCCACAATGGGCCAACGCCTAAGTGAGGACAACGACCCTGACAAAGAAATTGACGTGGCAGAGTTACAGGAATGGTACAAAAAATTTGTTGTGGAATGTCCAAGTGGAACTCTCTTCATGCACGAATTCAAGGGCTTTTTTGGCGTTACTGATAACAAAGAGGCCGCAGATTACATTGAAAATATGTTCCGAGCCTTCGACAAGAATGGTGTAAGTACAAATTGGTGTTTGGTGGCAATTCAAGTAATTTTAGCACAAACACCACACATATTAGACTAATATCATGTGTAGCAATCAAAAACATCGAGCACATTTCTTTGAAGCTGAGACAGTAAGTTGCTTACCTAAATACTCAATAGAGCAAAAAAATCATGTATGTATATATATATATATATATATATATGTATGTATATATATATATATATATATATATATATATATATATATGTATGTATATATATATATATATATATATATATATATGTATGCTTTGATATTAATTTTAACAGTTTTAAAATGTAAACTTTTCACTGAGTGAGCAAATTATAACAATTATATAATTTATTTCTGACAGTAATTTGTTGCTGCCATACGTTTGTTTGACTAGTGTCTCCAGTAAAATGATTTTTATTCTATGTAGGGTTTTTACAATACATTTTGCCTGTGAAAGTGAAGACATGTTTTGTTTCTAAATCATGTAAAAGGGCCCTATATTGTGGACTTTTTCCCCTCATGTACACAGGACAACACCATTGATTTCCTGGAGTACGTGGCAGCATTGAACTTAGTCCTGAGGGGTAAATTGGAACACAAGCTTAAATGGACATTCAAAATGTATGATAAAGACGGAAGTGGCTGCATTGATAAAACAGAGCTTCTTGAAATTGTGGAGGTAATATTTACTGTCAAACAGTGGCTCTTCAAAGCTTTCAAAAACATTTGCAAGAATATTTTCAGCTGCAATCAATGCATCTTTCAATGTAACATCCTTTCCTGTCGCTCTCAGTCTATTTATCGACTGAAGAAAGCCTGTCATGGAGAGCTGGATGAAGAATGCAATCTGCTGACCCCAGACCAAGTAGTTGACCGGATATTTGAGCTGGTTGATGAAAATGGAGATGGTGAGATTTTGTAAGAGTTTTCTGACAGCTTAAAATGCTTTCTGGATGATTTAAAAGGCAAGTGTCAAGCTGCTGTAATGGCTTTCTGGGGATGTTAATATAATAGTGTGCATGAGTTCAATGTTGCTTGTGTGTCCTTAACAGACATTTGGGCATCAGCTGTCCAACAGTCTTCCTCCTATCAAAATGATAAATCCAGGTCCAAGTAATGTAATGCGGATTGACGTTACCTCGGTGAATAACTGTCCCTTGCTTTTTTAGGGGAGCTCTCACTGGATGAGTTCATCGATGGAGCACGAAGGGACAAGTGGGTGATGAAGATGCTGCAGATGGACGTCAATCCTGGGGACTGGATCAATGAGCGACGACGCAGCGATGACTTTTAAGACTGTGACATTAACTTTCTGTCATATATATATATATATATATATGTATATATATATATATATATATAGAGAGAGAGAGAGAGAGATTTTTTTAAATGTATTTCAGTTCATATTTATATGAAAGAAATAATTACAGCAGTGATCCAATTAGACATTGTGCTGGCATATACGATTTAGATGTATTTCCACAGCAACAGTCTATTTTGCTTGTAATAGGCTTTGAATTTGTTCAGTTTGGTTCACGTTTCACATTAGGTCCAGCTGTGTAGTAACTGAGCAACAGCCAATTTAACCTGCTTATAACTATTTATTTGCATAGTAGATCTCTATCTGTTTTTTCACACATGCTGAAGTCATAATACTGGAATCTCTTTTTCTGGTTTTGTGTCATAAAAAAAGCAAAAAGATATTTAGTAAATGTACACAATCATGGTTCACCCAACAGATGTTTTTTGCTCTGAAATAATGTGAAAATTAAAAATGATAATTGGACCTCTTCTTTGTGCTTTGTGGACAGGTAATGACAAGTAATATATATAATGGCTATACAAATTTTTGCACACATCATATGATATATATTTAAAATTAATACCCTTAAACTAAAGGGTATTTAAAACTTCAATATTTTAAAGTATTTTTCTTGGACTGAATAACAAAAGCAACAAGGGGGTTATGAAATGTACTACAATATTGTATCGTTGTTCATTTTACTTCTATTTTCAAATACAATTTTTACTCCTTGCAATCTATTCTGTCCTCTTCCTTACAAACTTAATGAGAAAATATATTTTACCTACTTATATTATTCCTGTAAATGCTCAGTCTCTGTAGTTGGACAGTAGATCCTACATGACTGCAGTACAGAGATGACCGACAACAATGCAATAAACAATTTTTTAATTTCACAGGAGGTTGTGTCACTGTGTTTTGGTTAAATATTATACTGACTAATGTGAGTGTATTGAGTGTGCATATATATCTTATATCTATTATTTTTACTTATCTTATGAAATATATATTTTTAGCTTATCTCTGGTAGGAACTGTTTATTTTGGAATGTTATTTGTTATTAAAATAAAAATTTAATATAACAATAATAATAATTAAAAAAAAAAGAAAAAACAAATCTTTCATATTTTTCTCGCGAGATGCTGAAATCTCGCGATCAGCGTGCAGCCGTGGACCAACCGAGCTGCCGTAGACAGAGCAGCCGCTTCGCTTTCTTTGGCGCGGCTAATCACGTTCCGCCATTTTTCAAGCTTTACGAGAAATGTTGGTCCTTTGGCGTTAAAACAAGTTACGGGTTTGAGTTAGAAGTTGAACTTCGACAATGTCCGCCTCGGCGCCAGAGCAGTCTGAAGCCAACGAACCAGCAGGTGTGGAAAACCCCGAGGTGAAGCCTGAGTTTGTCCGAAGTTTGTGTTGTTGTTGTGGTTGTGGGTGTGGTTGTGTTTTACCTCGCTCCATCTCACCGCCCAGTCTGCAGGAGACACCTGGAGGCTGGACTATGTGACCGGGGACCTGTTCTCCTGTGCGGGGGACGAGGCTCTGGCTCACTGCATCAGCGAGGACTGCCGCATGGGGGCCGGCATAGCGGTGATGTTCAAGCAGAAGTTTAAAGGGGTGGACAGTCTGAAGAACCAGAGTGAGTCAGCCCTGTCATGACATCTTCACCAGGACTTAACTACAAAACAAAAAGGCCTGGGTTTCTTGTTTAAGCGGCGCTGATTCCTTCAGCGGGCCCATTTAAAGTTGGTCGTGTTTCTGTCTCCGACAGTACTCCATCTGTCCACTAGGTGTCCTCTGACTTCTGTCCTGCTCACCTGTTTTTCTATTCACACACCCACAATCTCACCTGCTTCTCTTCTCCCACTTTCACTCCCACCAGCCTGCCTGTCTTCGTGTTGTTTATTCTGTGACCTCTTAACACTCCTTCGCTCACCGATTGGCTAGATACACGGATACTTTATTCATCCCGAGGGAAATTATGCTGCTCACATACATACATACATCATCCACACAATAAGGAGACTTTAAGACCTAAATGTGCAATGAAGAACAAAACAGGGTAAGAAGTGAGATTGCTAAGTGCAAAGGAAATTGTACCAAAATCAAAATGGCATAGTGAGAGAGAAAGGCACAGCAGAAAAAAAGTTAGTATATAGAGGTGATAATGTGAAAAAAAAAAAAAAAAAAGCAGCACTCTGAGCATCATAATCGCCTCCTCTCCTCTCCTCCTGATTGAGGCATTATACATTCTCACGGCCCGGGTTGCAAAGGAGGTCCTTAGAAGTGTTTTTGCTGCCTTTCGTCTGCTTCCTGTTCACCTTTTTACCTACAGGCTTAGTTTTTATCATATTTCTGTTAAACCTCCGAAGACCTTTGAGCCTCATTTGTGTGCCGTGACTCTGTCATCTCGTTGTTGCTAAAGCACATTACCAACATTAAAATGACTAACAATTCCCACCAATATGCATTCCAAATAAAAGCTCAGGTGTTGAGAGGTTAAAGTAACTCCATTAAATCAGCCTGCCTGTGTGTCTGTCCGTGGGCTGTCCGTTGCTTGTGCTCCTACCACGAGCCGCGGCACCATGAAAATGATGTGTTATGCTTCATTTTGTGCACATTTATCTAAAATTCAATCTGACAAATTGCCACTGGAGCTTAAAATAAACATCTGTGGGTTGACCTATTTATTTATTTTTTGCTGCAGTATTATTGGTAGTATGGTTTGTTTAGCAGCACAGCAGTGAAGATGATGTAGTTTTCAAGAACTATTGTGTTTTCTGATTTTTGTTATGTGTATATCTCAAACCTCTCATCAACAGAGAAAATGCCAGGACAGTGTGCAGTGCTGGAAAGAGATGGACGTTTCATCTACTATCTGGTAAAAATATAAGTCAATAGAATTTTTTGAGGATACTGATATACACCCTTAGGTAAAGTTATGATTAGTTATTTCAAAGAGATTATGGTAAATATTGCTGCGTGTTGTTTATTGCAGATAACAAAGAAAAAGGCAAACCACAAACCCACCTACAACAGCCTGAGACTCAGCCTGGAGGACATGAGGTTACACTGTGTAGAGAACGGAGTGACGAAAATATCAATCCCTCGGTTGGTATCATCTATAGTCATTAGGTGGAGAGACATGATCATGATTTTATTTGAAAATTCATTAAGCTCTTTGTTGGTTCTGTTGCTGTTAGTGTTTTATCTCCCTCACCAACAGAATTGGCTGTGGCCTGGATGGACTGAAGTGGGCAAGAGTGTCGGAGATATTGGAACAGGTCTTCAAACACACAAACATCTCCATCACAGTCTACAGCCTTCCAGTGAAAGCGGAAACCACAGTGATGAAAGATAATATGCGTAGATGATCACTACGAATATTTGTTATTCAAAGTATGTACTGTTTGCACTTTTCTGTATTAATCCCACAGTTTGTGGGCTGCATATTTTTTTTACAAAGGGCATAATGTTTTTCTGACAGATCATAATAAATTAATAATGATAATAAACTTTTTCATATAGCACCTTTTTATGCAGTCCAAAGTGTATGTATAAATGAAATAAATCCTCATTAACTTTTGCCAGCATATCACACACCGGAAATATTTTACTTGCTAGGATGAAGTCTCCAAATTTTTTAAAGGTTAAAGATTGCTTCTAATATGTCTTGGATTTGTTCAGCTGTCCCCACTAGTTTAATGTCACAAAGGGCTCTTTCCTGCAGGGTAATGTGAGTTCTCTTTATTTGCCCTTTCATCCACCCACCAAGGCATTTATTTTGTTGATTGAGCAAACAGTTCACTTGCATTTCTCCCTGAGCATTGTATGATGTCCACAGTGCTCATTGAAGCCTCTGCAGGTGGTTTTAGGTATTGTATTGTCCATTATTGCTCTATTTAACTAGGTATTGTACTTTAATGCAACTGGGACATAATGACTGGAGCAGATGTGAGTTAAAGGCAAGGGCAGCGAGTCTGACACCACAAAGTCAATCCCACACATGGATTTTACACATGTTCAGAGAGCCTTTCAATATGTAATGGGTCTGATGAGGAGACTATCAAGCCAATATCACACAATTTCCACTTGGCGTTCTAGGCTATTAAAAATAATAACCAAAGGGAGGTTCCTTTTAGCTCTTTGATGCCATGTACTTCAGGTGTGAATAAACCTCAGTGGCGATGAGATTGTCCCAACCGGCTCAGTACTTAGCTGCCCATGAACCCTCCATTCTCCTTTGGGGCACTTTAAATAATTCATGAGGAAAAGGGATTAACCGCTGCTGCCCCCCCGCCCCCCTCCCATATATTCTGGCTGGCAAGAACACTGTACTTTGCTTTGACATCACTGCAGCCAACCCCCGCTCTTCTTTTCCTATTCCTCATCCACCTCCCTTCCCATCCCCCCCTTCATGCCTGGCAATTGGGTTCCACACTGCAGCAGAGCCACCTAGCTGCGCTGCAGTGAGTGGAGGGAAATAATTTTCCTTCGTTTGACCTGCTGTCACACCTCAACATGATGCGACTGGAGGACGGTGCATCCAAATATGCCCTCACTCCAGCAAACAGCCCCCCCCCCCTTCTCTTTGTTCCCCCACGTGCTTCAAGCTACAGCTTGTCCCACTGCAGTCCACCGTTTCACCTCCAGTGCCCCCCACCCCACCCTCAACCCTCCATTTCCATTGAAATACCAACCCCCGCTCCCTGTGTCTGTCCTCCATTCCCCTTTTTTTTTTTTTTCTTGCTCAATGCGTATGAAATTGCAGAGCTCAGCATTCTTCTCCACAGGCACTTAGGGAAAAAGGAAAAAAAAAGAGAGAGAGGGATGAGCTGGGCGGGAGGGTTGTTTCTGGTGCAGCACATAACTGGCCCCCTTCCAATTAAAGAAGAGAGCTTATGTTATTGAAGAGCAGCTAAGCCAATCAGGAGGTAGTGCAGGCAAAGACAGGACGAAAAAAATAAAAGCAGTAGAGAGAGTGGGCAAGAGGAAAGGAAAAAAAACTGCAGTGTGTGAGTGTGTGTAGTTTTTATCCCTCCCCTGAGCAGATCTTTATCAATTTGGGTACTCCAGTCTTGGGGTGCATTTGAAATTGTGTCTGTGTGTGTATATGTGGCAGAGTTTGCAGGAGAACAGAGTAAAGGTGTGTCTCCGGGGCTGTGTTAAGAGTCCTGACTTATTATTTCTGAAACTGGAAATAAGAGATTGTGAGAGGAGATTGATTATTTTTCTCTCTATCTCAAAGTGTCTCGTAGCCTGTGGAGAAGGGGAAGTGTTCAGCATCCAGGAGCGAGCATCCTGTGCGAGAGGTAAGCAGCTTTGTCCTCCTACTACGAGCATCCTGAGCTTTTGTACTTCTGAAGTTGTTTTTTTGTTGTTTGCGTTAGTCTGTTCCAGCTTTGTTTCATTTGCCCATCCCTCACGTGTAAATGCGTTCAAATATCCACATGGATTTCAACTTAAATGATTTCCTACAATATAAGGGCTTGACAGAAAAGCGGCGGGTCAGGCAGATGATGAGAAAGAAAGAGGGGGCAGTCGGGGGGGGTTCGTGCGGGACTCCCTGATGCTTCTAGGCAAGTTTCTGTGCACACGGTTCTCTAGTGCTGCAGTATCCCATTACATCCCTGAGCGGAGCTGCCACAGCATCCAGCCAGTGCCAGGCACAGCCGCTCAAGTTGGCTTTCTAAAATAACTGCCACCATTCTAACGTATTTATTATCCCTAGTTGGGATAGGAGCAAAGTTTTGTTTTTTAAGCTCTACATTTAGAGAAATGTGAAAAGCTCAGAGTGACAGAGAAGCTACTGCAGCCCACTGTAGTTTTCTTTTCTTATTGTGTATTCTGCATATCAGGGACACTGCTTAGGTAACAGAGTGAACTGGCTCAGTTTGGGCATCGTAATGAGTTTTTGTTTTTCTTCTTCCTCGTGGGACTTCTTTCAGTCTCAGCCTGGAACAAAAAACGGGCTCTCTGTTTAGGTAAAGTGGGCCTCCTGGTTATGCTGACTTACTAACAGTGTACCAACATTTTTTTGAAAAAATAGCTCTATCATGTCCACAGTATTTATAAACTCAAGATTCAGTTTATCATAATTTTGAAATAAGCTCAAGCAACCAAGTAAAGCGCATTGTTTATTTAAATCAAAAGTCGGGTGATTTATAGTAACATGTTTGTCTTTTTTTCACAATGAATTCATTATCACCTTCCTCAAGAAATGTTCACACTTCATTTATTGGATCCTACTGTCTTTTTTTGGAAGTCTGACCTTCATCATTTGTGAATGAAGATTTCACACTGTCCAGCAGTGGGCACTGTGTGTTTTCGCTGTTGAAAACGTGTGTGGACATTGGCCTGCTGCAGAATGGGAGGAAATAATGGCTGGACTTAGTGTGTTTTGTGTGGGCATGCTGAAAAGCGATGCTAGCCAGGATGAGCACAGTATGTACTGCCGTTTTCACATTGCTTGGGAGTAAGGTTAATACAATTTACCCTCATATACTAGATTTTATAAGTCATACATGAATTTGGCCAGGATCTTTGAAGCCAGAAGCTGTTTTAAATAATGTCTCAATTATTCAGGATTGAGTTAAAGGCAAGAACAAGCAGATACTGTGGAAGGAACGGTAACCCATTTCAGCACCATGGACAGAGCACGGAGCAAATACTGTGAGGCGCTTTCTTTTTAAACTTCGAAGCAAATCGCTGCTAAATAATACGGGACAGAGGCCATTTTAAGTGATTCTTGTTACTACATCTAGTGAGCTGCCCAGCTGTACACATTCTCAGGTTGAGATATTTCAGTTGGCTTTGCACATCTGTTCTTTTGCTTTTTGAAGGCACGATGAAAACACTTACATTATTCATGAACCTACCCCTTCCTCGGGAGCACTGTCCATTTCAAACAGGACCATGTTTTTGCAGAGATGCTGAACAATCATCCCCCAGTTGCTTCACGCCGAGAAGCTTGCTGTCCTCGTCTACTTGTATTATGTCTCAGTACTCCAGCTGGAGCATCACCTCTGTGGTTTTGTTCCACTTGTCTTTTCGCTTTAAAGCTCAGAATAACACATTAACTGTGCAGTGACATGATTGTAGCAGTAAAACATTCAAGCTAGACTTGTGGTTATTGCACTGAAGGATTTGATGGCATTGCTAAAAGAGGAGAAGCCATACTTAATATCTACAAATAGTAGTGAGTTACTAATTATGCTTCCTATAAATCAATTATGGAACAGTTGAGGAGGTGTTAAAAAATGTAATGTGATATTAAATCAATGAAAGAACATGCAAAACATGTAATTACTGCAGCCCATACTTTTTTAACACCTGCTGTGACACAAAGCTTTGTTTCATGTCATGGTTGAAAGAGACCAGGAAAATGTCTCTGCAGGATGCAGCCAGCATACTGAGAAACTCATTCAGATAGTGATGATCAGAAACCTCAGCTCTTTAATGGGGAACAAAATTGGGAGCCTATGCTGTTCAAAAGAATTAACCAGCAACGCTCTTTAAGATTGAAAGAGAGTGCAAAGGATGTTGGTGGTGTAACTTCTCATTAGATACAATGGCCATTCAGTTAAATGAGAAGCAGATACACCACCTCAATGTTGCATGCTGTTTCTATCATAAAGCCAGATCTTTAATCTGTTATCTGCCTTGATTTACATTAACTGTTCTGGCCATGCACAAGAAGTTACCTCTAAATACTTGTAATGCAACTTGCCCTTCAAGGATTATTATGGTATGTGTTCTATAATGTAACTCTTTTGTATAGTAGAGGTGATTTTACAGGAAGTGAGCAGCTGTCACGCTTTTCATTGTTCATCCTCTGTGTACACCACCCTCTGTCCCAAGCTGTGCCACATGGGTGTTGAGCGTCCATGGTAAATGATGGTGTAGGCAACACAGCGGAACTGCAACGGCTGTCGCTGTGGCATAGTACAGTTAGCAACACTCCCAAAACTCTCTATGTCCTGACAAGGAAGATACTCACAAATGCACAAATCAGGCAGACATAGTGTTGTTGAGGATAGAGGACACTGCAGATGTTTAAGGTGAGCATTAACCCTAGGGGGTACCAGAAGACACCTTGATAAATACAGTGAAGTGTTGGAAGGACAGTGTGCCTTCTCCATAACCAGGAAGAAGGAGGGCACAGATTCATACTCTGCAGAGAAAGGTTACAGGATGTAATTGTATATTTATTTGTGTAAATATAGTTCCCAGTGTGTGTCAGTGACAGAAGGAAGGGCAGTTTAAAGGAAGAACACAAGAGACAGTCTTAACACGTGCATGGCGGTCAGCTTAGAGAGTGTAGAAATAGATTGGCATGAAAAGGACAAAAGTAATGAGAAGAAAGTGGAGAAAGGAAAGCAAGACAAATGCTAAAAGTGTGGACAAGAGAGGGTGAGAGATAGAACGAGAGATTGAGATATTGTGAGATTGTCAGAGCAAGAATGGAGGAGAGTGGGTGTGCATAGCCGAGCTACGAGCACTGCAGTACATTGCAGTGCCCAGCCCCCGCTGTGCTCTGTGCTAACCATCCGGTTCCATGCACTGAAAAGACCCCTGCAGCAGCAGAGCTGCCTGCTGATGAACAGCATCCTGCAAAGAGCTGTTGACCTGCCGATGTGAATTCTGGACGTCACATGATGGACGGATTTTTAAGTAGAGACAGGAACATGGTGCCCGTGAAAAAAACAGCCGACCTGCGCCTGCCAGCACATTGTCATGTGGAGAGAGGGAGTAGTCTGTTCACACTCCCCCTGTATTATGTAAGCGTATAACACATTCACTTTACCCAATACGGGCTGACTGATCCCACCTTCCCCAGCTATGTTTTCCTCATTAGGAACATCTGCCTCGCTGTTTGCTTACGTTCCAGAGGTAACATCTTTGCAAACATGGACACACACCTTATTGAACTTACTGAAACGGCAACAATAGGGAAGCAAACAGCATGTTGGCCTAAATAGCTTGTGTTTGTGTGCCTGTGGTTTGGCATTTTGTTGATGATATCCTGTGTGGCAACTGAGAAATAATGATCCCATGACGAACTGCAAAGATGTCCATCTGATGTCGGCTCACACGAAAGAAAACAAAAAACAAAAACAGCACACAGTTTATGCAGTTTAAAGTCAGCCAGTGTACATTGTACTTGAATGATTCACACAGAGTAGCTTCGCACTACTGCAATTTTTGGCCGTGGCAATCAATGTTGTCTCCATGTCACACACACACACTCGCATGCATGCAAGGACTCAAAATCATGCATGCAGATGTGAAATAAATCTTAATCATGTGAAAGCTCTAGGAAACGCAGGAGAAGCTTGTTTCTGCTTCCATAAACAGTTGCTACATTTCCGTCCCACTGCCTGCCTGGGGGGTGGTGGGGGGGTTGGTGGATGGCTGAAGCGTGAGAGCTTCCCCTCGTTGTGTGTTCTCTGATTTCCCTCCACTTTGCTGATGTAGCTGATTCGGATTGCGTAGCGTGGAGACTCTCTGCTTCCTGTGACAAGGTCTGATTGTGTCTCTCGCCGTGTTCAGAAGGCATTGAGTCAATTACACCTTGCCAGACAGGCATTTGAGTTACGAACTGTGTTTGCCTCGGCACATCAGACTGTGTTTGTGACAGATTTGCAATAAATCAGCACCAGATTTTGTAAGCGATACAGGAAAAATGAAAGTGACTCACATTGCAACTGAAGGTAGTAATCCATGTAATCATTACTTTCATTCACACCAAATATATCAAATGTTGTGAATTGAGATCTACAAAATGAAAAAAAAAGAGCATATCTTTCTGTAAGACATAATTTGGGCTGCACTCAAAACAATTTATAATAGATCTCATAATTATGAGCCTGCATTTTATATGCGTTGTGATTTTTTAGTGTGGAGAGTTAAGAATGCGGCCATGAAGGGAGGAAGGAGACACTGTGGTTAGTGTGTGTGTCATAGAGACAGAGAGAGTGGGAGAAAGCAGCAGAGTATTGTAGTGTGGGTGAGCTGCAGTGGGGTTTCGGAGTGCTGCATTGAGCTGCATAATTAATGTTAAGAGGGTGGAGCTAAAGGCGGAGATAACTTATTCTGAAGAACAAGCCGCTGCAACACTGCTGAGAGCAGAGCTAGCTCTTTGCTCTTTTTTTTTTGAAAGAAATCAATCTTCAGGGACTCGACTGAGCACAGTCCCGGATGGGAGTGATATTTTGATGCAAACCCAGGGAGGCACGCTCAGTCGTTCGGTCCAGCTCCGTGTCTCCGTCCCATCTGCTCCCTTGGGCCTCAAATCCAATCACTCTCCACCGAGCCACAGACCCCAGCCAAATGCCTCACTGCTGGCTCCACAGCTCTGTTAATCATCCAATTTGTAGCAAAACACCTTCCTATATGACACATCTGTTTGAGCTAAGACCATCAGGAAAGAGGACAAGTGGCTTTAATCTGCAGGATGGTGTTATATTTAGTCATATTCTTTACAGATTTTAGGTTGTTGTCGTCTAAATGGTGTGATTGTGCGAGAGGATGCGCAGTCTTAGAGGAGACCTGCAGTTTTTAGGCTCTTTGTCACTGGAGACAATGTCTCTTACTCTCTCCTCAGTTTTATTTTTAAACTCGGTTTCCCTGCGCAAGAGACAATGTCTCGTTCAGCTGTTTATTCAGGTCACACAAAAAAGCAATTGGCGTGTATGTTTTGTTGTGCACGTGAGATGCAGTCGGGGGTTTGTGCTGATCCCTCCTTGATGTGTACACGTGTGTGGGGGAATGTGTAGAGTATATTCAGGGTTTAGTATGTGTGAGCCAGTTAGTCGTGAGTGCTGTCAGAGCTCAGGAACCTGTTCAGCTTCTCTGTCTCCAGGGTGATATGGCTTGGCCAGTGACCACATCTATATCACTCTGCACTGCCCGCACCCCTGTCACCCAACCTCATCATCACTTTGGATGTTCTGAGTCTTCTTCATCTATTCTCCCGCAACATGTCCAGATGACTTTACAGTCAAGCTTTATGTGCATGTGAGATGAAGCCATGAAATATTTTTCACTTTTCTTCATTCCTTGTATGACATATTTTTCTTATATCCTTTCTACTTCTCACTCAAAGCTATTCTGACCTTTCTTTATGTCTCTGTTAAAAGCTGCTGTTGATCTGTCCTTGTCAAAATGACTGAGGGATCACACACAGGCATTTGAAATGCACCCCTGCGTTTGCTCCAAGCTTCTCTTTCCGCACAAAAGGAGCTGACAATGATGGCAGTTACATTTCCGTCCCCCAAGAGCCACAAAATTCACACTTAAATTGAAACCTTGGCCAATATTGGATGCAAGTAAAGGTTGAGACAATTGAACTATGAAGCTAGAGTCTGAGAAGCATGCATGGAGCATCATATGGCTCCAGTATCAAGCCTGTTTGCATGTAGTGGTTTAATCCTTCTAAATAATGATTCATTTTATGATAGCCTGCCAACAGTTGTCTTAAAAAGCTTGGCTTCAGGGTCTCTGCATGGGCTTTATATATTTTTTCCTCACCAGTTTTTTTTTTCTTCCTATCTTATAACAGGCACCTCGCAGCAGAATCTAAAGGCTTTTCTTTCTGTCTGCTTAGAGAGACAACACAGAGCCTCATTAAATATATTTTTTTCTGTTCCCTGAAATCTAAGAAATGAAGCAACATTTTCTCTTTTTCTTTTCTCTCCATTCCCATGGGGTTTTGCAGTGGGAGAGTTGAGTTGCCGTTTCTTAGTGTTGCCAAGTGAGAGTCTGCCCATATGACATTTAGACGCTTGGAGCGTCAACAGAAACCTCAAAAAAAAAAAAAAAAAAAAAAAAAAAAAAATCTGCTTTATATCTGCTTCACGTTAAGCTTAGAAATGATTCAAGTACATATCTTACTATGAAAATCCTAAAACTGCAAGCTGATGTGAGACATTTTAGAATTTCGTTGTTCTGTGTAACCTACAAGCTTCTGTGACCTGAGCCTGGGCCTGATTTGTTTGGACATCAGATGTACACATGGGCGTAAGTTTTTCCTTTGAGGGACACTGTGCAGAGTAATATCAAGCAGAGAGAGAAACAAGTGAAAGGGTAGAGAGGACAAAGAAGAATACTCAAGTCGTGTGAGTAGGTGCTCAGCATGAAGACCGCTACCTTTCCCGATGAGTATTGGAAGCCGGTGTGCAGGCGAAAAGACACAGCAGATAGAATTGAAAAAAGATTCCTGTGGGTTCTTGTAAGTGTGTTACCACATAGGAAGACTGAGAGATGACAAAAAATGTATCCAGTCATCCAAAGTTCCAAAGTAAAAGGAAAGATATCATGTGTTGCTCATAAGAGCTGAATTATCAGAGGTGAGGTGTGTTTACATATGCCTTTGGGATGTTGGAAAATAGGCTTTAAGTATGCCTGTAGCTTTAAAATAAGTATTTTAAGGAGATATTTCTGATTTCTATGACTATCACTAGGTAGCTATTGTTAACCTCGACATCTTTTGCAAGTTCGCCATCACACATCATTCCTATATGATCATTCCACTGGCGTGGAAAGCAGCACCTCACTTCTCATTTCTGTCACATCATTTTCTCTCCCGGGGTTAGCATGCAAACCAGCTAGCTCACTGTACGCTCTATCATAATGCTTTGGCTTGTAAATGTAACAAGGGCTGAACCTCTTGTCATGTAACAATCGCTACCTCCTGCTCCTGGCATGGATTTCACATTCAGTGGCAGAGAAAACCTAAATATAGCAACTTAAAGGATTATTTTCAATGTATAAATATGACGGACTAAGTGAAAGCATATGAAGATCATATGGTTTTGAAGGCTGCATAGAAAAGCAATGACCCAAAGCCACCACACAAAATCTACGAAGAACTTAGATTCTTCTTCTGCCTTCTATCTGACTCAGATTAGCAACTCAACTTGTGTGAGTGGCAGGTCATTTGTATTGCTTTGTAAAGCAAAGAGTGCTCCATCAAGTGTTGAGCCAACCTCTTCACTCATTCTTCACTGAGGTCATTGAACTGCTGCTGTTCTCAGGATAAAAGATTCCCGCCGGTCATTTATATTCACTGAACCTGTTTTGAATCTGACTGCTCCACAAAGAAGTTACAAATGGGGAGAAACAAACGTAAATAAATCTGCCTTATTTAGAATTTTAAGAAGACTGCAGATACATTATAATAATTTTTTGAGAAATTTTGCACATTCGATATCTCAACAGATGCAGATTATTGACTTGACAGCAAATAGGTTGGCGACTCCAAAAGCGTGATGGAGGGATGTGGGATTGATTTTCCCCACACGATAAGGCTGGTGATAGCTGGGCTTTGCAAGAACATGACACTCTTTGTCCAACTATTGATCAAAATAATTACTCTTATCCCTTTTTTCCATTTCTGTAAACCCCCTCACAGTGCTGTTTTTATATATATATATCTTGAGCGTTTTCAACAGTCATTGTTCAACGTGTCATAATACAAGAAGCCACATTGTCATAACAACTGTGTGTCTTCTCGCTAAATAAGAGGGCTTAGTGACCTGAAGCTTGGTTGCACTAATCGCCAAAAGCTTGCATGAGAGTGGTTGTATAATATCTGACGGCTCAGGAGGAAATTTGGGGAGAGAAAAAAAGAACAAAAAAAGAAGGGGTGGGGGCATTAAGATGCTGCTGTAGTGGCGTTTGTATCCTGTTCTGTGCTGGAGGGTACTGTGCACTAATTCGAAGCATTAGTGAATCATGACTCTGGAGAGCCTAATTATACTGTCCATGTAATTTTAATGAGTTAAAAACATGAATTCCTTGCATTTTGGTTCATGCGTTATTGCCCACCCATCCCCAATTTCTTCCTGCCTGCCTCAAATAGCTGATACTGTTCACAGGCTTTACTGACATGAAATGCGGTCAGCAATTCAGAAAACATGCAAACTTGTGCGTCACTCGAGGATCCTGTCATTCTTCTTCTCCAAAAGGCCAAAGCCGGGTTCACTTTTATTCTCTGCTGTCTTTCCTTCACTCGTTATAGGTCTCCTCTCAGATGCTCCTTTGGTGTCTGCCAGTTACAAGCAGTGGTCTGTTTTACTTGACTTAGCAAAGCCAACACCGGGGAGCCACACAGACACACAAAACTCAACATTTTTAGCCAACGGCCTGAAGAGGGCATTCTTCATCGTGGCAGATTTTAGTCAGTCCTGATCACCTTTGACTGTTTACGCCACAGATATCCAGATATGAAAGTCTTAGAGACAGGAACTAAGGAACAGCTCAGTTTTGAAATTAATTTTAACATCAAGGACTTTACCAAATAATTAAAATCCACCAAACTATGCCAATCTACATTATTAAATTGCCCCTAATGTGCAAAAGTGAGCCATTTTAAAATCTTTCTAATCTGCATTTTAAAAAATAAAAGGCAGGCATCGGTTCTGCCTGTGTTTTTCCTTATTAAGGTCTGGAAGTAATGTGCATTCCTCTTGTATTGTCTGCTGTTACATAAACCTGTCGACTGTAGTCTTTCAGTGCAGTGCAGGGTACCATTTATCTAGGCCATGGGTGGTTTGTGCCCCCTCACTGAAATGCATCAAAGCGGCTTTGAAAGGCAGTGTGATGTTCAGTTTGTTGGGTTTTTTTTTTTCCTTCCTTTTTTTCATTTTTCTTTTTCCCCTCTCACAGACTTTCTTGACAAAAATGTCCTCAACATGGTGGACAAATAATTCAGGGGCTAATACTCAGCCGCTACTCGCTCCAGTTTGGCCTCCAGTTTCCAGCAAACACAACGGGTTGGGATGTGGGTGGGACGCCAGTGAGGGATCACGTCTTTGCCACCTCTAGCGGCTCTTACTGGTTCGCCAGGGCGCCTGGATGGAAGCTTTGGCTCCTTCAGGATACCATTGACCTTTACGCATGTTGCAGCATGTGTCATGGGGGAGGCACGCGGCCGCCTACGCTCTCCCCAACACAACAGCAGAGTCAGCAGTGAGGAGGAGCACAGTGTGGAGAGATTAAACTGCCAATAAGGAAGAAAACTATGAACAAACGGAGTGCAGTCGATTGGTGTTGTTAGAATTAGAGATGATCACGGTGGCTCCTACAGAATTATGATTTGATCTTGGTCTAACTTAATGAACTGTACTGAACTGAATAAGTTGGAATGAACCTGATCAGATATCAATACTTTTGTTACTCTATACTTCCTCTGGCTAGTATTGCAGCACTGTTCTTTTTTTTTTACGACATATTGACTCAAATGGAAACTTGATTTTGCAGAGTGGGCTAGAGTTTCTTTTTCTTGCACTTCTGGAGACCAAAAGAAAATATTTGTGTTTTTTCACTAACCTCAGCTCATAATTTTAAAAGTTTTTGAACCAGTGTCTCCAGGTTTTGGGTCAAAAACTGGAGAAAAATAAGGTTGGTCAGATTATGTAGGTGGCCCTGTAATTTGGACTATTGATCTGGCTATTAAAGGAGAAATTGGGATTCCTATTTACATTTTGCATTCGTAAATTTCTCTTCCTTCCTTTTTACACAATCCTACCTGAGTATTATCAGCAACGCTCGACTTTCAATCACAACGCCACCGTTACTAATGTATTCCTACTTTTTGAATTATTCTATTAATTAGCAGTTAACATTGCACAGTATTAACTGTTGTTCCTCATGGAGCTGGAATGAATGAATGAATCACCTGAAAGTCCTTTTGAAAAGTTTCACTCAAAGTCGTACTCACTTCTCATCTATGTATCTCTCTTCCATCCGCTGTCATTTTCTTTGTTGATTTTTCATGCTGTCTAATCATTGCATATGTGTCAGCGAGCACCATGAATCTCCCCTCTGAAAATGTTTTTTATCCTTGAGGTGAACTTGACTGGTGATCTAACTGAGCTGTGATCATTGTTTTTTGGATTCGACAGGGCTGAATAATGTTATATCTCCTCTGACATCTCAGCTATAGATCATATGCTTTCTGATTTTATTGTTCTCAACATGCCAACACAGCCCCTTAAAGAAATTAACCAGATTTTGTGATTTTCTTTTATTCAACTGCTGAAATACCAAATTATATTATCAGATTTATATCAGAGACTCTTTTCAGTTCAAACTTAATGTTATTCTGCCCTGCACGCTCCATGCTGAGCTATTTTTATAAATTGATATATTCCTTATAAAATGGAACAAATAGGCTGGAAAGGAAGGCCCCGTGGAAATCTGTTGTTTGGGAAGGGGGAAACGTCTCAGCTGGGCTCTTTCTCAGCTGGCAAGCTTTTTGTCTGACCTTATGTTGGCTGGGTTTCCCTGATGCCTGAGCTCTGTGAAAAATGGACTCTTGGCTACTGGCTGATTGTGTTGCTCTGGGTCTAAAGGCAGGCCGGAACTGCAAAGTGCCATTAGAGTAATTCATACAAACATTGAAATTGACATTCTCTCCTTATCTTGGTCTTGGTATGCAGCTTAAAAATGTAAGAATCTCTTTAAAAACATTCTTTTCAATTTTTGCTGTCTCACCATTTTCAGATTCACTGGAAATGAATCTAAATTGGAAAGTTAAGCTTCAATAGAAGTTAAACCAACTG
Source organism: Echeneis naucrates (assembly GCF_900963305.1). Lineage (NCBI taxonomy): Eukaryota > Metazoa > Chordata > Actinopteri > Carangiformes > Echeneidae > Echeneis > Echeneis naucrates. Next base: position 5,638,046 of record NC_042517.1, read on the forward strand.
TGCATTATGTGTTGGTGCACATTTTAAACAGTTTGGGCTGCCAGCTAAGCTGCTGCTCCTCTTGGGCTTTTTCAATTAAAATTTTGCAGCAATTAGCAGTTGCAAAATTGAGCAAATTTGTTTGTTTTTGTTTTTTTGTTTAGTTTGTGTTAAAAAAATGTTTTGTTTTTGTTTTTTGTTTTATTCCCCTTGTAAAAAATCCCTTATAATTGAGCTTTTAAAGTGGTTGTTAGGCTGTTCGCAGGAATTATTTCACCTCCAATTCTGTGCAGTTAAAACCGCTCACAGATACTGTATATTAGTATTTATCCTGTGTCAATACTGGGCAACATCAACAACCTGTACACGCCACCGCTGCTGCTCATAATGATACAGTGTACAAAACTGGATGCAGTTAATTATCAAGTGTTGCTGTTTGGGTCTGCAGTGTGGTTTCAAATTGCTCTTATTCAGTATGAAAGAAATATTTCTCCTGGTTTGAGTAAAAAGGCAAAAAAACAGGATCAAGGAAATAGCACAGTTTTCAATGAGTTATCATTTTACAGCAGGGAGATAAAAACCCACACAGACACTGGGATATGTAAACACAATAAATGATTACACTAGTCATTGTTTGACTGGGTGAATGACAAGGCACAGTATTTAGCCTGATATACAGAGCAACTAATAATCAGCAGCATAATGGGAACTTACAGTGACTTAGCTGACATACTGACAATTCTAAAAACGTAGCTCCCTGGGTGACAAAGTGATTAATGTATATTTTCTAACACAAAGAAATGGATGCGACAATCTTTCTTATTTATAGTTATACGCCCTTTAGATGTTATAAAATGGTTATAGGATGTTTTAACTGAATAATGTAGAGAATCAAGTTGTTTATCTGCCCAGAAACGGTCTTCACAGTTAGTCTACCAACAGAATTCATGGCCTTGTCAGCAATTAGTCAGATGTCAGACAAGTTAGCCCTTAGCCTCGAGAATGATGGCATTATGTTGCTGAAATATGAATATGGGGCATTTTTTCTCTGGAGGAGGTTCGACTTTAAAACACCAAGGACAAGAGGGAGAATCACCTGTTGTATGCCATTATGTGGATACTCAATATTCAATGTAGAGCACCCTTTAGCCAACATCAAACACACAGGACGGGCACCCAAAATATCCCATAGTGCATGCAGAGTGAAATGACTTATGGCTTTGTAAAAGTGACAGAGATCCATTTTGACACAAAATGTTACCTGCACTTTTTGGTCTGTGAGTCACAATGGAAATCAGCAGACAGCAAAGGATCAGTGTTGTTCTGCACTGCAACCGTGAGATCTGACAAACAGCAGATGGTACGCCCTACAGTGATTTACTGCTGCATAGCTGGGGTTGCAGTACTTTTTGTGAGCCCCTCTCCTCTTAATAACTGACAGAATAACGTCAGTCGACAGTGTAAAATATCACGCACTGCTGATTTGGTGTGCGTTAAGTGCTTCTTCAAGGCTTTTTGGCTTTTAATTGTTGGGCCATTGGCTCACATCTGTTGGGCCACAGTGACACGCGCAGATTATAGTGTATGGTATATCACTGGATCGTTTAGGAGGAATGCAAATGATGAACAATTGAAGTTATGTCTTTTAACTTGTTTAAAAGACATAATGAAGTGTTTCAAATGTTGTCATGGTGCATCATATGATCATGAACATACTCAAGCTCCAGTATTCCTTTTGTAGACAAAGCAATAAATGTGTAATTGTTGTTTTGTGCAGTTGGTGTAACTACATCAATGGAGCGCTGCAGTTGTCGTTTGGAGTTGCAGAAGTGACATTTAATAACCCCCTTCTCCAAAATTGTTCTGCCTCCCCTGCTAGTAGCACAACATCCTGCTGAGATAATTTGATGGGCTCGTAAAACAGACCCACGTTGGTGAATGCAGCCGTTTTGGAGAAGCTGTTTTGTGTTTTTGGCTGAAGAAGAAAGTTGTGGTAACATTTACCAGCCAAGCCCCAAAAGTCTTCTCTAGTCAGCTGAGACTGGCCTCCAAAAATATGTGGCGTCTCCACTGTAGCACTGTAGTATATAATACCTGTGAAGCAAGCTCAAGTCGGTAATGTTCATGGCATTTGGAGCACTCATGTCGATGCAGCTTGTGTTTCGTTTGTTATCCGCTGATCAGAGGTCAGGAAGTTGAACAGGTGATGCCGAAGAAAAGGTTCTTTGATATTTTCTGGCTCTGCTGTCCCTCCAGGGAGGGAAGACGGTGGCTGATGATTTTTCTCAGGCTGTTTTTGATTACCTTCTGCAGGCATTATACATACAAGCAGAGCCCTATAAAATCTTTTTTCTTTTTTCCAAATTCCGTTTTAATTTTTCCTAGGTTGTTTGTTTGTTTGTTTTTTCGGTTCTCAATTTTGGAGAATTCAAATTTTAGCATTTTACACAAATTTAACCCCAAGACAGTGTTTGAAGTGATGAAATATAGACAGTTTCTTAAGTTATAAGTGAAAACTTTAATACTTCCACACATTTAAGCAAAAACACAACAATAAAATGATGAAACATGCGTTCCACACGTTTGGTGGAGATATTAAATCCACTGTAAACTTATTTTTCTAGGATTTTGGCCCATAAAGCAGTGAACACTGTGCTCAGGAGGCTTAAATATATATATTTATCTCCAGCATTCTGCACTGGTTAAGAGCTGTCTATATACAGATTCATGGGGATATTGATTTAGTAATCATCTTTCAGCTATCTTATTCCGTTAACTACTCGTCTTACACCGAATGCTGCACCGGAAACAGCTGTTTATCAGAATAATCAAATGCAAGAATCCTAGTGAAGCGCAGTAACATATTGTGATTGTCTGCTTTGTGTTTTGCCGTTTTGAAAATCATCTAGGTCTTCCTCAGATTGGTTATCTGATTTCAGCTCCTCAAAGTTCACGGTAGTTAGCTGTGAACCCAAAGTGTTAAGTGCGCAATTACAATTCAGTGTTTCTAATAGGCATGGATGGAATGGTGGTGTCTTCTCTTTCCCTCCTTCCATTGATTGTTGGTGCCGCTCTCAGATTACAAAGCAATGTGAGGGCAGGTGATAATAATAAATACCGGCTGCAGAAATATCCCTGATGCACATCCCCCTGTCTCTCTGCTTTTGCCTGTCTTTTATCAGAGTCAACTATTTTTTGTTTTTCCTGAACTTGCTCTTTGTTTATGAATATTTAATAAATTAATGCATGCATTCATAAGGGTAAGAAGCTGATTAGAAATGTTAGCTCTCAGCTCTTTTGATCACTTAAGGATATTTTCTGAATAATTGAACTGAATCAGAGCTTTCATCTGAGAAAACTATTCTTGATTTGATTGTCAACACCAGCATACAGATTTAAAAAGACAAATATTGTGTAATAAATATTTTTGCAGTACAGAGCTAGTGATGACTGAAATTGTAATCTGAGACAATATAAATGATGTTTATATGCTTAAGCCGCGTTTGTTGTTTGGAAGGAAACTCCTAAAAGAATTAAATATAAAAAAAAAAAAAAACCCTTGAAACATACCGCTGAGGCTTCTCATTTTAATCAGACAAGTACATTTTAAAGCACTGCTATGTCTACCTTTCTCTCCTCTTCCCTCTGCTGGTATGTTTCAAAGGTCAGCAACTAATTTAGTATTTAATGAGGGTTTAATTGAAAAAAAAAAAGCTCTCTGTCTACTTTGCAGATTGTCTCAGTTAAATATTACAGTGTTCTCAGGTCAAATCTTCCCATCACTTAACTGGAGGCAGTCACTTTCTGAGTAAATGAGAGATTCACTGAAAGATGATGCCTTTCATAATACAAGCACTCTTTTACATACAGTGGAATAAGTTGTCAGGGTAAGAATGCAATAAATTGCTAAAACTGCTGCATTTGTCACCGTTGAAGGAGCGGTTGATTAAAGGCGTATGTTAATGATTTTAATGAAATATCAACACGGTGGGAAGCGACAGCCGGCATTAACTCCAGACATTTGTAATTAAATTCAGCATATTATTTCTCTGCTGTGCGCACAGTTCAGTAGAGACCAGTTCCTTTTTGCTTCCATGTTTCAGCCATGCAGGGCAGACAATATTTTAAGATTTTTTTACAGATCAGTCACTTTATTAAATAGTTTACATTATTAAAGATATTAATGTGAATCAGTGTCTCTGCTTTGTGCTCTCGGCTGCAACTGAACAGTAAGAATGACTTGAGTACAGCAGCATGATTATGCCGCAGCAAAAGTCAGTTTTTATACGGTACAAGAAGATCATGGCGAGAGGTTAGCTGTCAGACTCAATCTGTGTTTGACTAATGGCACAGTGGTTTCCAAGATTTGGGCCTGCCCCGTAATGGAGTTCGCTGACAATGTGAAGGTGAATGATCCCCATGAGCAGCCACTTGCGGCTAGTCTATCGTTTGTCCTACAATACCTTTGACCGCATTACAAGGAGTGGGGAAAAAAAACCAAAACAAAACTAACAACGACGACACACACACACAAAAGTACCCACCCCCCTCTGAAAAGCTTATCACTTCTGTCATTTCATAACAGGATTACACCCTTCCCTCTCAGCCATTTCAAAATGTCCAAATCATAAAATATAATCATAGCTAAAGGATGTGTAACATTGAGATGAATTGCTGTGTTGGCTTTGAGCAGAAATGTGGCACTCACCAAACACTATGAGAATAGATCATTACTCCGGCTATAGACAGACCTCGGAAGGTAATATAATTTATTATGTCGAGAGACCCCGTCCAAACGAAATAGCTGCTTTCAGAGCTGATCACTAAAACCTATTTGACATTTATAAGAGTTTGTTGGTCTCCCTGCTGAACTAGTTTTTTTTCTTGCACCGCACTGCTTTCAGGGAGAATGTAATGCAGAGACACCGAGCTCTCGAGGCTTTTGAGTATTTTTTTTCCCTTTCCCATTTGTCTTTGCACATATTTTCCACTTCCTTAATGGCCATCTAATTATTTCCCATGAGATAAACACCAACTGAACACTGCATAGTAAGCGCTGTCTGCATATCTTTTAGATCGGTGCGATGTTAATGCTGAAAATGAGAAGGTAAAATAGATACATGACTTTATTTCCTAATGATATTTAATCTCTCTCTGTCTGTAGTGCTATGTTTCATTCACCGGGCAGGCGGCAAGAGAAGCAATTAATCTGGAATTGTGTGCCATTTCGGCCCTGTCATTGACTGTTTCTCCGGGACCGGATGATGAATTGTCTTATTTCTGCACATAAACACAGGTCTTGTCTCCCAGAGAAACAGGTAGTTGGAGGAAAGTAGGCGATCTCCACCCAGATTTATGGACAGAAGCATTGTGAAATATAGCAATTGCTGAAAAGAAGTCAAGTAAGATGATTGCTTTCCTTAAAAACGGTGATGAAAAAAAAAAACTGTGCAAAAAGTAAATACTTCTTGTTGGTGTTTATGCTGTGCCATTGATACTGATGGAGCAATACATTTTTTTTTACTGCTCCGAGGCAAGACAGTGAAATACAATTTAGTTGACACGTACATAGAGAGCTCTGTAGCCAAGCAGGCTTTCTGTTTTTAACCTGTCTGCGTCCCTCTTCAGTCATCAGGGCTGGAGGGTTTTGGATCACGCCGCTTTGTCTTTCTCTGTGCACCTTCAGCTACAGTGAGGGCAGGAAGTTACACACTTGTCTAAAGTTAAAGTTGACCTTTACGGGCAGCAACTGTGAAACTGCAAACAAAAACAACAGCAACGCTGGAACAAATTCAGTGATGGAGATCACAAATCCGAAATAATGAGATTCTCTTGACAAATTGCACCAAATGCCACAACAAAATGAGCTCCACAGAAGGATAGCTGAGCCGTCCATTAGTTATCCTGTGCTTCATTGACAAGAAGAAACAAAATATCAAAATATCAAAAAATATAATTAATAACAAAATATCTTGTATAACTACTTAAGTTTTCATATTCATAGTTTACATATTTGGGATGTGTTTAAATTAGTCAGCTAAACAATTCCTATCATCAGTAGTCCACCTAACGATGATACAAATTATTATATTATTTGTGCCCATTTATTTAGATTTATTTGTGCCAAACTAATTAACTGTTGCTAGCAGAATGTCATGCAGTGCTCATCTCCTACTTTAAAAGCAGCATGGGACAAACGTTAAGTAATGTGACACACAACTTGAATTATTGTAATAATAATGTCAACCACAAATTGAGGGCAGCATAGTGCTTAGCGCTGTTGCCTCACAATAAGAAGGTTGCTGGTTTGGTTCCCGGCCTGGGGGCCTTTCTGTGTGGAGTTTGCATGTTCTCCCCGTGTTAGTGTGGGTGTCCTCCCACCGTCCAAAGACGTCATGTTTGGGTTATTTGGTGACTCTAAATTGTCCTTAGGTCGCAGTGTGAGTGGCTGTGGCTCTCTGTCTGTCTCTGTGTGTTGGCCCTGAGATGGATTGGTCACCCAGAGTGAGCTGGGATTGGCTCCAACAACTCCCCAACCTGGAAACGGATAAGTGGTTAAAGATGAATTGATAAAATTCATCACCTTTTCCGATTTGACTGTATAAAGCCACTGTTTGCCGGTTTATTACATCTCTAGTCTCATAGAGTAACTTAGAACATATAACTGAGTTTGGTTTTTTTTTTTCAAATCCGTGAATTAACATGAGATGACAAAGCTGTTAGACTTTTCTTCCTAACATTTTCATGCTTCTTTGAACGATCTTTCAGAAATATATTTTCTTCTTTATCTAAATAACCAAAACATCTTGGGAATTTTATGCCCCCATTTCCTGTGCTTGATCACAGATATGTCAAAATGGTGGCTGTAACAATGTCAGTCAGCCCGCTTTGCAAATGTACCAGCAGTAATTTACTCCGAGCAAAATGATGTTTGACTGTGAACAATGCTGGGGCCATTTTCAATTGATACATTTTTTAAATAGATAAAAACCAGCCACGTCTGATTCAGCAATGCCAGTGCACAGAATAAAATTTAATGTGAAGCACTCCTGAAATCACCATGAGTCCCAGTTGGATCCAAATTGAAATGAGGCAGTTTATGATATACAATGTTTGATGGGCAGAACCCTTTCTCCTCTATACCGGCTCTATTAGAGTGAGAAGAGGCCAAAGTGTCATCAATTGCTTGTTTCTGCTGACTGTAAATCTCCTGCAGTCAGCAATCTGTCATATAAGCGACCAGCCAACACGTTCTTCACCTCTCAAACTGTATGGAACAACAGCTAAGCTCATGGGACCCTTCAGTTTGATGCATACTCAGATGGAAATAACCTACAATGCTCCTAAAGCACATTTTCTCAGTCACATTGCTGCAGCATAGCGGGACTGTACATTCATTCAGTACTTTCTGCAGGATAAATACAAATTTCACTGTATTATATTTAATTTATCACATTATAATATATTGCTACATTTAGTTCCAATGTCATATCATTCTTATTTGATCAGCCAGTTCAAGCAGTTGATACCTGAATGAGTTCAGTTATTGAGTAATTACTCTTATCCATTTTCCTGCACTTGATGCTCCTCGTTGTTCATTTGTCTGTTAATTCTTACCAATTTAAAGACCAAATAGATTTTCACTGTCTCGTATGCAGGATTTTGTGGGAAATTGGACAGAACATTAATAATTATGCTTTCATTTGGGTATAATGTTCTGAAACTGAGAAATTTTGCATTTGTCAGCTTAAGATGAGCCCTTGATATCTACACAGGGGGCAGGCCCACTTCCACACATCTTTCTAGCATCAACATAAGGCCACGCACTTGGAGACGTGGTGGTGTTAAGATGGATGCAACTACATCTAGATTTGTTAGTTCAGTTTTATTTGTTTTCGTCTGAGGTTTGTTTCCTCATTTTTGCCATCTGATACAGAATGTGACTTTAAGTTCCTTCCCAGTACGACACAAATGTACCAGAACACCGAGATATTATGACCGAGCAAAGGAGATGCTCCATAAAATAAAGCATGAAAATATAAAAGTCATGTATTTGCAAACACTGATAGCATTTTATGGGACTGAAGTCACTCCTCCCTGTCTGTCATTTGTTACATAGACATCTCACATCAATCAGGCTTGTGCAGGTTTGCATGCATGCAGTGTGTGTTTTTGCCTGCCTTCTGGCTCCATGTTAAACCCCTGCATTGCAGCACTGCCAGTGGGATTTCAGCAGGCACCCCCCCCCCCCCCAACCCTCTATCGTCACAATAGAGAGATTAAATTTTGGCCAGATCCCTCCTACATGGAAAGCTCCAAACTCGCACACGTACTTCTTCCAGCGTTCATATGCTACACTCCAGCAAGCAAAGGGGAGCTGAGAGCCCCCCAAAAGTCTCCTGTAGGCTCCTTTTGCCCCACACGAATCTGCCACCCTCCCCCTGTCTGAGTGGGAGCAACAGTCATGGAGAGCCACGTGTCTTGGAGACAGACACAGACAGAAAAGAGAGGGCAAGAAAGAGAAAACATAGGATCCTCAGGGGCTCAGTGCTGTCTGAGAAGCTGCACAGTAATCTTGTTAAAGAATGGAAAGGCTCGGCAGTTTGGTGCCGAGTGACTTTTCCAGTTGGACTACATGGTCCTCTTCATCAAACAGAGATCAAGTAGGGAATAAGAGGCAGCATATATCAAAGAATGCTCTTTCTTTCTTGGACAGTAGTGTGATTTTTAGCAGTTCGGAATATTAGAAAATATCTTTATGTTCATGTTTTATCGTTGAGAAAAGCCCACAGTTCCATTTCAACATCCTACACTGCTGACAAATGACAAACATTTGGGAACATGACTGTGATGATATTTTTGACATGGCTATCAGTTGTTTGAAGTTTTCAGAATAGCAATTTGATAATTTTGAGCTGCAGTTATTGAGGTCAGAAATTTGTGTAACGGTGATGCAACCTGAAAGACCCTAAAAACTTGGCTTCATATGTTTATAACATTCTGTTTTTATGATTGAAGAAGCAAGTAAGTCAAACTCCAGCATCAAACTAAGCATCATTTAACAGATTTTAATTATCAGAAACTCAGCTATTCTTCTTTGTGTTTGGATTAGGGTTGTCAACGATTACTCCAAATCTGATTATTTAAATGTTGTTGTTAAAAGACAAAACAATCATTCATTTTTGAAAATTATTTCGTTTGTGGGGAAACTGCAGCTCCACCACATCTGTGTGCTTTATTAGATTCTGAATGGGCCTGGGCCACTGGCTGCTCTGCATGATGGAGAGGAGGCACATAACATTCATTTACTGATTGAAAAAGAAATGAGGATCGAGCTGAAATGAGTGAATAATTCAGCAACAATCATGTGGGAACAATAGAAGAGAGTTCACAAAACAACAAAGCCACAATGAGAGTTTCGCTCCAAGCAATATTAAAAGCTGTCTTTGGAAGTGCTTTGGATTTTGGTCAATGGTTGGCAAAAGAAAACCTCAACACACAGTTGTATGTAAGCTAGAAAGCTATAAGTAGTTTATATTTGTTTCATATTATAGACATAATCCACAAAAAACATAGATGGATAGAATAGATGGGATTGTTCAAATATATGGCTTTTTTTTGTTTGTTTTTGAAGGAATAATTTGAGAGTGCTTGTGTGGGTGATTTTAAATCAGATTTGATTGACCAAATGACCCACAATGTATTGCTGCCAACTCTAATCAAGTAAAGGTTTGCTTTGAAAAGTCACGAAATGCTTATTAGTGATCATCATAAAACTGCTGCTTCCAAAAATTTTGGAGAGAAAAAAAAAATTGGAAGTGAAAAATGAAGTTAAAGTAGACAAACAATCAATTATTGGCTGTCACGGCACATTTAGCACTGAATGTGCTGCTGCTCCAACCCACTCACTGGACAGAGTCAGCACAGGAGCCGCAGCCACGCAAGAGCACATTCATTGAGAAACATTAACCACAAAATTTGTCGCCAGACAGTTTTTCTTTCTTTCTCATTTCAAAGAAAATATTCACTACTTTTGCAAGAAAATCAGGATTTTGTCATCAGAAATCTCATTCAAATTGAGCTGAATCTTGAATGGTGCATGAAAGTAAGTAACTAAGATCAGCTTATGACTTTACTGAAGGTATTGTATGTTAGAAGTTGTCAGAAAGTTGACAGACAAAAAGATTTTCTTAGTCTGCTGAGAACCACAAAACATAATCTCATCACAGGAAGTCATTTCCATAATCTTTAATGCTATGTCTGGCTCTATGCTTGTTTCATGTTGGAATGTAATTCCAAATAACTGCACTTTTTCAAACTTGTCATACCTGCAGTAAATGTAAAAAGCATCCTAAATGTCTGAATACACTCACCTACGATAACACTTTCAGCCTGACCTTTGGCGATTTAGCTTATCAAAGTTCATTTTGATAGGACTCCACTGCCAGCATGGTTCTCTGATGCCGACTTGTAAAAGAAACCAAAGGACAGAGCTTTCATTAGATTGTCTTTTCCTCTGCATGGCCTTGTCCCTTGGGGATATAAATAGGTGTTGGAAAGATCCAATTATGTTCACCCAGAGCCAATTCCCTTTAACACGATTGTATCTCAGAATCTGCACATCAGGTACCGTCGCTACTGTCAGCCAGCCAATTTATGATCTTTCAAGATTTCCTTCCCTTTTTTTTCCCCAGATTGAGATTTGACCTTATATTTGTCCTCGTGGGGACAGTGTTTTTTTTCCATTTTCAGACTATGGTGTTATATAAGCATTTAACAGACAATGCCATTTGCATTCATTTATGATTCGTGTCAGGTTTGATGGAGTCTTTTTGTTTTCAGATTTCGAATTTGGTCCTTGCCACTTGACCTTTCTATGAGAAACAAAGAAAATGCAGCATGTGTTGTTGAAGTGCTGTAACATAAAGCCATGTGTGCATTGAGCTTTTCTCCTGCCTGTCACTGCAGGCCTTCAGCTAGCTGCAGACAACACAATTTGACACTTTCACAGTGTTTCTATGAGGACCGCAGGTATTTTATTGTGTAATAACCTAAAGAGTTCCCCGGCCTCTTCTTCTCAGTGTACCATGAAATTATTCCTCAGTGTAGTGCTGATTTTTTTTTTTTTTTTCAGCTGTCGTGTTGTCTCAAATTATTTGGAGTTCGGTGGAGTTCAAATTAAAAAGTCGCAAGCAGAAGCTATTGAAAATTATTTATTTCAGCATCTTAATGTCACAACCTTTTTTTGCGAGTCTAGATTTCATGGGACCCGCAAGTCCAAATGGTAGATCTCTAGGGTGTTACTTAAAATGCTGTTTCAATGAGAACATTAACTCCTTGACTGTGTTTATTGGAGTAAAATCTATGTATAATACACATAATTCACAGAGGAAAAGCTGCTCCGGTGATGGCAGATTTAAACAGTTTCCCTTCATTGAAGTGCAAAAATTCATGGTTATCAAAGATGGTGATCTTTCCCTGTGGATGTCATTCATGATACAATTACAATAAAGCAATTAAGTCCAGTGAATCATGAAATTGATTGTTTTCGACAAAAATATTCGAAGGAAATTGGTCCACAAATAGAATATCCTCAGAGGTACATGTGAAGAGCACAGATGGAATTCGGCTGATCAGAAAACCTCAACTCGTAATTGTGCAAGCACGGTGCTATGAAAGTCATGTTGAGCCAATGTTCCGCCCTAAAGGAATAGGAAGACGTCTGAGCAAACACAGTCATTCGCTCTCTTGCCGGGAATTAGATGAGATCTGTAAATACGAAGCTCCAGCTAAGATAAACTGTGGTAGCGCTGTCATCTGCTGAGCTTTAGAGGTGCTGGAAGAGTCAGAGTAGCCATGCTAGCTGTTTCCTCCTGTCAAGATAAGCAGCCTCAGGCCTGGGTGTTATATTTACAATACAGACATGATAGTGTATCAAAAAAACCAATAAGTATATATTCCAAAATGTCGAACTATATTATTAACCTTTAAGCATACATGCCAGCCAGACAGTTTGTTGTTTGCATTTGATATCTCAGTAAAAAGGGAATTCCTTCTTTTGCCATTTGGTGTTGCTCATTTGTCAAAACCTGACTGTTGCTCCCATCAATAAAACACCTCATGTCCTGAAATATTTATAAGTGACTCATGAGTTCACCCAGGAAACGACTGTTTAGTGAAGTCAAAACTCTGTTGACCCCGCCGTGAACTCTTAAGTAGTGGTTTAGAAAGCGATGTCTGGGACTGCATGTTGATTCACGGTTATATTTTAAACAGAGTCATTAGGGCACGGTAATGACAATGAATTAATTCAATACCCGGGGAGTCATCATGTGCAACGGATAGCTGCCATTGATAATTAATTTGTCCTGCAGCTTTGTGGATCAAAATATTGGGCTCCAGGCATATTTCAACTTGTTTATGCAAGAGGGAGAGGGACAGATTTCAATATTTTTCCCTTGGCTTAAAAACAGATTTTTACATACAAATGAAAAAAACTAAGTTTTCATTTGTTTTTATCCATACTTTATCCATTTTTACTCAGCACTGCTTATCACATTATTTGTTTGTGGGTTGCAATTCATTAATCTTGGATTATTTTGAAACACAGAAGATTTCAATACCCCAAGAGGATTAAGATACAGTAAATGTTTGAAATAAACTAACAAAACTAATAAAATAAGAAATTTACTAGATTTTTTTCAGCATTTTCAGTGAAGTCAAGTATCAATACGCTCTGAATGGAAGAAAAAATAAAACAAATGTTCCTTTGGCTGAAAGGGCAAACTAAGCCATGTTTGAGTTCACATGATGTCTTTCTCTTTCAGTGTTTCTGACTGACAAACAGTCCCAACGTGATTACCTCCAGCCTCCAGAATCTTTTCAAGATTCAAGATTCTGGCTGTAAGTACGTATATTGAGGCTCTAAACTACTAAAGTGAACTTAAAGGCTGTGAGGCAGAGAGGAGAATAAAGCGGGGGGGGGGTTCTTCATCAGAGCAGCCCAGTGTCATTGCTGTGACCGTCCTTTTCCAAAGGAGACAGATCACTGCACATTGTTACATTCCCCCGTCCTCTGTAGCTCCCCTCTCAGAAATATCATCCATTCTTCAACGACTCAGAAATCGAGCTCGTCTCTGCATCTTCACTTTGCGCTGCAAATGTGGCCCAGATGGCAGACCGTCTATGGCTGGATGCTTTCTGAAACTATCCAGTAATGTAGCACGCTGATGAGCTGTGGGGGGGGGGGTGAAGCACTAATTGAACTGAAAGGAAAAGTGCTGATATCATTAATTGGGTGGTAGATATTTCATCTAAATCTGCAGAATTGGGTCATTTTTTCTTCAAAGCAAATTGTTTCATATTTTTGGGCTACACACAGTGTCCATAAATGAAATCAGTAGAGTACTACTCACTACTATGTAAACAGATCTGAGCCTTGCGTAATAGCATGTTTTGGATTCCAGTAGATGTCAGCATGAGGCATTGTGCGTTGGGTTTTCCCCACTCCCTCATCTGTTTTTAGAAAAGCTGTTGCGTGGGGTGTCTGTCTGTTTGTGCGTGTGGAGGGGGGCACTGCAGTGTATAGTGAGCAGGAAAGGCGTGGTGGAGATGAAGGTGCTGCCCACTGTGAGCAAGCTTGATTTACTGTAGGATTGGCTCTTTGTGCGCCGCTCTCCTGTATACCCTGCACACTCTGGCACTCAGCTGATTAATCAGAGTCATTTCCATGAGTGATGCAAGCGCCAGTGCCTCGGGGGCTACAGAAAGCTAATAAACCCCAGCGGACAACGGCCACGCCTGGAAGGACGCTTTCTCGCTGCTGCTTTTACACCACTTCTGTTAGTACAAGCATCTGCCATTATTCAGCCCTCGCTGCCCTGTGTCAGCCTTATCGTTATTAACATTGATCAACTCAATATCACTGAATGGGAATTCAAACCCTTGGGACTGGTGCCAGACAATTAATTGTCTGAATATGCTACACTATTAAGACACCGTAGCTTCGACTTAATGTATCCTGATGTTATATATATTTGTAGTGGATTGAAGATTGGATTTTTATTTTTAATTTTTTCTCACAGAGCAACTGGAAAAAATGCACATAAATTGTACATTTTACCTCAATTTCTGAGTTAAGAACTACAAATGAATAAGACCAAAAAAGAATCCTTCAATTCCATTTAGACAATAAAATCCCATGATGAAAAAGAACTGAAACACTGGGCCTTTTTAAGCCCGTGTTAAAATATTTTGTGGCAACACAGGAAACCAGTAACACTTCTATGAGATCTCAGGTAATATATGATATACAGTATATAATAAACAATAACTTGAAGTTGTGTTTCTGTGCTCTTGGCTAATGTAAGCCAAAAGTTTGCATTGTTTAGCTCTCTACATGCTACCATGCTCAGTTCAGCAGCGTGTTGCTGACTTTATTGAGTTATTCCAGTACTTTGAGAGAACTACTTAATTTTCATGTCAGTGGGTATATTTGATCGTAATGAAAAAAGAAAACAAACAAAACTTTTAATTATCTACATGGTAGTATAATATTCAGACTAAAATATTTTAGATCTTTTAAAATAGCATAAATTGGCTGCTTTGTTTGAGCACCAGTAAATTGGAAAATTTGAGGAGGAGGAGGAATCACGAAATGTTCATCTTATTTGTTTTGCGAAATGTCTGAAGTGATGCATCAATTTTCTTTTCAATTGAAAGACCAAATGTTTACCAAAGCTTAAACATCCATAATTTAGAATAAATGGCTGTTCAGGCGCTACAAGAATCTGTTTCATATTTGCTTCTATGAAGGTAGAATATGAATAGCTGTGTTCATTGATGAGGGATATTTGAAACTAAGCTTTTATTCATATGAGCTAAAAACACCACATTATCAGCTGCAGCAACACAATTTGAATCTCTTCTGAAGAACAGTGAGGATGGAAACACGACCCCAGCTGAAAGACAACACAATACAAACACAATAGAGCACAAAGTAGTGCATTGTTGCACCTCTGCAAATCTGCAGCGTGTCCCAAGACACACCAAGACAGACAGGGAGCGGAACCAGATCTAAATCATGACTGCCAGCCAGAGCATTACACATTCACTATACATACATAAAGGCCGCAGCCACTAAAGAGAATTTGAGATGGGGGGAACAGCTACGACGCTTCACTGCTTCATGTTTGGGGCCATCACAGACATAAATCTCGAGTCATGCTGTCATATGTTTGTGTATGTGTGCTATATCGTTTTTATGCAAATTTTTTTTTTTTTTTTTTTTTAGTTCTTCTGCAGAGAAAATAAGCATCAATTCTTTATTTCTTATGCATTCCGACAATTTTCTTTCCTTTTTTGCTCTGGCTCTTGCTTGGGATTTTGGTATATATATATATATATATATATATATAAGAAAAAAAACTGGGAAGGGCAAAGCATTTTAGTAGTCATTGACTGAACAGCTTTCATACATGACTGCAGGCTTCACAGAGTTAGTCACCACAGAACGCACACTTTATTAAATATGTATTCGGGCTTGCACTGCATCTCTCCGGAGCCTTGGCCTGTTTCGTTCAAAGTAAGCTCTGACTGAGTGTTTTCTTCGTACTCTTTACTCAATGAAATTATGGCAATGGCCAGCATGAGCATTCCCACCGTGTCTCATGCCTCGTGGGACAAGTGCCAGCATTCCTCACCATGGGTTTACCCAGCAAGCTATGAATCTTGGTTGGATCAATATCCTGTTCCCACTCAGACAGTGAATCAGTCCGTTCTGGGTTTCAGGGCACTGGGCTGAACGATATCTCTGGTGGAAAAGGATCCACAAAGGGAATACAGGTCGCATAGATCGAATAGCATGGCTCAAACGCCATCATAGCTTGAAAATGTGCTTTATTTAGTGTAAATAGCAACAGAGAGCTGCCATTTTACTTTCACACTACACAACATAATATGGAGGCAGAGAGCTACGGGAAGAGATGGAGCAGCCACCCACTGGGTTTGGATTTGCTTCTGTGATGCTGAAACAGATGTTCTGCATTTCTTTTTTCTATTTGTGCACAAATGTGACAACACCAAAACCAACAATGAACTTATACTGCGAACAAGTTGGCTACTGTGCGTGTAGCCAAAGCCTGGCTTATTTTATTCATCTGTGCCAGTGAGCTCCACTTTTTTCCAAAAACTACATTTTTCAATTAATCCACTGTCTTGTTCGCTACTCATAAAAGATTTGTATCCATATATTGGCTGAAGTAGTCCCCAATAAATCCATTATTTACTTCTCTCAGAATAAAATCGGTTTAAAAAATTCTTTGACTAGTTTTAAACCTGTACAACATATATTTGATGTGTATGCCTCCAGTTGGGACGAATAGGCAAATTTTTGGGTGCTCAGAAGGTGTTGGAAAGAAGGAGAAGGACTCACACAATGTTGGTCTTTCAGTTGAATTAAAAAAAAAAAAAAAAAACACGCAGTATGACACCCATCATTTTTTTGTAAGCTTGTGCACATCCTGGCAGATGCAAGGTGAAGATAGAAGGTGTACAATATTAACAATGCTGCTCTCTTTTTTTTTTTTTTTCTTTTTTGTTCATGTTCGTGTTGCTCAGACATCTTCATCTTCTTCATAATGTTAGATCACCTCTAATTCAGAACCTGTAACCTCACATTACTGCCTGGACCCAAAGCTGAGGGACGCTATTGCCACAGACAGGGAGCAAATTGCATTGCTCTTTCTCCAGTTGTATGTTTCGATTGAAAAGCTATTTCTTTTTTTCTCTTTCGCTCTCTGTCTCTCCCCTGTTTCTCTGTCTGTCCATCTTCTGTATGTCTCTCTCTCTCTTTCTTCTATCAGTCTCATTCTCTTTTTTCACTGTCTCTGTCGCTCCAGTGTCTCCCACCTTTCTCTGTCTTTCTTACCTCTCTTTGCTCTCAATCTCACTTTTCTCTTTATGTCTATCTGTCTCTCCATCTCTCTCTCACACTCTCTTTTCTCCCTTCTATTTTTACTGATTGAGACCTTATTGATTTCTGGTTCAATTGCTCATTGCTGCCCAATAAGGAAGGTGATTCACTTAGGGAACGATGAGGATTCTTGGTGACACACACTAATACCCAAAGGGCTCCAAACTGTCTGCTTTGGCGTTGGTGTTAAGCTAAAGAGTGCGTCACGCCTTTTTTATGATTTTAGTTACAGCACCAGATCTGACACACTCAGAAGCTTCTATAAAGCAGCACGAAAGAGAAGAACTTTGTTGGTGTGGAAAGATTTTTGATTCACTTCATATATTTACACACAGCTCTGCATCATGTGGTGTTGTGTATCCTGCAGATATTTGTGCTGTTGTTGGAGGATTAAAATCTTCCTTGATGACAGTGGGAGTGGTGCAAGTCCAAAGACATAATTCAGATAAATGGAAGGCGATGACAGGAGAGAGAGGGAGGCTCAGCAGCAGCAGCACTGCTACAAATGACATGCTTCTTCTTGTCTTTGTCCTATTATACAGAGGTCTTGTCTGCATTGTGTCATTTTCATTTTACTTATTTACATCCACTCTTTTTTTTCCCCCTATGCAGTTGCAGCTTTGTAAGAGTATGTCAGAGCTTTGTGGACAGCAGCGGTGCTGTTTGATGGAGGGTGTGTGTGCCGGGCGGACAGCAGAGCATATGGAGGCTTTTGGATTTGCCCTTATGTGTTGGACCGGGGCACAGATTGCTGCATACAGCACCTTGTGAGCAGCATCGCAAATCAGCTGGCCGAGCAGTGAGTGCCCGGGCAGAGAGGGAGAGATAGAAGATGGAGAGAAAGGGGAAGGGAGAAGGGGGGAAAGAAGGGGAGGGGGATCCTTCCAGTGAAAGAGACAGAAATAGTGGAGAGAGGGAGAGGAGGAGGGGATTGAGAGAAACAGAGGTGGGGGTAGTCACAGAGAGAATGAGTGAGTGTGTGTGTCCATGTGTGTGTGTGTTTGCATGTGTGTGTGGGAGAACAAGTAGTGCTGCAGAGGAAACAGTGCGAAGAGGACTGCAGTTTCTGGTGCTGATGGGAGAGCGGTCGAGGGACGGTATTAAGGCACTGTAACATTAACCCTAAGTGCCTCTCTGGTGAATGGGTTAGCCTGTTGTGGAGAACAGGATTACGGAATTACGGTAGTGCTGGTAAGGGTGCATTTAAACTCTCCTCTCAGCTTAGCTTCAACACTTCCTTCAGGAAATTTAGACTACAGTCGAAGGCATTTACAGCTGGTGGTTGTTGCTGTGGTTAAGGATTCTGAGAGGCTGCATCTGACTTTCCTTTTTGCGGGTTTTACCATAATATCATAATAGGTTCTGTGTGCATGGTACTTCCTGGTGCATGCGCTCCAAACTTTACTCAAAGCTAATTTTCAAGCTTGGTGAAAGGAAAAACGGAACATCCTCTGAATCCTCATCTGCCTGCGGACCTTTGTCTTCACACAGCTTGTGTAGAATCTGTTGTGATTTTACATCAGGGACTGTTGCATGGGTTTTTAGAAGGGGGGGGGGGGGTAGTTCTGTATCTAGATTATTCTCATTGATCATGCCTCATTTAGCTCGCCTGGTGGGTGTTGCAATTCTTTCCTGGATAATGTCCAGGAGGCTGCCCTGCTGACAGATGCTCTGCGTACCCCTGTAGCTCCACCAGCATCTCTCACAGCCTCACGGAACACCAAAAAGCCACAAAGTGGAGGCAAAAGAACAAAAAGACAGCAGACTACATCAGGTTTGTTGTAACGTATCCACAATGTAAGAAAACAGACACAGGGCACGGTGCTCTTTATCTTTTAACACAGAGTAGTCAGGCGTGAGGAGAGGTTGACAGTTGTGCTGAGGTGTATGGAGAGTAGAGGGGTGGGGATTTTATAAAGTGCTGCAGGATGCTCTTTTTTTCTGCTGCCTCTCATGGGACATATACCACAGGCACCGCTGAGGTAACAGTACCAAGGACAAAATACAGCTTTGGCTCCTTTTACCCCTCAGTGGCTAATGCAGATTCTGCCTCAGATCAGACCTGCCAATTAGAACAAGACACTTTTCATTACATCACATTTAATTCAAATTCATTATAGCACACTAACTATAAATAGCAAGGGTGTAATTTCCTTAAGTATTATTGAAAGCCTGAGGATTTTAGCCCCCTTAGTGAAGCAGTGTAGTTTCACATCAAATCCAAATGTAACACAAATTTTTACATTATGCACAAAGAGAACTCTGCGTTCTTCTGTCTTCACACAGCTTTGTGGCCTGAAGTCACTTCCTGAAATATAAACCAGGTTTATTTTTTCTCCAGAATCTCAGTGGCCATCTGATCATGGAAGTATAGTTAACAAACACTGTGTGAAGGATATGAAGCATCATATGACATGTGCTCTATATCAGGATGGGTATATGCTGTACCTGCATACATATTTACTTTTCCAATACTCAGAGTGTGGGAGGCTGTTTGATACTAAGTATGCTCTGAAGGCTCTTTTTTGTCAGGCTCTAAAACATTCAGACAGGCTCATTAAGTCGGTACCTCAGGCTGCCGCTCCCAGTGGCCTCTCATACTGAGAAATACTCTCAGAGTTTCTCATACATAACCAGAAAACTGAGAGGATGCTTTGAAGTTCACCAATCTTATTTCTTTTCCTGTTTCCTCCCTCCAAGAGGGCAGCTGGTGCCCAAATACGGGAACTGCTCAAAGAAGAAAAAACAGAAAAGAGGCTTATACTCAGTGTGTAGCCTTCTTTTGCCCGGGTGGGTGTGTCCCTCCTCTCACACTTGTTTTCCTTCTTCCTGCTGCTTCATTAGGCCGAAATATTTGCTCTCAGCTTATATCTCAATGTCTGCCACAAGCAGAATGCAGAAAGCACAAGTTCAAAATGACAAAACCTCCTCAGCCGGGCCCTGTGAATGAGTCACACTCAGACCCATTAGCACAATTACCTTTGCGATTGCTCAGCTGCTGTCAGCTTCTCACTCCAGGTGAGAGCTGAGCTTTCCCCATTCCTGGGCCCGCCCCACGTCATGGTGCGTTGCTGGCAGCCGATGGAAGAGAGCCTCTGTGTTAAATGGTCAGGTGCTGTCCCCAGTTTGAGCTGACAGGGTTTGTTTTTTTTTTTTTTTACTTGTTAATCTCCAAAAGAAGAAAAACAAGCCAGTTTTTGTTGTGGGGGAGATGATTTGAGATGGCCAGGGAGCATAACATTGAGCAGGTTTACACTTTGCTGTGGGGGAATGGGTGAAATGGTTTTCAGTGTGTTTCATCATCTTGGAGATGTTTAGTGTAATTCCTCCAATTTTACAGCAAAAATCTTCATGCCGAATCAGTTCATGCTGTGATTTTCTTTCCATAAAGTTACACTTAATGCCAATAGTTACTTTAGAGGAATAGTTTTTAAAGAAACTACTGAGAGAGAGCGAGATGAGAGGTGCTAAAGATTGACACCAACAACCAGCTTGGCTTATTTCAGCTGAAAGCCTGAAAGCAGCCAGCCTGGCTCTGTCCAATGGAACCATATCTTTTCAACAAAAATCACTAATGAACACATTATAATAATATTTTAAAATTCATACAAAATCCAGAATGTAAAAGAGCTGTGATGTGCTCAATGGTTTTATGCTCCCTTTAATTTTTACTTATTTATTTATTTTTTACACTTTGGCTTTTATACTCATTATGCAAATCAGACAAAACTGTTAATTAGCTACAGAAGTGCTGTGAGGTGGACTGTGTCTCTGCTGGTCAGAGCCTGGCTCTAGCTGCTTCTTCTGTTTCCAGCCTTTGTGCAAAGGAACTGATTATTTTCTCAATTCATTCATTTATATTCAAAATGTACAAAAAACAAACAAAAAAAAAAAAAAAGAATGCAAGTGAAACAATCATTTTCCATTGGTCAATTTAATGGTGATCTGATGAATCTGTTGTGATTTTAAAGCTAAACTAACTGGCCTTTGATTATATCATCCATTATATGGACCGACATGAGATTAGTATCGATCTGACACGACACCAGTGTAAAACTATTCCTTTAGTATAGCCATAATGGATGGCTTTTCCAACTTGAAAAGAAATTTCCTGGTCTCACATTCTATATACTTTTCGTTAATAAACCAAGGCAGTCTGCGGCCTATCTGCACTTCTGCAGAAGCCCCCTCCTCTTTCTCCGCACAGCCTTACATGCATATTGGGTCACTATCTATGTGACACAGTGATTAATCGGCCTATCAGAGGATGGGGTAAGGGGTTGTGCCGGGGTGGAGGTGAGAAAGGGAGGATGTGTGGCAACTGGCTGTAAATGATCCCTGCAGCTACTCGCTCAGCATTCAAACCCCCGGCACCTCCTACCACCTCTTAAGGGACCCCTCCTGATAATAGCTGAGTCACAGGTGAGAATACGCATTGTTTTATCTGCACAAGCAGGTTTGTAAATGGGCCTCGCTGGCTGCCCCCTTTGGGTCATTACACAATGACATATTATGAGGAAGAAGCGAGATGACTTTGACATGGTTATCTTAGTCGCTGTCCTCAGATCAGCTCTGACACCGCCAGGATCTCCTGATGTATTTGCATTTTGATGACACAAAAGTGTAATTCACCATGTTTGACCTCTACAATTGATGGTCAGTGTCTGCTTGTGGATGCGTGAATTATTTATGTTTGCATCTGGGGTGTTTGTGCAGCCTCGGTGTTAAACACGGGACTGTGATGCCTCTCTGAATGTCCCGTTTTGGACAGTTGCGTAAGCAGTTCTGCTCACTGTGACACAGATCAGATCTGAGTTAGATCTGAGTAAATGTTTAAATGTCGTTGACTCTTGTTTGTTGGTGCAGAGCAAAGGTTATTGTCAGAGTGTGGACCTGGGAAAAAAAAAATGTAGATTTTTATCATTTCATGGCATTTGAAATGACTTCTTAAAAGCGAGATAGTTGGCACTCATTGTGTTGTAAGTGGAGTTTGCTGTGTTCACTGTCAAGTGAAACTGCGCCACCTGACAGAGGCTTGGCGCACACCCACTGATGCATTGTGGCAGGAGGCTCCAAGCATCTTGGTCAAGAGTTTCAGAATCGTGTTTTGCAGCGTACGCTTCACTTTAAGTCTTTCCATTGCTTTTTTTTTTCAGTCTCTTGGCTCCATACCATGAGATGACAAAAGATGGGAGAATTTCGCAAATTCAGTGGCCTACCTTGTAAAAATCAGTCATTGCCACATACTTAGCATTTATCTGGCTTTGCTTGACGGCAGAAATCTGCTCTGCTCCAGAACTGTATGCCAACCCTGTATGTGTGAGTGATGACGGGGAGATACAGGGAATCTTACACACAGGATAAGATGCACCTCGGGGCTGCTCTAAAGGCTGCAACATAAATGGAGTGATGTTGTGTCCCAAGCACCTCTCAGGTCCGGTATTTCGAATCATATCCATGCAAACATTTTGTGAGTTTTATCAGCACCAAGTTCATATAATGAATAACAACAGGGCTGACGATGCCACAAATCTATCATTAAAATGAATCATTCCACTTACACAACTGAATGGACTATTCAGTTCAGCTCATACCAAGTTCCACACAGTATCTCATTCTTCAGTGGTAAATAAGAAGCAATGCAGCCATCAGTATCCCCCTGTAATCCTATTAAACCTTGGCCAAAATGAGACCATTATGATTGCGGGGGCCCCAAGTCCATTTTAGCAGGGGTGAATTACCATAGAGTAGCAAGAGTTCAGGAACAAAGCTGTGCATTATCTCTAATTGAAACAACTCCACCATCTCAGCACAGCTGTCTGACTGCAGTAATGCTCTGTCTGATGGATCTAATAAAACACTATACCCCTTGTTCCCTAAATGTTCCAACAGACATTTCCAGCCGAAATCGAGTCCAGACAGATCAGAGGTCAGCCGTGACTCAGAGGAACAGAGCCTCGGGTGTTCTCTTCCCGTATGATCAAGTGTGTTTATCATAAATCCAAGATGAATGTGTCGCCGTTGAACAATTAATCCTTGATATGAGATCCTTGCTATCTCATGCGACTCCCTGCATACCTAAAATAGTTCAACAGGATTTGGACAAAATGAAGTCCCTCGGCATGCAAAGCATATGCAACTCTGAAAGTAATAATCTGCCCCACAGTGAATGACATACCGCCATGCTCTTGAAGTTTGGTTTTTGGCCTTTATCTGAAATGATCAAACTAAGAGTAACTTTAGTTCTTCTTGTGCATTTTCTTTAATAATCTAACCCATTTACTGTCGCAATCACATTAGTGACACAGAGAGGAAATGAAGCTGCGCAGCTAGTTCAGCTGGAGGCCAAGCTCTTCACCCACCCACACATAACCCATAATGTCACAGATGGTAGGGGCCTCAGTGGGGGCTGATTTCACTGGGGTCACGTTATTCGGATTGCTTTGTATGTTTGAGGGCCACGGTCGCCTGGTGGCCTTTGACAACCGAGCAGCCGCGGCTGTTTTTTCTCTTTGAATGCAAAAACCTTTCACAACCCCTAATATTCAATACTTAATTTGCCGCCCCACTGCTCAGCACTGCTGGCCCTGAGCTGTCGTCACAGGACCTTACAGTACATCAAGTTTTCTCTCCCTTTACAGAAGCCATTTTGAAAGTGTGTTTCAAAACGTTTGTAGGTTCTGAACCACGTGTTGCATTTAATTATGGATGAAATGGACGACAACCTACATTCAGATTTAAGCGCACACATGTACATGAATGCACACGCGCACATAGGTTGACTGGCAGGCATCTGTGTGAACTAGTAAAGAGACGAGTTGTCAGGGCTGGGGGAAAACAAAGGACTTGGCTGTCTGGCTGTAGATTGTTAATTAATTGCTGTTCAGGGTACTTGTTGTTGTGTAATGAAACAGCTGCATGACTTTAGCTCACTTTCCTTAGGTTGTTTTGTGTTGGAGCTGACCTGGATGCTAATAAGCCTTTAATAAGCACAATCGCTCTCGCATGGAGACAGCTGGGGTTTCCCATCAATCGGGGGGATGTCACATTATCTGGTCAGTTGGTCAGGACACGCGTGGCCTCAAATAAGGAAGCAGCATTTCTCAGTCGTGTATTTACGTGTGACAGCAAAGAGATGGAGTTAGTATAATTATAGTTTGACAGGTGTGGGATAATTAAAGAAGAGCACTTAGCCTTCAGCCTGTTTCCAAATGACTCATTTTTTTTTCTAATGATGTTGAAGATAAAATGTAATGTGATAATCCATTATTGTGAATATTCTTAGATTTGATTAATACACTTGCGTATAGTATAACACATGCAGGTAGGCCCCAAAGAGCACATCTAAGGCCAAGGGGCTGAAATGTCGAGCACCTTTCCCTAGTCGAGCCCAGCCGGAGGCCTGTGTTGAAGCTTTCTAAAATAAATGTTAAGATTTTTTGGGCCTTTGTTCTCCCCTATAAATGAAGGAGAAGATGCAGACATGAAGAAGTAAGTGTGTTAAGTCAGGCTTTGGACATTTTGAAATGTTATTAGCCATATTTTAATTTCCATTATGTTGCGGGAATGTTTTTCTAGTCTGATTTGTTATTGTTTACATAAATTCACTGTTATAGAGCACTTGCAGAGAAGCATAAAATGTGTTCTATTTATGTGTATCAATAGTTGTTTAATCCATTTGAAGAAGCGCTTTACAAAAAGAAAAAAAAAACAACAACTACGCCAACAAAAGCCAGCACACAACACAGCCTGTCCCAGTTTCAATTTCCTTCGCTCAGCGTGTCTACCTTCACCTTCATGTGTTTCAGTTAGTAGAGTTTCAGAGACATTTTAACCTTTATGTGCCGCAGTTATTTTTCAGTCAAAGGCCTGTGTTAGTACTTGAAGTTTCTATATCCATCCTGTTTGGGCAAAGATAAACGTGCTTGATCTCCATCCAACTCGGAACAGTGTTGCTCGCGATAAGGGGCCGATCATGCCCGTAGCTCTGCTGCTCCGGGCCATGGAACCGAGCCATTTTGTTTTACTAAATTCTGATGACTCAAACATTAACAAAAGGGACTCGCGTTGGGAGATGGTGCTCAAAACCCCCACAGATCACAGTAATCAAGTATTATATGAAATGAATATTTGATGAAAAGTCCATTTTTATCTTTAATTCATCCTGGGAAGCTTTTACTTCAGCAACGCCCTTCTTTGCAGTTACAGGACTACACACATTCACACCTGAAAGCGGCTCAGTACCACCACAGCCTAATCTGGCACACTGCAGCTTCAGTGGAGTAGATGGAGGTCAGCAGCTTTGCTCACAGGCATCTCAGCTCCTTCACTTCATTTCTAAGATTTAGTCTCACAGTAAGAATCCCAGTTTTTTTTTTTTTAAATTGTTGAAACTCTATCTATCATATGCATATATGATTATGCTTAGTTTAGGTCCCTCTGATTTTAAGTCATACTAGCAGCATAACTTAAGGGAAGGGCATGCAAATCTTTCTGTGCAAATATTTGTCGTCTTATGCAGATGAAAAAGTGTCACTGTCCTAACGTAGAGCCGGACTTAGCCTGTTTTTTTTAGCAGCTAAGGGTTTCTGTTTCTGCATATAATGAAACAGAACAAGAAGTATCGTTTCAGTCAGTCGATTCCAAGCTAATACCTCATGAATTGTTGTCATTAAAAACCGTGTTCAGAGGTTTGGTCTGAATGTGTAAGGCTGTTTTGTTTTTTGTTTTTTCATATAAAAGAAAGAGCAGTTGAGCCCTGAAAGCTGGCTGTGAAGCAGGACTAATGGCTGTAATAAAACTGTGCTGTAAGCAGGGCTTAATTTGTCCGGCACCTCCTGCTTCTTCATAAAATATATAGTCGAAGTGAATGTCTGTCTAATTCCAAGGGAGGCACAACCTCTAAGCTGTGTACATTTTATGGGTGGGGGCAGAAAAAAATCTTACAACTTACAAGTTGTTATTTCATGAATGAAGTTTTGGAGCGCCCAGAGGAAAGCCTTTTATCTAACCGGCACTCTGAACACCGACATGTGCTCTCTCTTTCCCCCTCCCTCAGTCACTCACTGCTGCTACAGGAAGTTGTTGTTGTTTACCACATTTGTTTGCACCTTTTGTTAAATCATTATGGCCGATGTCTTCTGGCATCTTACATTATATTGTGTGGATACTCTTAATGGAACTAAATGGTCTGATCTTGAAGACATTGTTGTTTAGATTTGTTTTGGTGGGAAAAGCTAGCCCATAGGCTGTGTAATATACCCATTCCACTGGATGTCCGATGTGTTTCTTGAGCCCCGCCTCCAACACCCCCCCCCCACCCCCCACCCCTTTACAAATAAAGCACTGGCTGCGCGCCTGTGTCCTCTCTGTCCGCCGTCACTGTCACTCTCAAACTGGAGGAGATAAAATGGTCGAGCGCATTTCCATGAATGTTAATTAAATTGGTGTGATGTGAGGGACAAACAGGATGAAATGCACATAAACCTCAGACCTAGGGGGCTTGCTTTTAACGTTCATACAGTAACGTAAGCTAAAATTCAGAGCGTAGCGGGTGAAGCCTGAGCTTTCTGGTTCCTCTGCAGCACATTCATTCTCTAAGATGAGGATGATGGTACGATCTCATGCTTGTTATGAGGACCTCCTTTTGCCGATGTAGAGCATTAGCATAAAAACGGATAAGACAACAAGCAGGCAAATCAACCGTTTAATCTTCAAAGCGAAACAATTCTTGGAGATAATTTCAGTTCCCATCTCTATGTATCATCACAGGACGTTGGCAGCCTTCTTTAAATCATCAAGTTATTTTTGGCACACATATTTTAAGATATATGGACTGGTCCTGGCCCCTGAATAATATACGCTTATGCCTCTCGCTGTCAGTCTCAATGTAAATTATTAATATGGTGCAATAAATAGAACCAGAATCTCTGGCACTAACTTGGAGAACTGGCATTTGAGAAATGAGAATTTCCTCTATTTCTTCCTATATCACAATGACTTTAATAAAATCAACAGCCGAAGTCTCCTCTTGTTATGCTTGTCATCTCTCTCTGCTTTTCCGAATTGAGGTCTCACCCAATCACTCATCGCTCTGCTGGCAGGCTGCTTTCAGCTGCACTTGTCACGCAGTGATTTCTGGAACCGATAAGAGCTCTGATTGAACATTTGTTTGTCCTGTGGAAACACCACTGGAAAATAGCTTGTAGTTGTTCATTTTATTTTTTATTTTTATTTTTTTTTGTCACGCTTAGCCGCCTTTTTCCTAGACAGGCAAGATTGGCTTGGCCACAGAGCAACAGCCAGATAGAAGAAAGGTGTGACAAATGGAGGATTGATGGTTATTCCTCATAAATATTGTTGGTAATGGATCTTGGATGAATGTCTACTGACCTCACGACCTCTTGCAAGATTTTAGAAACACAATGAAAAGGCAGAATGTGGTGCGGACTGCCACAGCCAGTCATTCTATGATATAAATTCACACGCCCCTCCTTGGTGGGTTGAATGGTACAAGGCCTATGTTGAGTCATAAAAAAGAGTTTAATCACAGAACAGAGTTTAAACTTCATCAGAGTTGTTTTTCAACTCTTTATTAGAGTCATGTCATGTTTAAGAATTGGTTAAGACAAGTGGATTAATGCACTTGATTAACTCTGGCTATATTAGTCACCTGTACAGATCTTTAATAATAGTCCTTTCTTAGTCATCACATCCATGTAGGATCCATTGGTAGGACAAAACTACCATTTTGTCTATGAAATGACAAAAAGTGTGAATAATGCCTGTTAGATGTCCCCAGTTGATATATTTAGGTTTCTTTCTTTATATGGCCCTGCAGAGATTTCGTTTACTGTCACACAAGAGAAAGAAGCTGGAACCTGCAAACTGTGGGCCAACTGACCAATCATCGCTGCACTACTTAAATATGAATCGATATCTAGTGATTTTGTAATAATAGCACTGTGTCACAATGATACAACTGTTATAGGACGATGCAAGATGTTGCAGAATTAGCTGAGCTTTGAGGATCTGCCATCTGGATTTTTTTCCTTTATGGGCGAACCTTTTTTAGCTTAAGCTACAGTCTGTGGCCTTCACAGTGACTCACGCCTATCAGATATTTTTGCAAACAAGGTGCTCCCAGCTGTCTTTCTTGTCTGTCCCCCTTTTTTTTTTTTAGAGAAGTTGGTGATGAAAGAACAAAATGGTTTGAAACTCATCATAAATTTTTTTTTTTTTTAGATGGAGAGTTAAATGATTTGTTCACTCTTAAAATTGTTTTCTTGCATCATCAAAGACATGACCGATAGCTGGATAACTGGAGGTTCATCACATTGTTTCCATCTCCCCCCCCCCCCCCCAGGGACAGTGTGTGCAGCCTAAATGATGAAGTTCAACTTGTTCAAGCATCAGACAACGCCCATGGTCGCTGCTAAGCCAACAGGGGCCAGTGCCTTGACTGAGACTCCAGCCTCTGTGGCATTAGTCTTTGCCGACAACTCCACCGAACCAGTCAGCAAGAACGATGCCTTCGACGAGATCAAAAACAAATTCCTGAATGAAATCGACAAGATCCCACGTGAGTGCCGGACGAAACCTGAACCTGTTCCAATCAGCCAGCCCGTATTGATGAGACTCAAGCAATGATTTTGGAATTAGATTGTCTATTTTGCTGCAAGCACCGGCAGCCTCATAGTGTCTTCATTCAAGTATTGATCACTGGCTGCCCTTCTTAATGGCTGAGAAATCAAATTTTCATCCAGTCTAATTGCTAAGCTAACGCCTCTTACAGGACATGACATGGAAGTAGGCTAAATGATTGCTTGGTGTGTATACTCTCCCCAGTGCCATCCTGGGCCATCGTCGCCATTGCCGTGGTCGCTGCTTTACTCATTCTAACGTGCTGCTTCTGCATCATCAAGAAATGCTGTTGCAAGAAGAAGAAGAACAAGAAGGGCAAAAAGGGGAAGGGTGACATGGGAATGAAGAACCTGAAAGGCGGCGAGGTATGTTTCCCCACAGGAGGTCGTGTCACAGCTGAGGGAATTCACACCCACATGGTTTACCAAGCAAGACAAACCATGACCAGCTTTAACCTATATGCAAGTTTATTATGTAACAGCTGTGGGAGTTAAGAGTTGAATTGAGAACACGCATGCAGCAATGAGTTCGACAAGTTTGACCATTAGTCATGTTATGGTAATAATAATATTTTCCTGGTTGAAATGTATTGTATTGAATATCACCGGCACAGACTGTAACTTTTTGATCGCTTTTTAACCCAGTCAAGTCAATTCTCCGCAGGTGTTACTTACATTTTTTATGCTCCATGATTTTTTTTTTCTCTCTCTCTTTGTTTGTTTTTCCTTTTTTTGTTATTTAATGTATTTGTCGTGAGCGTTATTGTTGCTCTTTCTCTCACTTGTGCTTTGGGATTTGAGTGGAAAATGACAGTACCCTTATCTTTTTTAGCCGCACCATTGTTTTCTTTTCCTTCAATCATTAGAGAGTGATTATGAAAATTAGTAGTTAGCACAATGGTGTTGTTTTGGGCCTATGATTATGATTTTTTTCACACATATGATTGATGATTTGGCGAAGCACAATAAGTCTACATCTTAAAACTGGAGTTATTTTAAAACCTAACCGCCCTGCTGCACAAGATACGATTGTGCTAATGAGGAGGCTTCTCTATCTGTCATTTTCCTCGCTCCCTACAGTGTAGCTGACTGCATTTGCTGTGATTACCCTTCTTTGGTGTCTGCTGTGAGTTCAATCTCTTCCTTTGTCTCTGCTCTCCTCCTTCCTGCTTTGTGTCTTATGTGTGCTCCGTGTATCTTGACTGTGGTGGACTTCTCTGCCTACGGTAGGTCTGATGGCACGCGGCACCCCTCTCTGGCCGCTCTGTGTAAGCACAGACCAGGGCAAGGGGGGGGGGCGTGGGGGCGGGCAGGGGGGGGGGCGTGGGGGCGGGCAGGGTGGGGAATGGTGGTGGGGATGGGCTGGGCTGGGCTTGGAGGGATTGGATTGCAGTGATGATGACAATGAGTGCTATGGCTTCCTTAGTTTTTTTGCAAGCTTAGGTGCTGCGGGTGCTTGAGGAATCTATGGGAGCGATTAAGCTGCTTCGCAAAAACCACTGAACTGATATGCCGCACCAACTGCTATGTCTTGATTATCCAGAGATTGCAAATTATTTGGCAAAAAAAAAAAACAGAACAAAGAACTTTTTAAGTGTCTATGGTATGAAATGAACATGAAAATCATCCTATGGTTGAGCCTTTGAATGACGAGTGCACTCAGCAACTCACTAGAGATCACTAACATGCATGTGCAAGGGGTAAGCTGGATATTTGTCAAAGTATTGCTGAGACTTTACCGAACTGGGAGCTTCGAGCATGTTTCCAGTAGGAGAGGCCTTAAAGTGTCCAACACAACCAAAACCTGATACCTGACGAACGATTTCCTCCCCAGATAAACACTGACTTGGAACGGTCTGAAATTCGCACGCTGTGCCCCAACTGTGCAAACACGCTCCGAGCTCCGCAACTGTTAAAGCTGTTGGTATCGCTTGACAAAGACCAGCATATGCCCTTGCAGTAGGTACCATTGAATGGCCACAACTTGACTTGAGAGTAACTTTCCTGGTTGACCCATGCTGCTGACATACTAGGTTACAGTCATTGACGACCCCCCTCTCTCCCTGAAGCACTTGGGTCTCACTGAGAAGAGATGGTGGGCCAGAATGTTTGCCCACATTGGCAGCCAACCGCAGAGGCTCGATTTCAGTCGATTTGAAGTTAAAGCTACAGTCAGCTGACTGCGTTAACACATATTTAGTTTAGTGAAACCTTGGTGTTGAGCTTGCAATTCACCCCACGGAGTTGACCAAAGGGCATTCATTCAGACATACCATGTCTTTATCTTTGAACCCGCACTGGAAGTTTGAGAACAACTGGAAATTCTCTATGTAGCATGATCCCTCCATGGATGTGTACATTTCACTTACAACACATGTACAAAGCCTAAGGGAAAAAAAATGCCACAAAGTTTGAATAAAACATCAAAGTACAACGTTTACCGTCAGAAATGACAAGGTAATTCATTTTACATTTACCATCAAAAAGAAACTTGGACCCTGCATTGTGTGGCCTGGCATGCTTGAATGGAAAGCATTTACCACAATAGAGATAAAGAATGCCACAATATAAAGAATATTGTGTGAAACAGTGTGTTTGTGAGAAAGACAAAGAGACTGGGTGTGTTTTAAGCATGCATGAGAGCCTGCATGTAAGCAAATGCGTGTCTGTGCGTGTGTATGAACATGCAGCGTGAACATTACAGTGCGGTGTGTAGTGTGTGTGATGGTGTGCATATTCTCTGTGTGTGTTGCCCTGTTCCTCTTCCAGCTCATCAGTGAGTAGCTGGACCCTCCAGTCTTACGAAGACATCAGTGTTTTGTCAAGAAGACAGCCATAGAAAAGTAGGCCATACTGAGATTCAGTATCCAAAAATGAAGGTTTACTTTAATATTGATATCATGGAAAATTGCCCTCACATTATTAGTCGCAGCCGCCTCTAAAGGGATGAAAGACTGTGGAGTCGCTGGGTGTGTTAAAACAAGATGGACGACAAAAATGGAGAAAAATGGTCTTTCATCACGCCCCCCTGATTATTTCAGGAGCAGTTAACTTTCAGTAAATTGCTGAAGGTCATTATAGTGTACGATAAACAGCCATAATAAGGTACAATTATCGGGAAAATTTGGGCCATTTTTTGGAATAAATTGCAAAATTTGAAGGTGGTTCAGGTAGTTACGATGATCAGACCAGATTATTACAGCAGCAAAATGCTTTCAGCAATCAGTGTAGATACATTAATGAGTCTTTGGTACATTGGGAGGAGATTAAAAAGCAAATATTAATGCTATTTGGCTTTAAATAAACCTCTTGGTCTAACAGCTTACACTCTCAGCTGGCATGGCATGTGTTATCAGAGGATATTTCCTGTGTTTTAGCAAGTTGGAGACCTTTTCAAGAGAAGTGTCAGCGGTCTGATAAAAATCACATCTGTCTTTCACGTCCTCTTAGTAAGGGCATTCTGCTTCCTTTGACATCTTGTATTGGAAATGAACTGTACATGGGGTGGACAAAATAACAGGAAAAAAATGACCGCTGTTGTGCGATGCAATTCTACAGCTCTGCAACAAATGCTGCGTTTCTGAAAAAAATCTGTTTACTTTTGTGGCATCTGGTGAAGCTCTGTCGTGCTTTGAAAAGCAAATATCTTACAATATCCTTCACTTTGTTTATCTGGGACTTTGGCTCCTCTCTGCTGATGCAGCTTTTATCTGTGTGGGAAAAGTTGTCACCATTTTTGAGACTTTGTGGATAACTTAATGACTTTGTCCACACCTGGTAATATACCAATTAACGGCAGCTGCACAAATATTCATGAGTCATATTAATTTGAAAAGCCATTTACTTTGATAAATGCTTGATAATCACCCTCTCTACAAAACCAAAAAACTTGCAGAGGTTTTTTTGCACAACCGTTGTGTTAGATTTCATTTCAATATGAGGTGTTCCTGTTTTTTTTCTGTCCACCTCCTGTTTTTTTCTATTGTTTCTGTCTTTCTCTCAACCTCTCTCTCTCTTCACTCTTTGCACAATAGAACAGTTTGATTTAATATAAATATATATATATATATATATATGTACATCTGTATAAATGGCATTTCCACATCAATATGTTGCCTCAGAGTAAATCCCCCACCTCTGATGTTAGCAGAGTTCAACATACCTGTATTCCTTGTTAAAAAAAAAAAAGTTAAAAAGAAAACAGCAAATGGTGTCACCCAAGAAATAGTGAAATCAAGTCAGGTTGCAACCGTGGTCATCGATGAAAAGATTGCACTACTGTAGTAACACCAGGGTGAGCGGGGGTAAGTGCCAGGTAGGTGCTGTGACTAACCCGGACTGCTGATGCCCGAGGCGTGGTGTTCAGCATGGCCGCCACCTCAGAACCATCCTCTCACTCCATCTTTTGCCACCTGCCCCCCCTTTCTGTCTTTGCAGAAACCGCAGGATGACGACGACGAAGAAGATGATGTTGAACCAGGACTCACTGGGGACGAGAAGGAGGAGGAAGTGAAGGAGAAAGAAAAGCTCGGAAAGCTCCAGTACTCTATCGATTACGACTTCCAGGAAAACAAGGTGAGAACTTGAGTGGTTTATTATGTTGCGTCACAACAAGAAGGTCGCTGGTTTGGCTCCCAGCCTGGGGCCTTTCTGTGTGGAGTTTTCATGTTCTCCCCGTGCCTGCGTGGGTTTCCTCCCACCGTCCGTTTTGTTGCTTTGTTGATTACCCAAAAATAAATATGGGACAAGGGACATTGTGAAGAAGTTCCCTTCGGTGTGAGCTTGCGAAGGGTCAACACGATACTGCCCTTCAGTCACTTATGTCCTCCCTCCACAGCTGACTGTGGGAATCTTACAAGCGGCTGATCTCCTCTCCATGGACAGTGGCGGCACCTCCGACCCTTACGTCAAAGTCTTTGTCCTTCCCGACAAGAAGAAGAAGTTTGA
This sequence comes from Echeneis naucrates, assembly GCF_900963305.1. Lineage (NCBI taxonomy): Eukaryota > Metazoa > Chordata > Actinopteri > Carangiformes > Echeneidae > Echeneis > Echeneis naucrates. The sequence continues at coordinate 5,671,586 of NC_042517.1, forward strand.
CACGAAGGTTCACAAGAAAACGCTCAATCCTGTTTTCAACGAGACCTTTACTTTCAAGGTGAGCTGAAACACCTCTTGGTCAGCCATCACTCATTATTTATTAAAACATGTACATCTGCGTGTTTGATTTGCAGACAGGTCATGTTAATGGTGAACCACTCCTGCTCGCTGTATCACTTTCTTTTAGAGCTTAGCAGCTGCTTAGATTCAGATTGCCTTTTCTACTAACACTTGTAGCCTGCAGTGTTAAAAAAAAAACAGCACATATTGAAGGTGTCTGACAAGGAGAGTGTGGCAGAGAATCAGATTAAAGGAGAGAGCCACCTCTGGTGCACCTCGCCTGCCGACACGGCTCTATAAAAACAATTCAAACAGATTTACTTTGTCAAAGTCAGATCAGTTCTGGTGAAGTAGCATCATATTAAGTCAGGCAATTTTGAACTACAGGCCAAAGTCACAACCCTTATTGCTTTGTGGTCCCGGTCTGGCTGTATTTTTATTCATGTCCTCTTAAAAATGATGAGAAATTAGTGACTTTTGCTCACTGCTTCCTCCTAGCAATGATACCAGTGAGTAAAACGAGCTGCGGTGATTGTCTTACAGATCCCGTTTCAAGAGATGGGAGGAAAGACTCTGGTCATGTCTGTCTATGACTTTGATCGCTTCTCGAAACATGATGTCATCGGAGAGATTAAAATACCCATGAACACCCTTGACCTGGCTAAGCCAATTGAGGAGTGGAGAGACCTGGACAGCGCAGACCAGGAAGAGGTAAGTGCTGCTTTTGAAGACTGCTGTCTGAAACAAAAGGGATTAATAATATAGTTTGGGACATTTAAACAGATGAGATTTTAAACAAACATTCAATCAGTCTCTTGCCAAAAAAAAAAAACAAACTCTCATTCGTATAAAGCAAAGCTGATGTCATAGTTCAAAAATAACCACGAGCACAAGATGCAGCTTAGTCTGGATGATGTTAAAGGGCACGCTCTTTGATTGCTGGCAAACTGCACTGCCTCCTTTGCAGCCATCCTGCCTGTAATTTGGTGCTTTCAATATTATCCTCCACCAGGATACAAGAAAACAAGCATACTTTTGCAACAGCTGCCTCTCCAGAGCCACCTTAAAAACAATAACTCACTCTGCCGTTTGTTTTGCTTGCAATCTCCGATAGCTTATTCATCGCTTCGCTTTTTCAAATATTAATATAAGACCTAAGATATCCTCTGACTTTCTTTCTCTCTGTCCTTCCTCCTAACAGCCGGAGAAGCTGGGTGACATTTGCATCTCTCTGCGTTATGTCCCCACTGCTGGAAAACTCACCATCTGCATTCTGGAGGCTAAGAACCTGAAGAAAATGGACGTGGGTGGATTGTCAGGTACTGCATATTCACAGACCTGGCCATCAGCCATTGCATTCAATTCTCACATTTTCACACTTTACACTCTCAGCATTCGCATTCTGACACAAGTAGGTTGGTCAGCTAAATGTGAAATTGAGATGCTCACAGTGGGACTGCAGTGCTTGAAAGAGCATGCCTGTGAGCACAGCCATTCGGTCGGTGCTTCTCTGCTCACGTGCTGACGCTGCAGTACCCGCCATGCAGCAACCCTCACCCCCTCTGCCTTCAGCATTGGCCCCCTCTGTTGGTGCATTAAAGCACTGCAGCCCAAACATGCGTGTCCAGGGTACATGTAAATCCACTTGTCATGATTTTACCCTTTCCCTGCGTTGTCAGATCCCTATGTGAAAATTAACCTGCTGCAGAATGGAAAGAGGCTGAAGAAGAAGAAAACAACAGTGAAGAAGAACACTTTGAATCCATATTACAACGAGTCCTTCAGCTTTGAGATTCCTCTGGAGCAAATGCAGGTAAGGACATGGAGCAATGTTTTCACATCTATCAGAAATGGACCAACACACTATCTGATAGATACAGAAGTATGAAGAAAGTTCATTACTATGGCAACCCAAATATGTGAATAGTGTAGAGTTGCCCTTTAGAGAGAAATCTCTGTTTGCGTATGGACACCTAAAACTGTGAAGCTGTTCTTTTAAGCTTTCAACAACAGATCCTTTTTTGTGAAGTTGAGGCTCAGCAGAAATGGTGAACACATAATTGGGATATCAGAAGATGTAGTTGTGTATTTGACCATATGGCTGATCTAAGATGGTCACTCACTTTTAGCTCTCTTTTGTTCTCCACCTCCACTGACACCTGAGGGAAATAGCTGGTTCAAAAGCTGCTCAATGCTAACTTCAACAGCTCAGCACTAACTGTCTCTGTGCGGTCCTCGGTGCCGAGGAGATAGTGTACAGTAAAGTTGTGGACAAAAGGTCAAAAGAAAGGTAAAAAGAGTACAGTGAAAGATGCTGCAAAGAAAGCCACAGCGGAGAGTTGGGTGACAACTCAGTTATTGATTTTGGACTGTCTTCACAAACACACACACACAAAACACATTTAAACTGAGTCACGTCAATTTCTGAAAACCAAATAGTAATTATGGCTTTGTGAACCTTGTTGTGATGCTTTCCCTCCTATTTCTCCCAGAAAATCCAAGCTGTGATCACAGTACTGGATTATGACAAGATTGGCAAGAACGATGCCATCGGGAAGATCTGGGTGGGAAGCAAGGCCACAGGGGCCGGGCTGAAACACTGGTCCGACATGCTGGCCAACCCCCGTCGTCCCATCGCCCAGTGGCATCCACTGCAGCCAGAGGAGGAGGTGGATGCCTCCCTCGCAGCCCTGAATGCCAAGAAGTAAACTCCCACCAGAACACATCGTCCCCCCACCTGCACCTGTCTACCCACGTATTTCCCATCAGGTCCCACATATCAGTGTATATTCCAGAAGAACAGCCCGACTGTGTGTCCACTCCCTCCACCTCCTTTCCGCTTCCACTGCCACCCCGCCAAAAGGTCCATAAATACCATTCGACATGATGGGAAATATAGTAAAAAAAAAACAAAACAAAACAAAAGCCCGTCATGTTATAATAAGTCATGTCATTGAAAAAATAAGACAAGTTACAGGATGGACAGAGACTCCGTTGATTTCCTTTAGATCTATTTTTGTATTGGGGTTGTGGTTCCATTAATAAGAATACAGAGTAGACTATGAAGAACAGTAAGCGTGCTAAATGGGAATCTGGTGATAGAGGGGATAAAACATACATTCACTCGTGTTGTACTTCTCACCCCTTCCCTTTAGTGACACGGTTTGCTTAGAATAGTGCTTAATAATAAAATGCTTTATACTGCCATAAGATAGAGAAATAATTCGAGCAGGTCCATTCCTTAGGTGTACTGAGCACCATGTTCCACACCTGCCAGTCATCATACCAGATGATTCTGTTCATTTTGAAGTACATTCCTAGAGCTGGGTAACAAGTAGTGATGAGCACATGTCCAGTTACCCACAAACACACTGCCGTTTTTAATTAGTTGACCTTTCACCCTTCGTCTCAGGAAAACTGAGAGGAAACTGAAACTCCATGCCTTTTTTTCTAAACGGGTTGTTATTATCCTGATACTCCACTTGATGCGAAAGAAGTGTTGGATTCAAAAGCTCGACCGCCGTTTTGTTTCTGTTTCTCTTTTTTCTTATTCCTTTTAATTTTGGGGGGGGGGGGGGGGGTGACATCGGCTAGTGTTAGTTACTCCATGAAATGGTACGTCAGGGGTGTGGGAGGGAGCAGTGGATTTTCATAAAAAACAAAAAACAAAAAAACAAACAATTTGGGGGATGGGGCTGGGGATGGGAGGGTGCATATTTCTTTATTTTTTTTGACTGTATAAAAAGGCTGCGTCTGTCATCTGAGCGAAGAAATGCGAGGAAATATCAGAATGGATCCGACGGAGACCGATTCCAACCACCAATGACATGATATTTACAAGGTGTCGATTACTGCCTGCAGTCTACCACCTCCCCTCCCAACGCCTCTGATTCTGTATCTCACTTGTTCAGTGCTACTGCCATTAGTCATGGACTTGACACAAGGGTTTTACTTCAAAGGAATCCCTATAACCGTCTTACAGTCATAAAGGAGACAAGCCTTCCAAGTAACAAAATAAGCAATTTTCAACTACCAGGGACGCCTTCCAGTTAGCGGTGTTGTTTTCTTCATTTCTTTCTTTCTTTCTGTCTCTCTCTTTTTTTTTTTATCCACTTTTTCTTCCTCAAGCACTTTAAATACAAATGTTATGTTTAGGTGCCCTCAGAAACCAGAGCTTTAAAAATTTATGTTGAGAAAAGCTGCTTTATTTTTTTTTTTTTTTAGTTTTTTTTTTTTTTTTAAGGGAGTGCATAATATTTGCAGTTTTTCTCGTAGTTTTGCCTCTTTGTGTGTTTAGTTTCAGATATTACGTTTCTCACTCAACTGCAAGGATATGGTCTGATAGAAAGCACTGATCCATGTGTATTTTATACACAGCTTACCAAACTGTTGAATTTAATTGCACTACTGGGTATTATTCTGTTCTGTGATCTGTGTATGTTTTGTTTAGTTTTTTCCCCTTCTTTTGATTTTTTTGTGATAAAATGTCGTGCGATTGAATATTTCTGTGGCACATGTGGCACACCAGACAGATCTCCTCAGATAAACGGACTCCTCTGATAAAAGACGCATTTCATTCTAATGCTGCTCCTTCGCAGAATGTAATCACTTCACGGCTCAGTGTATTTGTAAATTAATATTCTGTCAAAGAGAGATTTTCAGGATGGACTTTTTGTCTTTTGGCAAAATCCAAACTGTTTTTTTTGGAGCAAAACTCATCAGCTCATGAATAATTTGGTGAAATTGTAATAAGCTGGCTATGAGTTTAGTTCCTTCAAACCCGTGCAGCAACAAACAACTACGCGTTGCCTCTGCAAAAAAACAAAACAAAACAACAAAATGGTAATAAAATGCAGTCAACATTTTAAACAAGGCCACAGTTTACTTATGATTTAGTTTGGAATTTAATGAATGTTGGCTCTTGCATCTTTCTCTCTGTTGGAAATTGTAATTCTTTTCTTTGGACCATGCTCTCGTTGTTTTTCACCTCACATCCCCATTTTTCTTCTGTTGATGAAGCAACACAAAAGAAAAAGGCAACATGGAAGCAATCAAGCAACCCATTGGTGTGTAGTTTTGCCTATATACATAGTTCATACACGTTGACACTGCATGTTTATACAAAATACTGTACATAAGAGCATGTTTTAGAGACGAAGCAAAAATATCTCGTGTACGTAAATGGGTGTCATTTGTCATTTTAATAACACAATGAAGGGGGAAAAAAAGATGCACTGTATATTTTCTAAATGAAACAAATGCGTGTTTATTTTCCACGAGGGTCATTGGAGAGAATGTCATACAAATATTACAGTACTATTACAAATAAGAACCTTTCCACGCCTGAAATTCTTAAGCAAGTGTGTCGTCCAGTACTGTGTGTGAGTTCATGTAGGATGAAAATGTAGCCGCATGCTTGCTATCTAACTCCTTGGGATCAGTTTTTCTTTTTTATTTGTTGCCATTTACCTGCCATAGATTTATTTCAGCACTTATCTTAAGGCCAATGTTTGACTTATTTCAGAATTTGATTGTCTTTTCATTCTTTTCTTTTTGTCTTTATGTTGTTGTTGTTGTTTTTTTTTAAATATATGAAATAGATTTTTAACATTTGGAAGAGGGGAAAGAGAGACGGTCTCCAAGTCTATAAGATGAGGATTTTTCCAACAGCAGGTTTGGCACACTTGTTGGAAGAAGATTGAGCAGTTCTGCCATCTGTAGTGCATCATTATTAGTGCCAGGTCTGACCCAGAATGAAGTCTGTTGGAGCATATCTTTACAAAAAATAAATAAATTAAAAAAATCAATTTCCAGGGTCCAAAAAGATGAATCCCGTTCCACTGAACACAAATGATTTGGAAACCTTTCTCTCTTTCTTAACTTGAGAGTTTTTATTTTTCACTTTTATTTAAATTACCTGAAACCCTTCCCGGCTGTGTCTCTTTTACTGTGTTTATGATACAATATTGTGTATGTGTAAACAAGATAAATGAATACGAAAAAACTAAAGCCATAAAACTCAAGCACTAACTCTTTAGAGCTCGGCTGAGTAGCTAGAGTTTATTTATGAAGAAAAAAAAAAAATCTGACGTCTTCATTTTCCTTGGCCAGTGTTTCTCTTTTTACATTCCTTCAGAGGTCTTTGTTCATCAAGAGGGCAAAATCCATTTAACTGTAAATGTGAGCATTGAGAACAGTTGTGAGTTTAGTAGAGTGAGTGTGTCTTTTTCTACTTTCAGAGCTGTTGATGTCCTTGTTTCATAGAAGTAGTTGATTTTACAGTATTGTGATCAGTAATGTATATGCCTTGTTTTGATAGTATAAATAATATAATACCACTATAAGTTCTCACAAATACTGCTAAAATTATATATAGGTATAAATATAAATAGATATATATATATATATATATAAACGAAAGTGTGTTCTATTCTTGGGCTGAGTGCAATTTATGAACCAAACTGGGTCACGTTTGAAGTTTCTCTTCTTCCAGTTTAGCGGCAGGATGTACTAGTAACATGTCATGTACAATCAATAACACTCTGCTGGTGATCTGAAGCTCAACCCAATGGCTTTTGTTGGTTCCTTTAGTAAACTTCTGAAGCAGCAAAACGGTGCTGTTAGAGCTCCGACAATATTAAAGCGACGTGAGAGAAACTTAGAACAGTGGCACCCAAGTTTTAGGTCTAAATCCCTCCCATAGAACTATGCATAAAGTTATGATTTTCACAAGAACATGGCAAAAAGTATATAAAAAATATAAGTATACATATTATGTCATGCACATGATATGACTTTAAAGGAATAGTTCAAAATTTAGAGAAATGTGCTTTCCTGCTTAGAGTTTGGTGAGAAAATCTACACCGCTGTCCGCCACTAAATATGTAGCTGCAGCCGGGAAACTCTTAGCTTTGATTATCTGAGCATACACTTGGTCCAAAATCCAGCTGTCAGCCTCTGTAGAGCTCAAACAGGTTTCCGAAGAGTCCCCTGTAACCTCACAGCTACTCCAGGAAGACGCCAGCTTGTTGTTCTTACATTTGTGTTTGCTTAGCGATTGGCTGAATGAGCTCTAAAGATGCTGCTGGCCAGATTTGTTCCCTTCCTGCTGCTAAGATAAAATAAGCTAAGCTATCGGCGTCCTGGCTCCAGCTTCATTACAAAAGGACCAACGAGAAAGCGGGCCTGAAAGTCGGTGAGCGCGTTTCCTTCATTTTCAAACTATTCATTTAAGTTCACCTCAGTCTCTGAAGCAAACATTACAACTGCCATCTACCTGCCCTGGTGACAACTTTCATGAGTTGTGTGACCCCGCACATGATCTAATGCAATAGTCTATTTCTTCAGTGTCCCATTAATGCCACTGACTGTGACCAAACGATGCACTGAGACTGATTCAAATAACAAGATTTCAGTGAAATACTGCCAGTACCTGATCACAGTTGCCTGCATTCATCGCCGCGGTTTGAATCAACGCAAACAGAACACACGAGTGATGAGGCAAGTTGTGGTTACAGGTAAAACTTACAGCACACTTAAGACTTTTTTTTTGTTTGTTTTTTTTGCTTTTATTTCCTTTCGCTGCTCGGGTTGCCACAGTCACATGACCGCCGGGCATCTGAGTTCTATGGGGGAGCTTAAAACGATGAAGCGAAGGCCCTTTGGCAGGAGTTTTGCAAAAACACAGCGCTGGAATATACAACTACAGGTCTGCATGCATCGGACACATTACCCATTCCTAAATGTGCATCTTTTGTGTGTATGACTGTAACACCCAAACAATCTTGGGGGTTAATCGGTTCTGTTGAAAGCTGTGTAGATGTCCAATACCTTATGCACAACCACATCTGAAACTGGGCTGTTTCAGCTGTGCAGAGACAGTTTTAGAGCACCGTTCACACAGCTAGATGTTTGTTTTTTTTTTCTTCTTTATAATAAAAACTAAACGCTGGGATTTATAAAGGGAAAGCATCCAAAATTTAGTGAGGTCACTTTTCCATCCTGTCAAAATGTTTTGAGAAGCCTCTTAGCAGGTAAAGACGCCACTTCGAAACACGCCGCCTTGTCTCCTCTATTACTCGCTGTATTTCTTCTTTGTATTCTTGTGTATATGTGCAATCACTTCTTCTTCTGTCCGTTTTGTTTCTTGTGATGTATTCCTCTTGTAAAATGTAGGACTGTGTTTGAATCAATGCCAGAAATATGTCAGCCTACTATTTCGCATTTACCTTTTTTCGTGTGTGTCTTGTTTCGATGTTACCAGTTATGAACCATCAGTATCATTATGCTGAACAAGAAGCAGGTTTATTGAGTTCTCCACTGAAATCTGCTTTTGCTAAGCGTAAAGAACGCCGGCCTTCATGTTTACAACATGGACATACTGTATACTGCCAAACATGCAGGACCGTTACCAAATTCCCCTCTTGAGTGCTTAGTCATCCAACTCATCCCTGGTGCAACTGTACTCTTAAGACTCTTTTTTTATTTCTATTTTTTCCCCACCTCTTTCTCTTCTTTATCATCTTTTAAAAGCATCGGAGGACAGCCAGGTTGTGTCCTCTAGCTGTGTTTCTTCGTGTCTAGTGTCGTGGTGCGCGTGTTCATGTCAGTACTTGTGCCTACTGTGGATCGCATGCTTTAGCCCTTGACTGGACACAAACGTTGCTCACAAAACTCCTCCTGACCCTTATGTGGACAAACGTTGGGGATCCTTATAAAGTTATCAAGGGAACCAAATAACTTACTACAAATTTATCATATGTGTTACCAGTTCTGTAAAAAAAAACAAATAGGAAATAAAGGCCTTTTAACTAACAATGACTCGTTTGTGTTGTAATATGCCGTGTCTTCGGCACATGACTGCTAATAATCACCTCCCTGCTTCTGATGTACAGTTAATTAATATCACACAGAGAACCATTTCAATCCCTGTACAGTTTATTCAGCAAAGTGGGTAAGACAATGTGCACACATTGAGCTACCATCAACACATTTCAAACTTTTCAATAGAATACTCTGCAGAGCTCAGTATACCCACAGCACATGTAGAAAGAGCCGACACATACAGTTTAGTGGATGTGACTGGAAGATAATACTGGTGTTAGCGCGTGGTTCCCTGGTTAGACTCCATCACAGTCCATCAAATAACCTGGGCTTTGGTCAACTCGCACTCTGTGATGAGAAGACAGACACCAAAATCGTTCATGTGTCCAGTGCGCACATGGCTTGTCCACTTAAAGCAATTTTCAATATAAATCTGAGTTTGGCAGCTTTCTGCATTTGATATGCTATGATGGAAAAATGTATTTAGTGTTTCAAAAAGGGGCATAACTTAAATTGCCCTAACAGTGGCAGTCCTGCTAACTTTCAGATATATTGTAGAGCCTGAATATTTAAAGAGTTCAATATAATGCATTAAAAAGCAGTAGCTCCTAGTTATAGGCATCTTAAAACAACCAGAGCTTATGCTGTTAAGCTTTACAGGAGCTATGAATATGGGATTGCATCAGTAGCTGTAGGTGTACCTGATAGACTCAGTGTTTTGGTCAGTCAGTAATTAATAGATTTTTTTTTCTGCCACATTATCAAACACACAAAGCAGCTAATCAAAATGTAAGCAATCCAAAATATCTAAATAGAAAGATTAGTCCTGATATTGAAGAAAAGATAATGTGGTGCACGTTAAGACTATTTCGGCATTTGTGTTCTCATCACAAAGTCATGAAGACGGTCAAACAGATAAAGCAAAACGGCCGGTGCAATGTTTTAACAGAAAACCTAGGCAAACGACACGTAAAGGCTACACCTAAGAAATGCATAAATAAATAAATATATATCTCTATTACAAAACATAATATAGCACATTGTTTTGCCCCACACACCCAGACTGTCCTCTGTGAAACCATTCTGCGATTGCAAAGATGTCAAGTGGCACAAATAACTGCAATATATGTGGAAAACACTCAAACTACATAATGGGAACTGTACCAATAAGGTAATACAGTGCCACTGGTGATGCCTAAGTAAGTCAGGAGCTACGCTGTCCCGTCTGTGCAAAGTGCATATGTTCATTTCGTGCCTTTCAGGCAAATGTACAGATCACCTCAATTACCGAACGCACAGAGAAAATCATCCTGTGCTGGATATAAAAACTGACTGAATATCATGAAGATGGCTGAAACAGTTGGTTTGCTGTTTGTTATGCGAAGGGGCCACAATCTGCGTTAGAAAACTGTAGAAAAATGTGGACGACGCTTCTTCTCGTCTCTGATTCTTATAGGAAAGAGCTGATCTGGTGTATTCAGGATGTGCAATTAAAAACCCGAGAGGTGGTGAGAAGGTGAAGAAGCATCCTAAAGGGTCTTTAAACAAGATATTAGACAGTAATATCATCATAAAGCAGCACAGGTCTGCTCTTTTTGTGGCAGTAAGGGGGAGCAATGGCGTCCTGGAGTAACAACAGGCAGGTGGAGATGAACAAACACATGATCCCTGATGTTTTTTGGACTCTGGTAGAAACAGATCCACCGGACTCACGGACATGGACATCCATCCTGAGCCCAAAAACTCCTCTGCATGTGAAGGTAACGTTACAGGAACACGCTGCCGTTTTGTTTTGTTTTGTTTTGTTTTGTTTTTTTATCACTGGCAGTTAGCGCGATGCTAAAGCTAGCACCGCCAGCGTTAGCCTGAGCTAACATGCTAATTTGTTTACTTCCTGTTGTCTTTTTTGGTCATTTTTACTTGTGTGTCAACGCATTGCCGAAATACTGGTGGTTTAGTTCAATGTCCAGTTAAACTAGTTAACTCGTTATGTATGCTGACTGACTCAGAGCTTCTCCCCGTGTGTGAAATTATCAAAAACACGATGTAACCGGATTTTTTTTAATAAGTGGTCCGCTACAGTTAGCACGATGCTAACGCTAATTGAACGCGTCATTGCAGCTAGCTGAAGCTAACGGCTAGGCTAATGGTTGTTGTTTTTTTTTTTTTTGTTTGTTTGTTTGGTTTGTTTCCAGTTTACGGACAGACGCTGTGCTCACTCCTGTTGAGTGTTTCCGATTGTTTCCAGAGCCTCATCTGGTCTGTGAGTCGAACCCGGCACCTTTTTGCTGTGCGTGCTGTCCACTGTTCCACCTGCAATCTGACACATCCTGTATTTCCTCCATCTCTTCTCACCGCTGATGGACGATAGATAATCAGTTCGTATGCATGAAAATAGCTCTCAGAGATCATGCAAAGTGACCTGGAAAAAAATGCATCTTGCTTTTTTCTGTGAAAGCTCCTTTGTTGGTTTGTTGTTTCCACCTGTTTGAAAAGATGAACCTTTTAAATGCCTCTCCTCCGCCATTAGGGCCTTTTTCCCCACACATTCATCCCAGATGTGTGACTATCGCTTCGCTCTTAAATAAGACAATCTTAACAATACTCCTCTGCAGTGCTCGACGTAGCGACAAATGTGTTATCTTACACGCGTGTCATATTTAGGTGCAGTGTTTTCATGCAAAGGCCCGGATTTGTTTGAACTGGGTCTTGAAAGGTCATTCAAACAGCATGACTGGTCCCTATTTGGTTCATGATAAATACTCCATATTACAAAATAACAATAAGCAATCAAGTAGAAACAATTACTGTAACTCTGCAATACGCTGTGAAATTTGTCTTAAAATTTGTAACACTCCTCTTCAGAAGCTTCACCAGTCCCAGTGGGAATTCATTTCTGCCATACGGCCCAAACAAGCCGTCACCATTAGAGGAGAGGAGCCACAACTGGGGATATCGTGAATAATTAAACTGCCATTTCAGGGTTGGAGCATCCGTGGACACAGAACAGAAGCGTTCGGATATCTTTTCATTTGGACAGTTTGCTGATGACTCGGATCAGTGCCCCGTTCTCATCCTTCAGCCTTTGGTTGTCTGACTTGAGTTCTGTTAACATCTGGGACAGCAAAGGAGACGACATTGTGTTAGAAAATCATTACAGCATCACAGTTAAACTTTACTCTTTATATTAAAGATTATAATTAAAGTGGTTTGTGTGTATAATGACAGTAATCATAGTGATCATATCTGAAATCGCCAGTAACAAGTGGACTAAAAGTTGCTTCTCGTCAAAGTTGGAGGCCAGACAATGAGGACATGCTTTACAGAACTTGATCATGCAGTGAGGAGTGACTTTGACGGTATGTTCTGCATTTGAAGAGTGAAAGAGAATGAAGTCAAAGAGGGAGGAACTGAGTGAGGGTCAGTTTCTGAAATCTAGGTCATGTCTCTCATGAGGAGCATTTGCTAAAAATAACCAGCCTCTTTGTCAAAGTATTTCCCCTTCGCTAGAGACAAACAGTGGCCCTCTGCTCTAGCTGTGACACATTACCAAAGCCGGTGAACGAGCAAAGGCACCTGACATCACCATGTTCATAACCTGTGGAGACCATCTCATTTTTCTTTGTCACAATAATTCAAATATCCAGGACAGAAAACAGTATGATGCTGTGCTCTATGTACAGTTGTAGGTGCAGTTGGACATTTTGGGAAATTCACATTCGAGATTCGGGATTTATGCCACGCTTGTATACGTATAGTCAGTATGAAGCAAAAGTCAGCCTCTGATTGGTTTAGGAGTTTTCTGAGACGTGTCGTCGCTGTGAGGTTGCTGCATCGAAATCAGATTACTCTTTAACCTATGACCAAAGACAGGTTAACCGTTTTCCCCCCGCGTCCAGGCTTTACGTCAAACTAAGATGAACTCCTGCTGGCTGCAGCTTCATATTTACTCCACAGATTGGTATTAATCTTGTGATTTCCACCGAGAGGAAAAGTTCTGTTCCCCAGAAAATTGAACTGTCCCTTTCAACAGCAACATTTCCATCTGTTCATTCCCTGATGGGGTTTCATGAACAATAACACAGAAACAGCATCGGTCACAGTGTGTGTTTCACCTGTTGGCACAGAACTTGCTCCTTTTCAATTCTAATGATCTCCCACGTTTCATTTCCTTCTGCAAATTGACTAGAATGGCTATTTTCTTGGCAACAACTTTGCATAGATTACACAGCACACTACACTGGGCCTGCATATATTACTCCATTTCAAGATCAATAACTATAAAATGAATTTACTTTCGATGGTGCAGATCTACTATCAATACTGAATTTACGTAATACGCAGGAGAAAACAACTGAGCACAGTATTTTGTTTAATGGGAAGCCTAATGCAACATGAATGTAGTTTAAAATACGCCTTAAAAGAGGGGTATGAGAGATATTTTTTGGGGGAAGGGGTCAACAAAGATGGTTTAAAAAAAAAAAAAAAGGGGGTGCAGAGGTAGAAGCATTGCATTGTAGAGGGGAGTGAGCGTTGGGAGGGTGCAGGACCTGCCTGAGAGGAAGACAGCAGAGGACGAGGGGGTCTGTAGAGGCACCACAAGGAAAAAGGAGTGTAGAAGGTATGCAGCTGTGAGGAAGGAGAGAGCAAGGGGGAAAGGAGGAGAGCTGGTGTCAGAGGATCAGAGGTCCTCGGTCTCCGGCATGGAGGCCGTCTCAGAGAGGCGGGCGAGGGCACGCAGCATGGCTCTATTCTCAGCCAGGAGACACTCGTTCACCCTTCGCAAGGTCTGGACCTGAGCCAGAGCAGGGAAATCCTACACAGAGGAGGAGAGAGATACAGAGAGGGGCAGACAGAGAAAGCATGCAGGGAGGCAGGCCATGTGCAAAGCAAAAGACTATAGAGACTATATATACATTCATACAGATAAGTACCCACACACCTACACACACTTGACAACAGAACAACAGGTCTCAGGTACTTATAAGTGGACTTGCATAAACAGATATTTATTCGACAGGAAGATGAGGCAAAAAAGTAAAATGCTGCCACAAGAAAAAAGTAATTATGAAGCTGGATCTTTTGTTTGGACGCAGCAAAACTGGACTCGAGTGGTGAAGTGAGAGTGTTATTATTATATGCAGAGATACTGCAAAGGAGAGAGAATTAAAATTCATAGAAATTCACATAACCTAAATCTCTATTTCAATTCAGACCTTCCACAAGAAGTCATTTATTACTCAAAGGAATGGAAATGATTCATTTCCTCCTCTTGGCCTGAGTTTCTGAGGTGAACCTCAAAGTGGTCTGACAGTGAAGTCTGTGGTTTGACGCCATTCTTTAGGGGAAACCGCAGAACACACACATACTCAGGGCACTTGCAGACTTTCGGGCTGCCCAGACAAAAATTTGAAGACACGAATATAATTGAAGATGCAATTTGCTAGCTTCTTCTTATAACGGCAAAAAAAAATATATATATAATAATTTGGAAGGAGAATTTGAAACTAGTCTGTGTTTGAGACTGAACAATTAATGCATTGAGTGTTCCCTTGGTATTAGAATAAAACATCACAGTTTCTGCAGAGGTGCCCTAGCTGGGCCAAAAAAAAAAAAGGACAGAGTGAGGTGAGAATACGTAATGAGCAGTATCCTTTATTACTCTCTTAATATCGAGCCCTTGATATTAAATCAGATCTTACTGCACTCAGGAGTGCTGGCTACAGATCTACACAGTTGCTATTAATAAAGTCTCAGACGCTGTGAAGAATAATTCAGGTTTTGCGTAGGACATGTAAGCGACTACAGAGTAATCTGACGCTTTGAACACAAGAATACTAATTTCAAAGAGAAAAGAAGGACACACAGTGCAACTGATGTGAATCACCGTGAAACCAGGCTCAGTCAAATACAGAGCTGCAGACCTGATGAGGTCACCCTCCAACCTGAACTGCACTCCCCCACCCCCTGTTCATGGGCAAGAAGGATAACAGCAACCAACAGGAGACGAAAATGCGCTGATGTGCGTCTTCTGCAGCCAAGGAGCGCAACAGCCTCTGCAATTTCTGACACTTGTGCCACATGTGGGAGCTGCAGCATCGCTGCTGCGCTTTTTAAATGGCTACAGGAACAAAATAGCTGCAGCAGTTGTAGCACTTGCATTGGTGCAAAATCAGAAAAATAAATGAAGTGCTGAAATTTCAGCAGCTGTTGCTTGTTTGCCTGTAGAAGAAGACACAATGTCATCTACTGTGTAGCAGCAGGGCTAAGCTGTTGCTGCTATTTTTCTTTTCCAGTAGGTGGCGCCGGTTGGCATGTGTTGGCTGAGCAAACTAAGCAGGTCTGCCTTTAAGAAAATCTCTACAGGAATTAGTGACTTTGTGGGTGAGTGGCAAGCCAGCTACCTGAGGTGCTGTGCATCTAAATAAGATAATTGGATTATGTACCTGTGCCTTTTGTGGCTTCCACAGTATAAACCACTTATATATTTGAGCTTATCGTGTGCGGTATGTGTCCACACGTGTAAACATGCCCCTGTCTTTGACAGAACAGAATCACTTAAGGTGGCAGGCAGGTGTCAATCACTCCTCTTGTTGTAGCGACCACTCACCATCCCCCCCTCCCCTCAGACAGCCTGCCCTCAGGGCTGGTACCCACAGCGGAAGCGCAGTGGGGCGTCCTGCTGAGGGAACCACGACAACACGGAGGGTCAAACATCTGCTACAGGCAACCACACTGCTGCATATGGTGCATGTGTCCTCTTCTTAATGTTCTCATCAGTGTCTGCAGATTATATCTTCTCAGGCCAGAGCCAAGATTTAATTTCTCTCGAGGAACATAACGATGATGCAGTGAAAGTCCATTTATAGCATCTTCTGTTTATTAATGGCTGCGGTTTCTACGAAGCACACAGACTGTGTTCTGCGCAGGCCTGCTATGTCCTGTGTTTCTTAGTAAAGCAGAATACACACAGTGCAGTGCAGGAATGTCTCACAAAAGCAGGTCTTTTTGCTCTTGGACAGGGTTTGGTATTCAGCTGGAACTAGGTCACAGTGTTCACCCCAACAGTGGGATAAGTGGAGCAGGGGAGCAGCAGCACAGGCTCCTCCTTTGCCTGGCAGGCAGTGGCCCAGCAGAACATTGTGGGTAATGAGCCTAAAGCATTAACCTTCCCTCTCCTTGACTCTAACCCCACCTGCCTTGGCACAGCCCCCGGAGTGTGTGATATACGTGTTTTGGTTTGTAACACACTTTAGGTATGTTGCTTTTAGCTGGAGGAGTGTTGACTCAGGGACTTAGTGTTTTTGTGTTTGGGGGAAAAAAGATACATTTAAAGATCAATGAAGCATAAATTTTGCATGAGAAAAATTAGGATCTTTAAACCCAAGTTGAGTCTGCACAATTTCTTTTTTTAATGGACTGACCTTGATCTCCTCCTCCATATCCGACACTCTTTTCTCAAGAGCTTGTTTTTCCTGAGAGTAAAGAAGAGACAACTGAAAATATAACTCCAACCTTGCAGACCCACGGAGTAAAAGGCCATTAGAGTGTAATTTCAAGTAGACGGCGGCATTAGAAAAAAAAAGCAAGATGTTGCCAAAGTGTTGACAGTGCACTTACCCTTTTCTCTGAGTCTAGTGCTGTCGACCTCTCTGATATCCTGTCGTGCCTCTGGAAGTTAGAAAGCTGCTGTTATGGTGAAAATCTTGAAAGAATCGTGGGTATTTGTCGAACATGATATCATAAAGTAATCAGTCATGACCTTTAATCCGAACACTCATGGGAAACTCGTGGGATGACGGTGAAGCAGTGAAAAGAGGATTGTGAGGAAAACATTCCTCACTTTCTGTACCTGAGTGACTTTCTCCAGCTGCGAGCGTATCTTGACCAGTTCTTGTTTGCTGTCCTGCAGCCTGGACTTGAGCCTCTCATTCTCATGCAAAGCTTCTGCATACATCTTTAAAAGTAGACGAGGGGAAGTGTTAATAAATACTTAGCAAGCAAACATTAAAGCAGATGAGCTGTGAAATAATTAAGAAAATCATTAAAACAGGGAAAATATGAGTATCATCTCTGCATGATCAGATTTTTACCAAATTATGACTCCAGAATAACTTTTCGTCTCATCTCAGCAGCTTTTGTGTCCTCACGAGGAGGCTTACCTCATAGTTTAAAAACCCTTAAACTTGGACATTAACTAGGTGCTTTTGCTTGTTTTTTTTTTTAGCTCACCTCCACCACAGAAATTGGTCATCTGTAATACTGTGAATGGATGACACATGGTTTTAATTTATACCCCTTTAATTATGCACACACCTCTGGAGACACCAGTCGAAGGAGAGCTGTATTATAAAAGCCAACCAACGTGCATGCACATAAATCAGTGCAATACCAGCTATATAAAAGAAAGCAAATCTGTCTATGAACTAAAGTACATGGACAGATGTTATACTGTACATTCAGTCCAAAAGAGTTATATAACATGTTGGTAAGATTTAAAATAAGTCAGAAAAAACGACGCATGCACACGTAGTAAATTATTTCATTTACAGATTACAGAACTAGAACAGTTAATTATCTGAAGGTCCAAATAAATCTCAATCTGCCTGCCTTCATGAGCTCATAATGAAAATAAATAACAGGTCCAACAGTCAAACTGGAACCAGAACTTAAACGTTGAATCTTGTTTGGTCGTTTGAACCGAAGAAATATTTTCAACCTTCTTATAGTCTTTGGTAGTGGAGTCCTGCTCTTGTCTGTTCAGAGCGGCCAGTCTCGTCTCTCTCCTTGTGTACGAGCTGGTGCGGCCCACTGGTTTGTCTGTTGCACTCTCTCCAGTGGAGTCATACCTGGAGGCAACACAGATCAGATCTGTACACAGTGCTGCTTCATTTGGGGCCATGTATTTATTTATTTTAGGACGTGCAGCTGTATGATGCAGGAGAAAGAAAAAAAGGGCCAAGCCTAATCCTCACCTCGACAGTCTGTCATGCTGAAAAACAAAGAATAAGCCATGTTAGTGTGATCACTCAGCACCACAGTTTGGGAACAACACTGTCTAAAAAAATGTTCTCTTGTAGATAGATCCAGATTTATTTGTTTGATAAGACCAAACAGAGGCTAGGCAGTGAAATGTTTTCCATTTTGAGAAAACAGAGAAGAAAGGCAAGACTTCCACATGAATTATCAGCGCGTGTTCAGAGGCCTGTAGTCCCAGAGGGAGAGGGTGCATGCAAAAGTGAGATATAATTCAGCCCATCACTGCGCTGACAGGGTTCACGCAGGTCAAACCCCCCCTGGTGAGCCTAGTTTATCTTTTAGAATAGGTGGCTGCCACACAAACTGCCCGCAGCATTAGGGTGACATCATGACTTCAAAAGCTAAGCGGTCGGGTGGATGGTTGACCTCTTGACAACAGGCCTGATAGCAGACTGTCCTGGCAGGTTTTTCTCTGACTATACCGCTTTACCGCTTTACTGCTGCCCAAGTTACCAGTTGGGATTTAACACTGAATTTGTTTTCATTTAACAGCAAGCTCTAGATGTTGTGTGACATCCACAGAAGCTGTATATACTTTTTTGTATGACTATATTTGACTGAGGCTCAGGTTTCCATATTCCCTCAAGCATATGCACAATGGTAATTAGCACAAAGCCAGCACGTGTAATTTATGTGTCTACTTCCTCCTTGTGCTGATGTGCATGTCATGAGCTGTGTACGCTGTGTGAATTAAATCTACAGTATAAAAATTTCTATCTGTCTATCCACATTTCCAGTGAGACCTGTTTCTGCCCTGAACAAACGGATAACTCGCTGCCAGCAGCTGATAAACGTGGCGAATGTGGGGGGGGAGTCAGAGAGAGAGGGGATATCAGGCCAGAGCGAGCCGCGATCTCTTCGCAGTATCTGCCACTGTCTCATAAACTCATTCCTAAATGCAGAGATGTGGAGTAGCTGTCCTGCCAGTGAAAGAATCCTTCAAACAACTCTGTGAATGCTTTGCAATAAACATCTTGTGTGGTAGGCCAAGCTGAGGCCGAGACGAGAAGCAGATGTGGACAGGGGTGTAAAGCATGTGTGTTATAGGAGGACTTATGTCCAAAAGAAGCGGTTATTCCTGCGCTCACATTTGGTTAGTCAGGGGATGTTTCACGCAGCGTCAAAGGAGCTATTCCCCAGCAAGTGTTTACATAACTGAGCCAGCGCTGCCTGTCCTTATGTGGTCATGTGCTTAAGCAGAGCTATCCAGGAAAAAACAGACCTCCATGACCTCAGATGAAGAAGGGCCAAGGATGGGGCAGAGAAGAGCTTTCACTCACTCCAAACTTCGTGCAATAGCGAGGAGATCTGTCTATCAGATTCACCGTACGCTTGTTAATCAAGGCGCATGATTGAAGCCCTGTCTTTGAGAATAAATTATCACAAAGCCAGCTTGTGGGGATTTGAGCTGAGGTCTGTCGAGACGAGTAGTTCCTGTACAAAACCTATTTCACACTGAGGGATTAAGAAATTGGTGGAATGAGTTTCCTACTAATTTAATTCCAATCTCGAGATTTTGAGGGAGCCCTGCAGGGTTTAAGGGGCCGATTCTCACAGCACGTCACAGCATGGATACTGTTCACAAAACTTTCTGTCGCTGAGCAAAAGCCAGAAACAGAACCGCAGCTTAATTTTTATATCTAATGGCAGCTGCACCAAACTGATTTCCTTGTTAGGAAAAATAAAGGGAGTCACTTGTGGCGCATGTAGTGGAATAAACTCTGAGAGGAGATGTGGAAGGTCAGAAGACAACGGGGTAGCAGACTGTATCAAACCAGCGAGTGCATGCTGGAGCCACAGTCGCTCTGTAAATTTAACTGCCTTCAGTTTTGTGTTTTGCCAAGACCAACAAAATACAAACACAGTAAGGGAGGTTTATACACACACGGGCCGCCTGCATGAGCTCAGGGCTAAGGAGTGTAAATGAAGACGTTGTCAAAAGTGCATGAAATCCAAATGACAGGACTCTTCACTCATCATCTCACTACTTTCCCTTCATCTCCTTCTTCTGTCACGGCATCTCCCCTTCAGAGCTAACTGGATGACTGCAGTAGGAAAATCTGAGCTGCACACTCTACCGCTCTCCTCCTATCTGTCTCTTTTAACCCCCACTACTGAAACCGACACTGCACACACAACCATAAAAGACGTTTCTTCCACATTCACTCACCTTTTCTCACTTTAGCCACTCTTCACTCTCCACTAACCCTTTACAGGACATCAGAGACCTTTTGGCCACTGACAACATCCCCAGGCCCTTCCTTCATTTTTCCCTCTCCAAAAGCACAGAGCCCAAACGCTTCACATGCAGTGGTGAAAAGTAGGAAAAAAATACTCATTCTGCAGAAAATCCGCACCTGTCACTTAGACAACGTGTGGTATGACTTTGCATTCTTTGTTGTTGTTTTGTTTATTGTTGCATTTTATTGAGGTGGAGTCAGTTTACACTCTTTATCTAGTGAATTCAAGTGTGGAGCCCCTCAAAAGGGTCACAAGATAAATGTTGGTGGTCTTACAAAGAATGACAGGTTACAAAATATAAAAAAAAAGATGCTGATCTTATCTTCAAATTTTAAATCATCTTCTTGTATTTTCTTTTTTCTTGTTTTGTTTAAATGAAATACAGCAAATCGTCAAATATGTGTTTGGTGGAACTGTTAATAACTTATACATCTGAACTACTGGTTTAATTTTTCGTCGTGTTGGGTTTTATAAGGTTGTTATCTTTTATATGTGTCCTTAAATGTTAACGTAATTATGGCTGTGTAGTAAAGTGAAAGTAGAACGACACAAAAAGGAAAGTGCATGTATCTCACATTTGTATTGAAATACAGTACACGAGTAAATATATGTCGTTATTTTCCACTACTGCTCACATCTGTCTCGTGACGGGTGTCATCCAGTAATGTGATGTGTTAATGTTTATACTCTTCCGTCTGCTGTGCAAAGATGCAGCACCCATTGTATTTTCTAAAGACGTCCAGGTTCTCAGCCAAACATTGTGACAAGTGCTAAAAATACTCCATCCGTCTGATTCCACCCCCTGTGCACTGCATTTTCTCTCCCATGAAAACACTGCCAATTCAGATTGGGCTGACATCATGGAAAATTAATGCTCGACTTTCACCATGGATACAGCACAACGAGACTGACACTTCTCGAAGAAAGCACAAAGAACAGGCAGCATCCACTGGTGACATTCACTGCACAACAATGAGCGTGTCTGTAGTGCTGCCTGACATTACTGTACATGACAGAATCACATTGGCGTCGTAATTTAACATCTGTCTGTCCCTTTAAATGTGCCTGTCACACTATGTCCAGCTCAGGCTGATGCACTGACATAAACACGCGAGTCAAACAACGCCCATGAGAATAAGCTACTTTGAAAAAAGAAAAAGGAACGAAAAAAATAACAGGAAATTACAAAAGGAATGTTTCAATCCAAAAAGCTTTCCAGAAAGTGTGGTCAGTCTCTCTGCACTTCAGAGCAAATACTGGCCTCTCTTTCATTAGCCATCGAACAAGCTGAAATGATGAGCGGTTCACAAGTGATTTGCTCATTTTTAATCTGTCTGGAAGTGGAACTTTTTCATTTAAACGAGCACGATCAAAGAAATACAATGTAACTCTTATTCTGCTAACGAAATTTTCAATTATTTGCTTGTTTACCTGAGGACACTGAGCCAGCACACGTGCAAGCTAAAAAGAGTTTCTATTATCAGTTCATTTGTCAGCCATGAGGTTATTTTTAGTAATAATTGTAGGTCAACAATAGTGACATACAGTTGGTATCTAAATGTTTATAAACATGTTTATAAAGATAAACATAAAAAAGTTTTGGTAAAGAAAATTAGCCAATCCTCAGATTTAAGACAATTTGTTGTTTTTGATAGAAATATGACCAAAATGTTCTTCTTCTTTCAGATGTTTAGAGGATTTAGTCTGAAACTTGGAGGAGTGAACAAATTTGCGTATCAGTTACTGAGACCTCCAGCAAATAAAAAGTTTTCAGTACATTTTGTTTCATCTTTCTAACAGCTTCCTGAAAATAGATCACACCAGAGACTAGACATATCCGTTAAAATGGTGACGCCATAAGGTTTAACTTCAGAAAGATGGTTTTCTTGAAAACAAAAGTGTCATGTCTTACTTTGTAGTTTTTTTCTGTAGGGGACGGAGAGGACGGCGGGGATTCTGTCAGTGACTTTCTGGTGCGAGTCAGGTCCTTGGTGCGTGGGTAGTAGGATGACATCTCCCTCCTCTACCCTGAACAGGCAGGTCAACTTCTACTGTAACATTCACTGAGGCCGCCACCAGATAACAGCTGCACAGACGCACAGATTCCCTTCAAGCAACACTGACGCAGATGCCCATGACTGTGTTCCCGGGGAATCCTCAGCAACAACAGGTATGTGTGTGTGTGCGTGTGTGTGTGTGTGTGTGTGTGTGTGTGTGTTTCAGTCCAGCTTCAGAATCCCATGCACTGAAGGCGAGCTGCAGCTAAATTTGGAAGGGTTTCAAATGTGTGGTCACGCCTCCTTCAAAGCTCACAAAGTGAAACAACAATCAGATAAAAATGCAAAGAACAACAAAACAAAATGCTATTTGCAGATCACAAAAACTAAGAAATAACTTTTCAGCGAGAAAAGAAAACAAATCAGCATCCCTCCTCTCCTCTCTGTCAACACTGGGGTCTTTGATGAAATGTGAAAAAGTCCACGAGAAAGCAGCCAACAGAGAAAAGTTTGTACCCTGTGCTGCCTTCTTCCTATGTTTCCCAAAGTTATACACTCTCCCTCCATCTCCCTCCCTCTCTTGCTTTCTCTGTCTCTCTCTCTCTCTTCTCCTTTCAATGCTTGGTCGCCCTCCCAGTCCCCCCAACTCCCTTGCTTCTCCCTTTGGCAGCTTTCTGTGGCAGCCTGCCAGAAGCTCTGCTATGGCCAGACTCGGCACTGAGGGCTAAAATTGTCCAGTGATGTGGACGAGGATAAGGGAGGGGGAGCATACAGTTGGAGAGGGGGCTGGGGGGTGGGCGGGGGGTTAATGCTGCAGTGTGTGTCCTGGAAGGTCAACTTAATGTATTACCTGAGGAAGCTATCAACAACCACAAGGTGTCAAGTAATTCTCTGCACCCTAAAGTGTGATGGAGAGAAGATGATGGTAATATGTGAGAGTGTTAACAGAGACCACTTGCACCACCTTTCCTCTGACCATCGATCCATTAGCTGGACCACTTGTCCTTCGAGGTTCAGGGGGATCTGGAGCCAATCCCTACTGTCACTGGGCAGGTGGCACTTACCTCAGAGGAGATAAGTGCGTGTTCGAGCTCTCGGTTGAGGGGCACTTTCAAAATAATCGCTTTCATGGGATAAAAGCCGGAATAGAATACAACAGCACCACCTCAAAAATCAGCCGTGATGTGTCACAGCCTAACAGCCAAGGGGGAGCATGCACTCATCCTGCAGAGAGACACAGGTCGGTGTCACTGTGACGATACAGGTTTGGCTCCACTACGCTGAAGTCAACAAGGTGTTGCCACCACTGATCAGTTGTTACGAAGCGGCATGAGACGATTGCACTATCTCACATCCACAGATACCCAGCTCAACAACCTGGGATCAGCCACTTCTCATGGATCAGGGTTTTTCTCACCATCAGACCACTAAATGTGAGTCCACAGCTCTCATCCTGTACATATAAGAGTGCCACAGGTCTAGGGGCTTAGTCCAGCCCTCTGCTCTCTCCTCACTAAATGACCCCCTCCCATCTATTCCTAACACTCCACTGATGTTTACTGATGACGCCACTAAAGTGGGACAGTGAGGACGCACACCACAGGAGGAGGTTCAACATCTGGTGTTTGGACAAGAATCTGTACCTCCTCCCACTAGAAAAGCTGAAATCACTCTGGATTTAAGGGATCCAGGAGGACCACACATTCCCATTTCACCATAAATGCCAAGGAGGTGACGACTGTCAACAACATTGAATTCCCCGAGAATCCATTTGACAAAGGATTTCTCACGGTCCCTGAACACATCCCGCCTGGAGAAGAAAGCTCAACAGAGGCCCCAAAGAAAAAGCCAAACTTCCCTCCTACCAATCTACCACAGGCTGGTTTGCCAGCCGCACTGCTGAGATATGAAACAATTTAGTCCAGTTGGTACGAATGGCACAGAGGTTTGACTTTACTGTCAAACCTGGACAGAGATAATATCAGCCATATTTACAGGAAGACTGGATTCACAAGTAAGGAGCCAAATCACCCAGGTCACAGTCTAAGTGTCCCCTTGCCGTCAGGAAAAAGAGAGAGGAAGCTATCAAGGTCCAAGCTAACAGACTGAAGAACAGCTTGCTGTAGCCTCCATCACCCCCTCTCTTGCCACACACCCATACACCCAAGCCCTGAAAAATTCACCCACACACAAACATGCACAGACACACCCCCTTTCATAGTCGAGGACTGAGGACTGTTATCTTGCTTGATCTTGTTTTTTCTCTCAGCGCTACTGAATGTACAATGTGTGATGTATGTATAACGAATGTATAAAGTGTAATTTTGTTATGTGCCCAAAATTACAAATAAAATGTCCTATCTGATTCTGCGTGTCCTATTTTACCAAAATAGGTTTCATCTATTTCACTCAAGATGAGTATTGATTATTTTAGCCTCCTTTTTTCAGGTTCATCATCATCATTTTGGAAAATAGGCTTCTTCTCTTTCACTATAAACCTACAGTCAGTAGCTGTAGCTCAGCAAAGCTTGTGGATATTCATTGTGTTGGTATTCTGATATTCTGTCAATTGTCCGTCCACTGTGATGTGATTCCTCTGTGGGTGTGGTTTCTGTAGAAGACTTCCTCCAGTGCTCCTGATGGACAGCGGTCATAAATTGCAGCCACTGGAGGGCTTTTCAAATTGAACATCAACATTTTTGCAGATTTGCTGAAATTATGGATGTTGTAATTTTTTTTGGCAGGCCCATTTTGTCGCCCTCAGCAGAGCCGGGTTATCTGTTTCCCAGTGGTCCCAGTTTTAATGGGAAGTTAAGTTACCTGGCTGCAAGCCATAACTTCTTCTACACCATATGGAGTTGTATAAATCTTCCCATCTAACTCTGCACAAGAAAGCAAATAAGCATATCTCCAAAATGTCAAACTATTCCTTGAAAGAACCGTGCACCTCCTTGAACTTTCTCCTCATAGTCTGCACACACCGGCTCGTTGCTATCTTCCTTTTATAGTGAGGTTCGCAGCACCTCGCTCTTTCCAACCTCCCTCATCCCTGCTCAGGGCAAAGAGATAGAAGGAAAGCTAGAACAGAAAGAAATACAAGCAGGGATTCAGAATAGAAACACGGAGGGAATATGAAAGAGGAAGAAAAATAAAGTGAAAAAGCTAGACTGGATTATATGACAAAGATCCAGCGATGATGGTAATGTGGCAACAACCAGCCACACACAATATTCATTTCGAGCTGCTAATTGACTTCATTCGTAAGCTGTTGAAGTGTAACCACTTATGGTTCTGGTTTGAGATATGGCTCATGTAAGTGAAACTGGATATTGTATTTATCTTGTACTTTATGTGCTGCAATTCATCTTCACAGATCATCTGCAGAGGATAGTGAACTACACTGGCACTGGTGTTGGAGGCTTTTATTAAGCGTTGATCCCAGCTGGAGTTCCCCCAGTCTGATCCTCAGCCTTTAGTTGCAGTACTTTCCATATGAGATATAAAACAGAAAATAAGCCAGAGAAGTAGCTGCCAGAGTGTTGGAGTAAATGAAGTAAAAGTAAAAAGAAATCCAGTTTGCTCTATCTCTGGATATCTCTGTTATATTGTGTTATGCCCATCACCAATAGTCTTACAAAATGAGGAATCTCTTTGCTGATTTGCTCTGCACCTGTCTTTCTCTCCGTCTCTGATGCAGAACAGAAACGGGGAAAGTCTGTTCAGATCATCATGGAGTCACACAGAGGTCGGCTCCAGTGATGGGCAGCCTGTCAAGCTTCTGATGAAACCTCACTGCTTGGTATGATTATCACAGACAGATATAGTTCGCTCAGCAACACTAAGAGACTCTCAGGTTACTGACAGATTTCAGTTTCAGATTCCACCAGCAGCTCCAGGGACAGCTGAACCGCTGACCTGGAGTCAACTCACACAGCGAAACCATTTTCCATTAGTACTGTACTACCCGTAGGACATCCGTATTTATCTGTAATCCCATGAAAGTCACTCCCCACTGACTTCATCTTTCTGTCCACTCTCTTTACACTTCACTGATCTATCTATCTTTTCAGAAACAAATGAATAGAATGTCCTTATTGAAGCTCCAGGGAACTGACAGGTTGCACAGATTGAGGAGGATGAAGCGGCGATGAGGCTGGAGTTTAGGATTTTTCAAAATGCAGCGTGCAGGTGGAGGGAACACAACATCAATTCAGAGGCGAAAAGAAATGAACATCAAGCCCTCTGAATCCCGGGCTAAAACTACACAGAGAGTGGATTCAGTTTTGCCCAATAAGGTATGGAATGCTAAGACATGTCGGCCATGTGATGTGAAGAAGCAAAGCGACTTAGAAGGAGCCTGTGGTGGGGTGGTGGGGGGGTGGGGGGGGTCCTCTTCAACTGTCTCTGTCTGTGTGATATAAACCAGTTCTTCAACCCAACTCTGAACACATGCTTCGTGTCAAAAATTGCAGAACTTCTCAAAATGTTGCATCAGAGATGAGAGCAGTTTTGCCTTTGAAGCATGCATAACTTTGGGATGGGAACAGGAGACAATGGTGCCAATGAATATTAATTCATAAGGAACAAAAAGAAAAAAGACTGGCGTAAGATTAATTGTGTAGTATTTAATATATAGATGCAGCTGTAAAAGTGAAAATCACTGTTACATGAACTGTGTCATGAACACACAAATTTATATTCTCAGAGGATTTTGGGGATAGTAAACAGTTTTTATCAAGTGAACTGGAAGTACCTGTTTCTGCTCAGTGCGTGAGAAGTGCACGACCTCCATCTAGTGGCAATAAGGAAAAACGCGCTTTACTAACTTTTTTTTTTTTACATAACTAATAAGTTTTTACCCAAAAGCATATAAAATGCCCCACATACCTCTTCAGTGTTGAAGACTGAACCCTCTGCGTCACAGAAGCGTCGCCTCTGTTGGTGCTTCGCGGCGAAGCTCATCCATGATGCTTCCTCGACTGGGTTCTGATTCTCATCCCTCCACCACCTCTCAGCAGCTGCTCACACATCACAAGGTAAATATTTCTATTGTGTTTGCTGGAAAGAAAGATGAACAATTTCCCAAGATTGGTTACTCTGATTTTACAGACAGTCTGCTACATTGTGGGAGTTTTTTTTAGATTTTTATAAACCCATATGTTGTCTCTGTGCCTGGTGTACATTACTGTAGTATTTTCATGCTGTACTACTCCTCCTGATTTCAAAATGAGTCCTTCAGGATGTTACTATAGCTCCTCTTTCTTCTTCTGAAATTTGTTCAGAGATCTAGTAGGGAGTTTGAGACCCAAAACATAGTCACATGATCATGTGGAAAACTGTGTCCATTTCCTTGTAAATGATATTTTTTAGGAAATGCAAGAGATCTGATCTGCACTTACATGCAAAAAGAAGTACTTATTTTTTGTAATAATAGGGCGTTATGGTCACTTCAGTATAAAACGGCCTTGCCCTGTTTCAATACATTTTGATGCAGAAAGAAAAAGGTATGTGAGGAAAATGTCAGCGAAAATAAAGCAATAATAAATAATAAAACAATCTCAAGAAAACAAAAGTGTTAAAAGACTCAACGACTCGTTGACCTCTGAAAGAATCGTTGCAGTAGGGCAGGCTGTAGGACGTGTTTGGAAGTGGTGATTCAGTGAGCGTTTCCAACCTGGCTTCTATGTTCCCCTGCTGCAGGTGCATAGGAGAAGATAAATAAAAGTGCTGATGAATGACTTTCCTCAAACGTGGCTTAAAGCCTGAATTCAGCCTGTGCACATCTGCTCACCTCATCTTGCTTGCTCCATGTTGTGCTGTTGTGTGTTATTTCTGAGAACTCCGTAGGGCCGATCTGGACTTTCCTCAGACAGGACCCGTCCGTCAGAGAGCATGCTCCTTCCTCCACCTGCTTCTCCTGAGAGGACAGGCTGCTGGCCTTCTGAGCCTCTTTCAGGTCTGTGAGAGTCACACCCTGCAGGATATTCACACAACCTCACGTTTGCCAAAACTCTCACAATAAAATGAAGCTTTAGCTTCTGTAAGCGATTTCTATTTTACCTGTGTTGACCTGCGTGTCTGTCTGGCATGACGAGACTTTGCTTTCCTCTGAGACTCAGCGTCTTCGTCCCTGACTGGGGCCAGATACATCCTGGCACAGTACGAAACAGCAAAACACAAAGAGTTTGACTAACAAGGCGACAAGAGTTGTCCACAAGGAACATGAAGTTTTGGCAAACAGTGCAAGATATTTGTGTCTACTAAAGTCTTTTTTTGGCAGTTGTCAGTTAGTAATCCAGTTATACAGAACAATAGAAATAAATTTGGGGTATAAATGAAGGAAATACTGAAAGAATTTCCCTGTAATGGCATAAAAATAACTGTAACAAAAGTAACATTTCTCCTACTTCCTGCTGTGTATCTTAATTTGTGACCACATGCTGCATCAGCAGGTGCATCGTCCTGCTATTTTTCAGTTCTGAATAATTTCTCCCTGTAGCAACATCAAATTAAGTATGCAAGAAACATTGAAAGTACATTCTACTGTTCATTTAAGACCTTCAGCATAATTAATGCCTGTGGCTTCACCAACAGAAACAGATAGGGCTGACCAAGCATTAGTGGCAAGGCTCTTATTGCCCTCCCCTCCTTTGCTGCGCTTTTGCAGTATCGATCTCTCAGTTGTGGAGTCGTCCTGTATCATGACTAAGAGTCAACGGGCTGGTCAGCAGCATAATGTGCTCAGCATCGAATACGGACTCCATGACCGTGTTTCATTCGATGGACTGATGCCAGGTAACATTACAATAGAAGTATCAACCACTAAACAGGTTGGAGCTTTTAATTATCCACCCAAATTTAGATAACAGAAAAGGCCATGCACAACAAGCTGCTCCTCTTAAACCACAAGATGAGATAATTAAGGATAACAGATAAGCTAAAATAGTTGTGGAGAATTAACAGCTCCTGGCCAATAATAACTAATGTACATAGAGAAGCTAATCGAGTAGATCAAAGAGAGGAACTTATTTCCAGCCCCTAAAGTAACGCCATCCAAGCTCAGCTAAATCAGAACGAGGCCTGCAGCACTTGAACTGAGCGTGGTTACCACACAGTAAAATGACAAACACAAATGGCTTGGAGCCTTGCCAAAACTGCCGTTTGTTAGATTGAATCTCTGAAAATAAAACTGGAGAAATTAAGAATCCAGGAATAGAACTGCATGACTCAGTTCCTTTGAAACTTACCGAGGAACAATTGTCTGCATGGTCAGCGGCTGAGACACTGCAGCAGTGATGGGCGGGAGAGGCTGAACAAAATGACTCTGTAACAGGCTGGAGTGCAGGGAGGGAGAAGGTGGGGGAGAGACTTCCTGCTGATCTCGATGATGCACACACAATCAATTCAGACTTTCCGTGCACCAGCGTTTGATGCAAGCAAATCTACACACACACGCACACACACACACACACACACACCGGTGCAGCAAACAGTCTTCTGCTCTGGGCAATCAAATTTCGCAACAAGAATTGTAGCAATACACACAATATCAGTGTGTTTTAGTTGGCATTTGCTATAAACTGAGCATAATTTGAGCAGCTGAGTCAATTTTTGCTATGTATGAAAAATTATATTCAATAACAGAGGACAGTGTTGCTTTATTTATTTATGTATTTATGTATTAGGGCTGCACCGACACCACTTTTTTCCGAAACGAGTAGTGAGTGAGTACTCACTGACACACATAAAGTTACTTTGATTTTTTATTTTTTCTCCCTCCCACAGATATCGTCTCCACCTCAGTATGATTTTCTTGTACATGGGTGACTGTACATGTGACAAACACATTTAAGAAATTGTCATACATTGACTTCAACATCAATGCTTTTATAAACATGGCACTGCCACACATACTGTAAGATTTCAGTAAAACTTTGTCATCTACTGAGTACTGACATTTAAACATGATTTTTTCCCTCCTCTCGAGAGTTTTGCTGGACATTTTATTACCTACAGCGACTGATATTTTTTTGTATGACTCAGTCATGGTCAAAACCAGATGAATACAGTACCGTAAATGAAGCTAGACATCCAGCATCCTCATATGCGCAGAAACCCAGCGGAGGGGTCGCTGTAGTGTACAGAGACAATTTGCTTTGTAAGCCTGTTCCCTGGGGGGAATTCTCCTCCTTCAAAGGTTTAACATTTTGAATTAATAAGCATCAGCCTATCTTATTCTGCTTACTGCCCTCCAAAGCCCAATGACACATTTATCCCTGAATTCTCTGACCTGCTCTCTGTTTTTACCTGATTATGACCCGGTCTGCATGGTCGGTGACTTGAACATTCACGTTTGTTGTCCAGGTGATGTGCTTGCTGGGGAATTTCTTAATCTGTTAGAATATTTACTTTTGTTTTACGTTCCACAGCGCCCACCCACAAGAAAAGGCCATATCCGAGATGTTGCTGTTTCATATGGTCTGAAGATTGATAATGTAGAACTTATTAACACCTGTATATCGGCTCATTTTAGTATTTAACTTTAACTTTTATTAAAACTGCTTTCCCGTATTTCCTGAGGTATTTTTTAGACTTTAGATTGTTTTATGTAATTTTTTAAGCAAATACTTTTGTGCTTTTACTTAAGCTACTTTTACTTGTATTGGAGTAATATTTGGAGTATCTGTACTTTTACTCAAGTAGTGAAGTTGTGTACTCTGTCCACCTGTGACAATCAGAAGTAGGGTGGGCTGGTCTGGGAGAACCTGGTTAAGATCCAGCAGCAGGTGATGCTGCATTCTAAGCAACTTGAAAAAAAATGAGCTCCAAGTTGTCAAACTCGGCAATTACTGCTTCCAAAATAAACATAAATGGCTGCTGCACATGTTTTAGCATCCAGCAAACAGTGGCAATTTTTCATTGAAGTCATTGTTGGAGATGATGGAGAGTAAGTTTATGCAGCCAGGGGAAGAGGTCCTAACAACAGACAAAGGACTTAGAATAAGTGGCGCTGGGCGTGGATAGATAACCAAACAAGCAGTTTGGTTATTTATTTCCTATTTTGTATTTAGAATAAGAATTAAATAGTTTACTATTGAACCCCCCTGGGAAAAAATCAGGCTCAGGATTCTTTCTTACTTTAAGCCCTGGAAATAAAAAATAAAGGAAAATATTGAACAACCTGAAACAACACATGTAAATTAAATAAATACCAAAAAAAGAAGAGGTATTTAATTGATCATGCACAACTGTACTCTTTGGGCATGTCTGATACATGTAACACCTGAAGGGGGCACTATTGTCTTAAACACTGGATCGGTCCCCCCATAGGCTGTATTTATTTAATAGAGGTAGACAAAAAGGCTGAAAGGTGAAAACGGTACCTTTTATTTAATGACCCTGAGAGGATGATATGACTGATTGCAAAAAGAATTTCCTTTGTCAAGGAGTCCATCAAGAAAAAAAATTATTAATTCATGGTCTCATTTAATAGTTTCAAGTCTTCTTCCATACAACACCATATGGTCGTAACATTGCTTGAGGGCTGGGCTTAAATGTGGATAAAACAAATAGTCTTTATCACCAGTTTCATACCAAGATCCTGTTTGAGATGTCTAGGGCAGAGAGCTTGTTGGTAAAAAAATAGCTTTACCTCCTTCTTCACTGAGTTTGTTACAGCAAAGCGCTGATAATCCACTGACTTTTTTCCACCACAGATTCTTGTCATTCATGCTGGAATAAGCAGAAACAAATAAATGTGTTCCTCTTGTTCGGTCTTTAAGGCTCTGGGGGTCAAGAAGCTCTTCAGTCATATTCGTTTCATCATCCACTCCTCTCAAAGAAGGAGGTGACATGAAATCTTTGGAGTACTTTAACCCCCATGTCTGAATATTTCTCTGTCAGATAGTAACAGACACAATCACAGTCACAGACTGACAAAAAGATGGAATCACAATGTCACAGACAGATGCGGTCAGAGACAAAGACGTGCAGAGACAGGAACAGTCAAACAGATTCAGGCACAAGCTTTTAGTTATCCATAGTCAGGCACAAGGCCATCAGACACAGCCAGAGAGAGAGTGAGACAGAAAAAATCAGATTCTTTTCTTGCAGGAACTAAAAGGTTGTGTGCGTGACCACAGTCTGAAGCCCTGGGGAGATTATGGTAATCTGACCGCTGACGGAAAAGCATTCAATGCAACTGCAATAAACTGCCAGTCTGATGGGTGTCCGTAAGAAGAAAAAATTATTTATATCTTTTTCAGAATGAATGCTGACCAAAGTTAAAACTTTGTTGTCCATATTTCACATTTTCTACTTATTGCATCTTGTAGCGGAAATTATTGATTACTGAAACAAATGAAGCAGAATCTTAAAGCTGTAGATTTACATAGTAGTATGAGGGCCAACTGATAGGGGGAAAAAAACTGTAGATTTTGAGAGTAAAGCCATAAAATCACATCTCCACAAGACTAAATTTGAAATATTATGAAAGGTCATAATTTTAGTGGCCACCCCCTTCAGTAAAATGAGGGTTGTGGAGCTCTTTGTCAAACTTCATTATAAGTTTCACAGATAAGGAAACGGTTCAATCAGACGCAGACAGAAGTCAGAAGAGGTCACAGACAAAAATAGAGGCGTACGCAATCACACACAGTCAAATATAGACAGTCAGAATAAAGTTATAGGCGAGGATAGACTGGCAATCAGACGGATACAGTCTAACACAGACACAGGCAGTCACCATTAGTCAGAGACAGACACAATCAGACCCAGAGAGCACAGTACGAAAGTCACACAGTGAGACAAACAGAAACAATCAGACACCGTCAGACAGACAGTGTGTTTCATATAGAGCAAGCAATCTGAAAAAGAAGAACACAAACAGTGTTAGTCTGACACAAAGAGACAATCACAGTCGGGAGCAATCGGACAGGTAAATAATGACAGATACTGTCAGACAGATGAACATTGCCAGAACAATGTCAGGGCAGCCAAACGTCCTGACACTCATACACACTCAGGTGTGACAGAGTGGAATCTGAAATGACAGTGGGAAAGTGTGTGTCCTGGACCAGCTGTTGGTTCAGCACAGCTGCGCTCAGCTGCAGGACTTAGGTCACCTCGGACACTTTTGCTCGATATATTTACCTTTCCTTGGAAAGTTTCCTGATTGATTATACAGAGCTGGATTTTTCTAGTTTGATTCTGCCACAGAGACACAAGCAGCAGCAGCGGCCAGGCTCTTATGCAATCTCGTGCTGCCCACCTCACCATATTTCTGCAGTTACGAAAACTCAGAGGCACGGAGTGGAAACAGTTGAAGAGGGCCAGTATGTATGAGCAGACCAGTGAACTCCCCACAGAGCAATCCATCAACGGAGAGCTCTGAGAGAAAGTCACTCTTAACGTGTTTTCTTTTTCTCCCCCTTCTTTTTTTTTTTTTTTTTTTAAAGGAAGAGGAGTGCCACCACATGTGACATCACAAGAAACTCGAAACCATAACTTTGAGCAGCCCTCCCTCTCCACTGCTTGCTGACACATTTGCTCCCCTCTCCCTAACCTCTCCCTGAGACACTGTCTTTCTCCGGTGGGTTGCAAAAACAGGACAGTGTTATCATCTCACAACCCAAACTCTGCAATCTCCGACCTAGGACTTCACTACACAAGGTCTCCCTCTGCTACAGAGATTCTCCTGGGCCCGTTTGTAGAAGTAAGTCCTCTGTCCACCAGCCTGGGTTGGAGTTACTACACTGCCACATGTTTTGACCGCTTGCAAGGGTCCAGTCAGGAAACCTGAAGGACCATGAGAGCTTTCTCACAGACACCAACTGGTGCTTTTGTCTGAAAATTTGATCAGAATGATAAAAGCTAGCTGTAGGACAGGTAATACAATTTAGTTGTGCTCCAAATTTGATCAATTGCTGCCTTTATTTTTTATTATGAATTTATTCAAAGTAACTTAATTCAATATAACTTAGCTTGAGCATGATTCTTGACATTATAACTTAGTTTCACTCTATTAACTAAGTGTGGTTTCTAACTTATTATTGTTATATTTACATTTATTTGTATGCATCTCACCATTACTTTCACTCTTTCATCCTTTATTTTGCTACACTTTTCAACAATTGACTTTTTAAATGATAACCCACAAATCATGATGTAAAACGAAAGCAAGACACGTGAGGTATTATGTACGCTCAGAGTTGTAGAAGGTCTATGTTGGAGGTTTAGACTGAGCCAGGGTAGCTGTCCCTCCTGCGTTATGTTGTTTTCATGTTCATAACATTTCACTCTAGTTTAGAAACAACAGTTTCTAAACCATTTCTCCAACTACACCTGTAACTAACTAAACTGTTTTATGCCACCTGGTTTCTGTGTCCACTACACTGGGTAAAGTTATGGTGGCCCTGCTAGCTCAAAACACTGCAACTGAAAAAAACACAACCAAATACACAACATCCAGCAAGTGCTAGAGATTATGATGAAGATTTTTATAGCTGTTGGTTTCTAAAATATTCTCGGCATACCAACAGGTAAACATTTCCTTTAACACCTATGATTCGTGCCCCAAGTTTATGTATTCGACTGTGTAGTGAGTATTCGCAGCGTGTTTGAAGGAGTTGTAGGCATTTACACCCTGTTGTGTATTTGTTTATGTGGCAGATTTGCAGCATGCTTGTGTATTTGGTCATGTTATGTTTTTTTTTTTATTTCATTGTAAGTACTCATAGTATGAGTGAGAGAGAGAGAGTTGTGCCCTTGCAGCCATCATTGTATGAGTGTAATTTGTCACAAATAGGAAAGTTAAATAATTTGGTCTTTCTTGTGTTAGCAAAAACATGAGTATTGATTTTCGGAGATTGGCAGCACATGCAGCAGATCAGACGCTGTTTACAGCTGTAAATGGGATTTTGGACGAAAACATTTGGCAACAAACTCCGGTGCCTGATTGGTGCAGAGGTTGGGCGGGTGTCTATGCATCACAGTAAGATAAATAGTGTCAAGTGAGCCAAAGGGAACCACTATCGAGATATCCAATACTCATTAAAACAGAAATACAGCATCATTACCTTGAGACGCAGAAATACCCATTGTGCCGTGTCTCTCTGACAGACGTTGTATTTGAACATGACAAATGTTTCAGATTCTATTTCTCCACCTTGGTGGTCTTCAGTTCAGTAGCTGGATCAGATAAAGAACTTTAGTCTCTCAGGATTTGAATGCCTGCCTCCTCCGCTCTCAAAGAAACAATCTGAGAAAGGTGAATTTTTTTTATATATTTTTTTTAGCATTTTCCTGATGAGAATCAGCTGTTTTCTTTGTTGTGGAAAGGATAAGACCCCTGTGTAGAATTCAGCTCCAGGTTAAAACCGTTGACATTTGAAGGAACCAGACGATAAGAAGACTCTCATTAAACCCACACAGCTTCACCCAACCCTTGAAATAGACAGAAGTAGTACCCAAGTAAGTACCCATTTCCGGCATAAGACTAATGTCTAACTTCTTTTAATATGAATAACAACATGGAGATATTTTGCCTGTCAGAGAGTATGGACTCTATTTACAAATAGAGTCCATGTGATAACCAGTGTACAAACTGTGAAGGTAAGAGGATCCAGCTCAGCGCTGTTTGAAAAGCGAGGTCGCACTCAGCTGTTATCAGTCCCTTTGAGAGGCCTGCAGGGAAACAGACTATGTTGTTTGAGTTCTCGTCTCCCATCTACACAGGCATGTCCCCTATTAATACAAAATGTAATTTTAATAGTCTTTGTTACAGTTCTGTCCAAGTGTATTATTACAAGCAGACAACATTGTACCAAGTAATTAACTGTAGGAAAGTCCACTGTCTTAACGTCAGAGTGTTTGCTCTGAAATATTTTTGGGGTGGGGGACAGTGTGGGACCTGGAGGCTAGAGGGCTGGAGCCAGTCTTATCGGATATTGGGCAAGAGTGGGGTAAACCTGGACAGGCCGAAAGACTATAGCAAGCCTGAAATATAGAGATAAACAACCATTCATGCTCTATTTACATAATTAAAACCCAAACAGCCGCACAATTGTTACTTACTGTGTTACACGCTGTTGTTAACGTTGCGCACTGTGTTACTGTTACCTACTGTGTAACAACTCACTGCATCACTGTGTTGTTCAGTCCGTTATTCGTTGTCACTGTGTTACTCTGTGGTCCGGGATGTTGAAGAAGACTCCCAAGAGAAGCTGGTGTGCTAAACCTCCTCTGAACACAGAGAGGGTCTGATTTGTGACTGTGACATTTTGACTCGACCCGAAAGGGTGAGTGAGAGGCAGGAGCAGGCGGGCGAATGGATGTTTCAGGTTTATGTTGAGGTTTGGCATATGCACAAGTAAAATGTAACCAGACCACAGGAGAGCACAGGAATTACTGAGGAGTGGAGACAAAACAGCATTAAGCAGATGGTGCAATCTGACTTAGAGATAGTGAATATGAGCAGGTCAGCAGGAGCTGACGAGTAGATCTGACACAGGTATGCTGAGAAAGCAGGTGAGCTGAGGTCACGATGAGTTTGCGCCTCCAACCTAAAGGCACAGAGATATAGAGGAAGGGAAGTGGGGATGTCAGAGAAAACCTGAGGGACAATGAGATAATCAGCAGATACTGAAGAAGTGGTCTCACTTTCTTTGAGCCAGATGAGGCTCAATTATTTTGTCCAACGGAGCTATGGAGGCTTAATGGCCTCAACAAAAAGAAGAAAGGTGGTGACTATGTGTGCAAAGACAAAGTTTATGACCGTGCGTGTAATATCGCCTTAGAGATGCTGAGTTTGGCTACAATGACATCAGGTTTTATGAGCACTTAAAGACGAGTCATCTGCTTTCAAAGACTTAATGGATGTTTAATAAATTTCTGTGAGAAACACCTAAATTATTGCTAAAATCAGAGCAGGTAAGAGAGAGCAGGCTTCCACCATCCTGTGGCCTAAACCACACCTCACATGGCTGTCCATGACCTTTTCCATCTCCCCAACAGTCGCACTGCTTCTGTGTATTTATTTAAAACTATTTTCCTTTAAATATTGTAGATACTGTTGACTGACTTTAGGCTCAGTGTCTTTCGATCAGTCAATCAACATATCATCAATATATGAAAAGGATAGAAGTTGCATGTAAATTTCTTCTGTTTTTTTCAGATTTTTTGAAGTTTTCCATCTGGAAGAAGTGAATGAACCAGCAGTAACTGAAGTATGGAACTGCAGAAGCTGTCCAACGGTAACCCCCACCATGATGCTGCAATGGAAGAAGGGTACGCCTCCTGTGTGCCTTAGACAGTTCAATCAATAAAATGAATATTTTAAAGTTTTAGATTTAATTTCATTTGTTTTTTTGTGATGGACGTTAAAGGTCCCAACCTGAGAAAGAAAAGTTTCTGCAGCAAAGTGATGGATCGAAGAGACCTCAGTTCACAGATGTAAGTATCAAGTTCATGGTGCTCCTCCTGCCTGTTGGCTGCCGTTGCTGCTATGATGCATCAGTCTCTGTTTAGATTATCCATTTTAAATCTGTCTTAGTGTCAAATGAATTGCTCAGATGTTATTTTCACCATGTCGCTGTCATTTGTATTTTCTGCACAACTTTTTTGGTGTTGGATTCAAATAGTCCAAAATATTGATACATCTGATACCACCAATGACTGGAACATCAATTTATTCCCAAAAACACAAATGTCTTGGTAAAATAGTGGCATTTTATTTATTTATATACTGCGAGGAAGATGGTGGAAGGTGTTGCATGTTGAGTCCTGATGAAATGTCACGAAGTCTAATGTAAAACAATTATTATTTTATGTCATTTTCAGTTTGAAGGCAAAACCTCCTTTGGGATGTCTGTGTTCAACCTGAGCAACGCCATCATGGGCAGTGGCATTCTTGGCCTATCATACGCCATGTCAAACACCGGCATCATTCTCTTTTTGTGAGTATAGACGTGCACTTTGGTACAGAGTACAACACTCACATCCACGCACACATTCTCGACCTGAGTGTTTCCCTGAAAAAGACCGTCAGTAGACAAACAGACAGTACAGAGGAGCGAAGGTAAATATTACACAACATCTGACCACTCGCACCACATCATGTCACATCTCACTCAAATGGAAGGAAAATGTCTCCAAGTGTTACAACAGCAAGTTTTTAATTCCCCTAGTTGATGCTCAGATGGTCAAATTGATTGTAGTCGTTGCATTAATGATCCAAAATAACTTATGTGTGATTAATAATAATTGTGGATTTGAGGTTTTCATGTTTTCTTCTGAATATTATGAATTTCTTATGTATACCCAATCGTATTATGCCACGTGCAGAATGTCACCCTAACCCTAACCCTTTCCTACATATACATATAGGGTGGAAATAATAGGCCATTCAAAAATAAAACAGGAATACTTGGCTCTTGTCAGGTCCCAGACAGATTGGGCTCACAGAGCAGACTTGACACAGGCAAAAAGTTTAGTGTCCTTTAATTTACACCAACGGTTTGGTACACAAGAAGTTGAACGATCATGCATCTGTATCAGAATCAATGAGCAAAACTCACTGGTCAAAAGACAAAAGACAAAAACTCATAAACAGGAGAAACCTCCACAAGGACAACATCTGGACCTCTCACACTGTTGAGACAATCTGACAATCTGAGACTGAAGGGAGGAAGAACACACGTGACACAGAAAGAGGAGAGACGACAAATAAATACAGTTGTAAAATATTAGGCCCAGTAAGCAAAATCCTGTCAGTAGGAAGCTTGACAGGACGTGGTGGATGACACCTTCTGAGACCGACAGGCAGGAGGAGGAATAAAACAACAACACACGCAGAGTTAAGTTTGCAGAAGAGACTGCTGTTTGGATCAGTTGCACAAGGATGAAGAGTTAGCGGTTAGCCACGGCGGCTGTTGGTAGTAGGTGATGCTTGTTTGTACGGGTTAATAGATGTTCCCAGTGAGTGGTGATGCAAGAGAAATGTTTTACATCCTGCATCGCACTTAAAGTAAACCTTTAGTTTACTTTAGTCATTTTAATATACCATAGTTTTTTTCAGACTAAAATCATTACGGTATTTAATCAGCTAAAGCGAGACAAAAGTGTAAGTATTTCAAATGATTAAATATGACTAAAGTTAAATGGCACTTTCGTCAAAAGAAAAAAATAATAATTACAATTTTTAATTTGGAGTGGAGGAGTGGTGATGGCTGGCATTAGGGGGGTGACTCTGGGACGCCAGTGTTCACGGTCTAGCCTTCTGGAGGTGTTGTGGGCCTAACTAGACGAAACACCGGTGAAAGGAGGTTCCCACCTGATGACCCCATAGACATGATAGCTATCACCGCTCACTGGTCTAGTTGGATGATCGTGATGACCTTTTCTGTTTTACAGAATCCTGTTGACATGTATTGCTTCTCTATCCTGTTACTCCATCCATCTTTTACTACGCAGTGCTGGAGTCGTGGGTAAGGCTTCATCACATTTAGAAAATGCCAGAAAAGTTTAGTTTCATGAAGCCAGTTTCTTTGTTTTTCCACTTATATAAGGCTGACTCAGCTAGCACCTCTGTGAAGGCGCCTGAATGTCTACAGTGTCTTCACATGGTCCTGCTACTTCTTTCCAGGTATTCGTGCTTATGAGCAGCTGGGCTTCAGAGCGTTTGGTCAGCCTGGGAAGATTCTGGCAGGTATCATCATAACGTTACATAACATTGGAGGTAAGACACTGGTACATTGATAGGTGTGTTATTTTAAATGTACATGTCATATGAGTAGGTGGAATAAATGACAAGACATTGCTGTTACTAAACACTCTTTGTTCATGTTTCCCTCTCCTGCAGCCATGTCCAGTTACATTTTCATTGTGAAATATGAGTTACCACTGGTCATTCAAGCCTTCCTTGGCCAGACATCCAACTCTGAGTGAGCACTGCTTATATCAAAATAATACATCAAATTTTATATCAGCTTCATCATGTGTGTTCATTAAGAAGAAGGGGGGTTAATCTGTCCCCAAAAAACAAACAAATAAATATATATATAGGGATTTTTCTTTTCCAAAAGCTAAATATCACAGTTTCAACAGTTGTTTTTTTTTTTTTTTATTATATTCAAACAGGAAGAAATCATGAATTGTTTATGAGCTGCGTGGCTGTCCACACACTGCCTTAGCATAAGACTAATTATAGCTTATTTAATACACTACTTTTTTTATCAT
Organism: Echeneis naucrates; assembly: GCF_900963305.1. Lineage (NCBI taxonomy): Eukaryota > Metazoa > Chordata > Actinopteri > Carangiformes > Echeneidae > Echeneis > Echeneis naucrates. The sequence goes on from NC_042517.1 coordinate 5,711,980, forward strand.
GCATTGGCTGACCTGATTGAGTCCAAATTTCGTTCCATGCGCAACCATGAAAATGACGGTAAACAACCTTAAACCTTGTAATTTTGATTAATCTGCATTTGGTGCTCTCGTGACACAGCCAGTTCACATATATTATCAACTGAATGGCAAATACATGCTGTTAATATTTGGTAAAGGGGTTAGGGTAATCCAATATCTGAGTTAGGGTGCCATGTGGGCAAAAATGTTCTGGGCAGAGAAGTCTCCCGGCCAGCCACCCTCTTCGTTCCATTTCCTGTCACTGAGCAAGCGTGTTCGATGTCTGCTGCAGTAATAGGAGATGATGCAAGTTGCCACACGTGTGTGCAACATGGGCAAAATGCAATAGGGCTCTCACACTCTAACTAATAATAACTATTGCAGCAGCAGGTGTTGGGCGGCAATTTTTAAAATCTAGTTTAAATCTTTTTCGTAGGAATCACATGACGATACTTCCACAGGCCACTTCATTAGGTCCATCAGTTCAACCGCTCTTTAACGCAAACATCTGAACAGTCACATGTCAGCAACTCGATGCATTTTGGAAAGCAGCGTATGAGTAGGGGGAGTATTTTACCTAACCCTAACCCTAACCCTCAAAGGCACCACACTTCAAGCCCAGAGAGCACCTTAGCCGTGTGATTGATTGGTAGATTTGCGTCATGAATGTGCAGCCAACAAATCTGCAGCTGCCCGATGCTACCAAATTTTCTAAAGAATGTTTCCAGCCCCTAATTGCCCCTAAATGAATCTATGCCACAAAGAAGTTAAGCAGTTATGTAAAGTAAGCCTAATTAAGTGGCCAGTAAGTGAACATAAATGACTTACTTTCACACAAATGGAAAAATGGTAATTTTACGTTGGAACAGACATAACTTTTGTTCTTTCAAACTTGTGTTTACGCTGTTTTTGAGTACAATTTATTTTGTGCACGCGTGTGTCTTTTGCTTCGCGCATAGAGGGTGGTACATGAATGGAAACTACCTCATCATCATCGTCACTGTCTGCATTATCCTCCCACTGGCCCTGATGAAACACCTGGGTATGTCATCTGTTTGTGTAGAACAAGGCCATCAAGTGTTTCAGTCTTTCAAGGGAGAAGTTCCTTCACTTTGATGGAATGAAACAGAATTTGATGCAGAGGCTAAATACTGGTTCTAATACATTATTCAAAAGAGTGCAGTGAGATGTCACAACACGGAGTAACAAAAAGCATGTGTTTCCTTGTGCTCCGCAGGGTATCTTGGATACACCAGTGGATTCTCTCTTTCATGCATGGTCTTCTTCCTTGCTGCGGTGAGTCTGTGGGTAACACATAACTTCACAGACTATGAATGACGTGTGTGATTTGCACATCTGAATGAATCACCACTAAGCCACAGTGGTGATTTATTTATTAACAGGAAACGACATAAAGCTACACCAGAGTGCCTGCGCATGAGCAACAGCGGTTATCTTGATAACTGTCCACGTCTGTGGACAGAAACCACGCTGGCATCCAGAGCTGAGACTTCAGGTTGTCTCTGAAGTCACTGAACTGTTAAATAATATTTGAACAAAGAACTCTGAAAGTGAGAACCACGAACTGTAAACGACAGTGGATGTGGCCTGTGGCATTTACTCCAGGTTTCTGCCTCTTATGTCTGAAGAGAAACTCAGAGTTTAATAACATGTGGATGGCCAAAACACAAAACCTCCTATCCTATCTAAAAATACACTCCTTTTTTTTTTTTTTTTTTTGCAGATAGACAGAATATGAGCAGCCTCATAGTGAAATCCACCATCGGAAAATTCTGCATATAGGAGGTCGATGTTGTGTTGTATTGTATGAGGTGTTAGCACAACACAAAAATGGTGCCAGTGAAACTTGCACCCATTCATTCAGTATCTATACATTCAAACTTGCCATATGGCAAATTATGAACACATTTGCTGTTGAAATGTAATGTGTAGAAGACATGGTCTCATATTCATATTCATACAGTTATATTTTTAATCGGAACACCTGCTTACTAAAAATCTCAGGAAGAACAAAAGCAAAGAAATAACATGCTTCTCGTCACCGCTTTCCTGTTCAGCTAAATCCAAATGATACGAAACTTGAATGAAATCGTAAGATTCTGTTAGCAATAGCAGCTTTCAGTTTATTCTCTGTGTATCATGTTTAACTCCTTCCGGCTTCAGCCAGATTGACAGGGGTGAGTTACCTTCGCCAGCTGCCCCAGCGCCCTGTGTGACCCTCGGAAGTTATGCAGTGGCTACGAGGGGCAATCCTAAATTACCTCGATACAGAGACGTCCGATGCCTAATGATGATGTCTATTTTGAAAGGCTCTATAAAGGGCCAAAGCTATGCAGTTTTGTTGAAACTCTTCAAACTCTTATTCCATTTCACAAACAGGTTATCTACAAGAAATTCAACATTGCCTGTCCTCTGGAAGTTTTTGGCAACTACTCCATGAACACAGCTATCCAAGAGGACACGTGTACTGCCAAATTCTTCACCGTCAACCAGGAGGTCAGAGACGAACTTCAGCAAACTCAAATAGTCAATAAGTGTTTGAATGCTATCTGTTCATTCATGATGGCGTCTGTTCAGAAGACTCTACTGTGCTCTCAGCATGTGTGCACGTGGTCAGCAACAATTTGTGGGGGGATCAGGTTACATGGCTGGCACATGGCTGGATGAGCTCAGAGTATGTATACTTCCTGGAAAACAACCTCTCTGACTTGGTTTGCAGACGGTGTACACCATCCCCATCCTGGCATTCGCATTCGTATGTCACCCCGAAGTGCTTCCCATTTACACTGAGCTCAGCAAGTAAGACGCATTATCCCGCACTTCCACAGCATGTGAAAATATACACCATTTATTTATTTATATTTTTTACAGTTCCTTTTCTGGTTTTTTTGATTAAATCTAAATGTGTTCTTTTCCTAAAACTCACAATCAAAGAATTAATCAGATTTACCATATACACCATTCTGTCAGCTATTACAAGTTCTTTGACAGTGGTGACATTGATAAAAAGTCAGACAGATGAAGGATCAGTTCAGTAGGAGTATTTTAAAAACTGTATTTAGTTAATGCACATTGTTTCACATGAATATATTGCCATGGTTAACTTCAAGCTATCCTGAAATTTGACTAACGATAGCCCCGCCCCTCTTTTTTGGTCTTCTGATGGCGTGCCCTCTATTGCTGATTCACATTTATTCCCCTGAAGCCCGACCAAGAGAAGGATGCAGAATATTGGCAATGTCTCCATCTTGGGCATGTTTGTCATGTACTTCCTTACTGCCATTTTTGGATATCTGACTTTCTATGGTGAGAACTTTATCTACTTTTTTTTTTTTTTTTTGCAGCTTTAGAGCCGCAAAACATGGAAAGCTTTCTCAATTCAGTGACACTGAAATGGTTGCTTAGAGTTTGTGCCGTTTGTGTGTGTGTATCTCCAGACAACACCGAAGCAGAGCTGCTCCACACCTACAGTAAGGTGGATCTCCTGGACACTCTGATCCTGTGTGTCCGATTGGCTGTCCTGGTGGCCGTCACCCTGACTGTACCTGTGGTCTTGTTTCCTGTGAGGACACATTGAGGACACGCACACACAGCTAGCTGACATACTCTGACAATGACACTCAATGCGCGTGTGTACTAAATGAAACAGATTGGCACATTTTAATCAACTTCCAAACACAAACACAAACACAAGGAAGGCAGCAGCAGGCAGGCGGTAGCAGGAGGCAAGGAAGGAAGGGTCTGGAGGTCGCTGGAGCGGAGACAGAGAGGAAGACCAGGAGGGAAGTTGGGGGCAGATCCAGGGAAAGCAGACAGGCTGTGCTGGTGATCCAGGCGGCTTTCTGAAGCAGGAAGAGAAGCAGAGGCAACAACAATCAAAGTGTATTCAAGAGTCAGCTCAGGAGATGTGGGAGCCAGCACTGTAGTGGACTGCCACGTTAACCAGACGATCTGACGAGCCAGGTAGAAATACTGCAGCTGATGGGATGAGGTTCAGGTGTATTACCAGTGCTGCAGTCTGTGCATTGGATCTGCACCACAGAGAGACAGGAACAGGGAGAGAGGGCAGGGAGGAAATCCCTGGACGTCAGTCGTGGCAAAAACAAAGGGTGTGGTCAGTGTTGAAAGGGTCAAACTTTATTTAAAAATGTCATAGATAAAGCATCTGCAAAAACAATAAAATGCCTGCAGTCGTAGGAAAAAATACAGAATTATGTCTTTTTGATGCATTAATGTTCATCATTTGTTTGGACATAGCTGATATGTTTTTGAGGTGATCTAATATCTTTGGTCTGATCTGTCAGATCCGCCGGGCTCTGCTGCAGCTGCTTTTTCCAGGAAAGCCCTTCCACTGGCTCCGTCACATCAGCATCGCTGTGTGTCTGCTGTTTGCAGTCAACCTGCTGGTCATCCTGGTTCCCAACATTAGAGACATCTTTGGCATAACTGGTGAGTTGACTTACAAGTTCAGCTCGGGGATGCTTGTAAATAGAAACATCCCAATGATGAAATCTTATTTTAATGTTTTGTGTTTTATTATTGAATGAAAATTTCTACATGAAATGTTATGTGGAAGATTTTTCCAGGTAAAAATTCTGTCTCAACAGGTATTTAGGATGCGGTGATTTATTGAACTTCCTCTATGTGTTCAGGTGCAACGACTGCTCCTAGTCTGATCTTTATCCTTCCTGGACTGTTCTATATCCGCATCATCCCCACCGACGAGGAGCCCATGAACTCCAGACCAAAGATCCAGGTGGGTTCAGCTCTCAGTGGAAACTTTCTGAGGACTGGAGAAACTCGTTTAGTGACAAATCTTTGGCTTTTCAGGCTGCTTGTTTCGCCACAGTGGGTTTCCTCTTCATGATCATGAGCCTGACGTTCATCATACTTGACTGGACGAATGGAGACAAGCGCAGTCTTGGTGGCCATTAACGTGCACCCAAAGCCCAACAGCAGCAGCAGCCCTCAGCTGCACCTCCTCCAGTACTCTGGAAAGAAAGTATGTTTCAACCTACAGCTGGAAGGCTCAGGGCTTTGTTGGGACTGTCATTAGTTACATGGACAGTCCAGTCCACCACAGTGTGGAGAGGAGACCAGTCCTGTCATCCACGTTGACTTAGACCGCCATCACCTATCACAGGTGGTACTGCTCATTTCTACATGAGGAACTGATGAAAATGTATATCCTAGAAGTCCCTCAACAACTCAAAGCCATTTTCCTTAACAGGAGATAATGTGGTGTAAATACAATATTAGATGCTAATTGAGCAAATGTCTAAATTGAAGAAACATCACTTTCATTGCCAACAAATTTTGATGGAGTAAAATTATTTGCTGGTCCTGCTTGACTGAAACGAAAAGATGTCCTATTGTTTGTCATCATCATCAAATTATTTTATCTGCACAGAGAGACAAACGGGATGACAACTTCAGTTTAAACCTAATTCTAAAGACAGTATTTGACATAACTGAAAAAAAATCCTTAAACCGTCAAAATCTGACATTATATTTACATACCAGTGTATTAATTAGGTGTAATTCATGTGTAACATAAAGTATAGTAAATGGATATTGCTCAATAAAAATTGCTAAGGATGATATCTGTCCATTTTCTTTCAGCGGTGACAAATGCGCCAAACTTTTGAATTATTATTATGTTTTTTTAATGTTCATGCCAATAATTACAAATTCATATCTAGGATTTAGAAATGACCTAGAAAATACATTGTTTCACTTGCATTAAATAAAATCTTATTTTCTCTGGGATGTTAACGTTTCACAATAAGTTTGCCTGCTGTTATTGTAATGTTGGTGGTAGTGGCAGGTATACTTTCAGTACAGTTTGCCTTTTTGACTACTGAGGTGACAGCAAACTGACACCTTGGACTTCTGGGCACTACTACAGGATAAACTCATATCACATCAAAAACTTTATATGTTTAGCACTTTTCATGCAAGCAAGCAAGCAACATAAAGTGCCTCACAGGTAAAAGTTAAAAAAACAAACAAAAAAAAAAAAAACAAACGCTCATATGTGCTTACAAAGTATGTCAAAGATGTTTTCCTGTAATCTTCTCTCCTCCTGCTATTGTTCTCGCTCTCTCCCTCCCGTCCTTCCTCTCCTCTCTCAACCCAACCATTCTTGGCAGATGAATGGGTGTTTAAAAACGAGTAAAGCTCAAAATCCTTAAAATAGTTTTTATTTCCATGCATTGAGAACCCTGCACATTATAATCTAAAGCAAAACATGAAGAAAATGTATGATTTTTTGAATGACTTTACAGAAAGTGAAGAAAAATGAATATTGGGCTGTTGAAAAAAATAGCAGTGTCTGCATCTGAAACATTTTTAGGATTTAGCATTCACATCTGTGTATCATGGAGTCGACCAGCTTCTGGCACTTGTCGACAGGTATTTGACAGCATTCTCCAATTTCTCTGCATTTCTTGGTTTTGCCTCAGAAACAGCATTGTGATGTTTTCTGTGGGATTAAGGTCCAGGGATTGGGCTGGCACCTCCATCACTTTAATTTTGTTGGTCTGAAGCCAGATGCTGCGCACTTACTGGTGCATTTTGGGTCATTGGCTTGTTGAACAGCCCGTTTCAAGGGCATGTCCTGTTCAGCATAGAGCAACATGACCTTTCCAAGGATTTAGATATATGCAAAGTGGCCCCTGATCCCTGGTGTGTGATAAAAAGGCCTGATCGTAAGAGAAGCATCACCACCATGCTTCACTGTCTTCAGAGCGTACTGCGGCCCAAAATGTTTTTCCATTTCTCTCCCATCTGCCAGTCGACGTGTTCTTTGGCAATCTGCTTCAGCACGTCCTTTTTTTAACAGTGGGGCTTCTTGCCAACAGATTAGTTTCACACAGGCATCTTCTAACTGTCACAGTACTCACCAATAACTTCAGACGGTCTTTGGAGCTGACCGTTGGCTGAGTGCTTCAGATCCATTTGAATGGCGGCCTTCCATTTTCTTCCACGTCTCTCTGGTGTTGCTTTCCATTTTAAAGCATTTTAGATCCTTTTAGCCGAGCAGCCTATCATTTTCTGCACTTCTTTACCAATCACCGTTTTCACCAAAGTACACTGTTCTTCTGAACAAGGTCTGGAACATCCATTTTTCTCAGGTTTTCAGAGACAAATGCATGGACGACATGAGCTGGCTTCATCCTTAAATAAGGGCCACCTGATCGTGAATGAATGACCTCACTAATTGGAAAGAGGCGGAGGACAACTTGTGACTTAGAACACCTGTGTCGAGGATTATTTGCCTTGCACATATTGTTATGGGATGTTTGTCAAAAAGGAATTGTGGAAACATCAGTCCTCACGCAGAAGCAAAAAATCTTGAATGACAGATAATGAAAGAAAAAAAAAGAAGAGTACTAAGTTGCACTGCACGCCTGCTTCTGATTGCTGCTTCCTCGACTGGATGTCAGACGATCGTCAGGTTGTTTGATTTGAAGCACTTTTTGTAAAACATTGGCGCGTGAAGTCAAGACACCAGTACATTTCACAGAGAATGAGGGAGCTTCGCCAATTCATGTCGGCTGCTAAAGACATGGATGAGATTGTGAAGGGCCTGGTAGACTTGTGCGCACCATCAAGGTTGTCAGCGTGGCGAATAAGGTTAAAGACTCCAGGCAAAAATGAGTATGGAAAACCATTTACTGCTGTCAAAATCAGACTCTGTCTCAAAGGAGGTCCTGTTTGGACAAGTATGTATGAATGATGATGACTTGGCTGAGAGGAAGGCAAAAAAAAATCCTGGAACTTTTGGAAAAGAAACTGGAAGAACCATGTTTCTGTCAGTGCTCATCAAACAATGCAAGAAAAGAGACGGAACAAGCAAAGTGTTATCCCCCTTACCACAGATGTGATCACTCTGAGGGTGACAGAAGGTAAAGCAAAGGAGGAACTAACAAAAGGAGCCAAGTTTAACAGCCATCTTCAACAAGCGGCATGAAGGTGAAGCATCACGCTTCTGTTGACATTTACAAGACAGCAAGCACAAATCCCATAAACAAAGACATTCATGAAACCGTGTATCTGCTAGAGAAAGAGCTCAGCAAGCTTCTCACGCTGATCGCCCTGTGATGAGGGGAACAACAGGTGGGATGCAGCGTAAGGTGCAGGATGTTTACGGAAATGCACACTATGCGCACCGGCTGAACCTCATCATCCAGCAGACAACATCACACATCCCCAGAATCGGTATATTTTTGCCAGTACCTCGGTGGATTTGCTGCATTCTTCTCCCGTCATTCAAGCAAACCACAGTCATGCTGTTAACACCGTGTATGGGCACGGATGGCCTTCTACTGTTTCCAGACCATCAGACACTCTGGTTACTATGATCCTCAAACTGTCAGAGAGGCTTGTAGCTTTGTGAGAACACTGGTAGATGAGGATTTCTGCTTGTTCCTGGCATTGTTTCCAGATGCAGAGGAGGAACACTGACTCTGTCTACATCTCAGGAATCATCCAGAGGATCACCAACAGCATCCAAATGATCAGGTAAATAATGAAATATTATTAGGCTGAGAACCTATTAAAGAGTGAACCTATTTCCCCATGATAAGCAGTATGTAAAAACATAGTAAACACATAATTCAGTATTGTAAAGACAGAACACAGGAAATCCCATTACACTGGAAACCCCTTATCATGATTACAGCTGGATTGAATTGATCACTATAATTGGGTGATTATGAAAGCCAAATTGTTCAGTTTTTCTTTATTTCTCATGCAGAAATAATGCAGAAATAATGGACATTTGTATACTAATCACACGCATGCATGCTCAGCTAGCCATCTGGAAGCAGAATCACGGGAGTAAAGATACAAATAGAGTTACTGTAGCTAGAATTGTTTTCCATGTTATCTATGAAAAGACTCAACATGAACACTGTAAATAGATAGTGGTTTTCTAAAACCGGATTAATTAAACAGTATTTGAATAGGAATAATCCTGTCCCATGCTTTTTGATCCATATAACAGCGATCACTATAAAAACTTTCCACTGTATGTTCATTATGTAAATATTATGTAAATACAGAACACAATGACAGGCTTTCTGAAACAATAATTTTGGATGGGAACTTGCGTTTTGTATCAGGGACTCCATTCCTTCCCAACATGGGCATGACACTGAGTCTGTGCTGGAGCAGCCCACAAAGAAACGGACAACACCAGCGGCTTTAACACAATTCTGTTGGAAACACACTCAGTTTTTTGTTTATAAAGATAATATAAGAGTTATACTTTTTTTTCTGACATGTGATAGGTCACACAGAGGAATTCAGTCAGATAAGCATTTGATGTCATTTCGCATTCCTGATAGTAAACACTAAGCTGTAGTTACTTGCCAAAAAATAATTGTATCATCTTTTAAGATGATATTGATGACATTATTTAAACTCCGAGATGTGACAGTTTCATTCTGTTGTCTGCCATGTGTAGTTTTTCTTTGTTTTTGTCGTATATGACACCATTTTGGTCCATGCCAAGGACCGGCTCTCTTTCACCAAGCACCTCGTCAGTGCCACTGTATTACAAGGAGACCTGTTCCCGTAGCAGGAGAGGTTCCCAGACGCAGCTCTAGTGACCACAGTGGAGTCCTACCCCATGCTGAGCAAGGCCAAGCTCAAAACAGAGCTATCCCTCAGATATGAGAACAAGTTCAGAGCTTGCAGTGGCTGCACTGACTCCAGGACAAATTCAGTGAGACAGTGAGTCTCAAAAGTGTCATCGCTGCACCCGTGACGACAGAGAGGTGCTTCTGTACCTTAAAGAGGATCAAAACCTTTCTGGGGAACGCCTGAATGCTCTGGCTATGGTCTCCATTGAAGAAGAGCTAGTCAGAAACATTCCTGACATCAATAAGAGGGACGTTGAGAGATTTGCGAATCAGCACAGAAGGTCAAATTTTTGTACAAATAAGGTGTCACACACAAACACGCCCATGTTTCCCTGACCCAATTTGTCTATGCATGTAGTTCACTTCATAAGGCAAACAGCAGTAAATGGCACTTCCAGTGTGTTTGTTGATATTACTGTATATGTTTCAGAGGGACAACACCCTCCAACAGATCTGGATTAAAACCACAAACAGCATGAAAGTGGTCCAAATGATCACCAAAAAAACAAAACAAAACAAACTTCTGCTGAGCTGTGGAACAGCAATGCAGCTTCCCACCACTTGGTGGCAGTGAGGCGTCAGTCGGTTGTTTAACACGCTCCAGTGGAAAGCAGCAGAAGAAGCCAGCTTCAAACTTTTGGCTTAAGATATGGAGAGGTTTTTTAAAACTTCTAGTAACTTCTAGTTCTGCCATGTAAAAATTAAGACTGCTAAATTGTCAAATTCATCAGCAGGCTATAAGGCAGTATTTTCATTTGCACTTTATTTAAATTTTATTTACAGTTTCTTTTATTGTGAATTTTATTATATATGAATTTCTCTTCATTTTTTTGTGGGCCTATCTAAATACTTTTTAATTTCTGATTTTTGTGTTAGTAAGCTTGACTTGAGCCTTCATATTTGTTCTTGTAGCAAGTTGATTTGTTATAATTGCTAGCCTGTTCAGGTTTAAATACATGATATAAATAAATGTCTTTGAGATGATCAGTGTATTGTATATAATTTATTTCACAACTTTTTAGCTTGTCAAACTTCAAGTAGACTTGATTAGTTATCGAATACAAATCAAATCAAGACTAAGACCAATTAAAATTAAAGTGTTAAGCCAGCGCTTTAAGCCGCCAAGGTATGTCTCGACAGGAAACCTATTTGATGTGCCTGATTTTCCTGATGCCAGGTACCTAATAAACAACGTCCACTTCATTGTTCTTTGTGATACACAAGAGCCAATATTTTGTGTTCACATTATCAAACTTAAATCTTAAAAAACACTATCATGGTGCTGCTTTGCATTCCATAGCGTGCAGTCAAATTCGGTTTCTTTCTTCCCCTCAGAAACACAAGCGCTGAACCAACAAAGGCTCCTACACTCAAAAGGCCACAGCATCACTCAACTGAAACCAATGAACACTTAACACCCATCACCCCACAATCTGTTCCCACAAGTGTTAATATTTCAATGAGCCCCGGGCCACTTTGTACTGGGAAAACTGGGCCCAGAGGTCAGAGGTCAGAAAGGTTAAAAACCCCTGCTCTATTGGACGGATTAGGCGCCATTTTCAGATCCAGCATAATACAAATAATTACAGAAACACTAAGTGGTTATTCATTATTTAATTTCCTCAGTGAAATTAAAACTCCAGTCCAAACCAGTTATTAATTGAATGAAATCATCAGTGTTGAAGAAAACGTCAAAGGAGCAGGAATATATTGATCCGTGCGTTATACAGCTGTCCAATCGAGGCTGGGATAGTTTTATACCGAGAACATACAATTTAGTGTGCGTGTTCATCCATCATCGGTCCGTGAAGGCGCATACCGCCACCTACCGTGCACATCTCTAATCATGCCGTTACTTTTGGAAAAACAAAGCTTCTTGATACCCTGAAAAATTATCCCGTATCTCGAGATATGGAGGAAATTATCCAGGGAGGTGCGACTGCTCGAAGCCTCCGTCATAAATAAAACAGCCGCTGGGAAAAATCGATGAACGAGCCACCCACCTCCTTTCCGGTCATAAGACCGTGTTTCTTAGTGCATGCTGGGAAATGTATTTCCTGGTGGCCCGGTTGTTCGTTCTCCGCTGCCGCAGCAGGTCGAGAGGAAACTCCACCTCCCAGAAATACCGCCGTCATCCACTCTCGTTACTCATTTCCACACTGGAGGAAACACACAGATGCCAGGTTGGTTAAGTTGGTTGCATATTGCCAGATTGAGAGTTTCAGAGGAGAAGGGGAGAAAGTCCGGTGGTGACGATTAGCACGGCCCTTCAATTGCACCGGACGTTTTTACTATGGACGCTGTCAGCCGGACACAGGAGTGAAAAACTTGGTAAATAAACAGTGCCCAGTTCCTTGCTAACAAAATATGGAAGCTGGGAAATCCTCACTAACATTAGCTAACTAATGATTGTTAAACAAGCAGGCGTGCTTTGGATGCTCTGTTGAAATCACACCGTTGGCTCGTTTGTCTGAAGAGAAACTTCAGGATGGAAGAAGTCGACAAAATTTTAATTCACGCCCTCAAACAAGTCGGAACGTAAGTATTAACTGCAATTTGTCAAAATCACCAGCTTTTATGATTTGAAGGAGAAGTACAAGAAGGAAGAAGGTAGGCTGTAAAACTTAGCATCTCTGTGACACAGAGGTGGCTGAGTCTGATGCACAAATCAACGTGCATGTTTATTTATTTTTTTATTTTTTTACACTTATGTGATGTGAAGTGTCAGGCCTGCCATTAGCACGTATGGATATAGATACTGTCAAGGTTAAGCAGACTGAGATCTTTGGGATTCTTCCTCTAATGCTGCCCTTTATGACCCACAGAGAAGTGAGTGAGGAGATCAACAGCGTCCAGCAGTTCAGCAGTGAGCTGATTGTGGAAGCGGTGGTCAGATGTATCCGTGTGATCGAGCCGGGGCTGGGCAGCACCCTGTCCACCTCCCTCCCTCCAGGCATGTCTGCTCGCTTCAGAGTGGGCATGAGCCTGGCACAGGCCTGTCAGGTAACACACCAATAACTTATGTTGGGTTGGATGTGTCATTTTACACTCTGACTGCTGTACACAGAGCTGATATGCCAGCCTGTTCGATTTTATTTATTCCTCTGGAGTTTTATCTTCTATTATACTACATTTCGTTTTGCTGTTTGAGATTGTTCTATTTTTTATTCCGTTTTTTTATTTATCTATTTCTATATGTTTGGCATTCATTGTGGACAGCAAAAAAAAGAATTTCATTTTACAGTCATATCTGTTTCTTTACTATACATACGACAATAAACACTTTGAATCTTGAAAAAACAGACAGTTTGACATTTACTGGCTTAAAGGAAGCCTTGACTACAGTTATTAGTGGGGACGTTTTTCTGAAACCTTGATCATTTGTCCCTGGGGGATGCTCAAAAACATCCATACAAATGTCTGAGCTGTATAAAACTATAATTTGAAAAAGCATGCTGAGGGATTTGTGCCCACTAACGTTCACCAGGAAGTCTTTTGATCTATAATGCACTTTTCAAGACACACAAAGATACCTGCTTAGAAGATTAACATGTTCAGGACCTGAATGAGTGTTTGGTCAACTAAAGTTTCCGTACTCTGCCATGCTGGTTTCTAGGACATTGGCTATAAAGGGGAAATTGGGTACCAGACCTTTCTGTACAGCAATGAGCCAGAGATCCGCTCCCTGCTCATGTGCCTGGTGGAGAAGCTACCTAGGGAGAGTGCGGAGACTTCAGACCAGCCAACAGGTATGGAGACTTTCTTACTTCCCTTCAGACAGAAGGAAAGAAAAGTTGTACATATATACACTATTTTGTAACATTTAATGGATTATTCTACATACGAAACATCAGAGGCCTCCCAACTAAGCGTCTTGGATTAGCGTCATTTAATGCCTCAAATGTATGTGGCTTTAAAGGTAAAAAAGGTTGCTCCAGTAAGATAAAATACACCCAGTATCTTTTAATTGGTATTTGCGCAAAATATGATTTTGGAAACTTGACCAAACTATATTGAGGTGTAGTGTTGTAAAATCTGAGAGGAAGCTTGTATGACAATCTTTTTGGGTAAATTCACAGTCTGATTCTCAAATCCTAAGTCTCCCCTCAGAATGCAGTCATGTGATCGCATGGTTAGTTGTGCATGTGATTGCCTGATCACAAAGCACAACATTTCAACTCAGTCGCGCAAGTCACAATGTGTGCATCCTCTTTCCTATTTGAAGTCCTGACAGAAATTTGTGTTCTTTTCACCTGCTATTGTGTTGTTTGTTAATGAGATGATACATGTGAGTACTTGCATTTGCTGTCTTGAGTTTTACATGTACGTATTTCCTGCCACAAATAAATTCCAGGCTGTGTTCCTTTTTATCATTCGGATGGAGCCAGTTCCTCTATAATTCCTATATAATTTCCAAATTTTTGGTTGGTTCTTTTTATGGGCTACAAACAGCAGCCTGTCTGTGTCCATCCAAGGAGAATATTTTCCACTTTCAAGATACTCGCTATCCTGGAGATCCAAATAGTGTTATTTGGTGTGAACAGTCAGGAATAGAAATTTGAATATGTTTCTGAAAATTGTGCTCCTGCGAGGATTAAAGAAATATATTACAAAAGGAATCCAAGAAAAATTGTACCAACATAATAGACTTCTTTGTTGTTCCATTCAGACAATTTATTTATTTCCATATGACTATTTATTTTAGTCTGCCTTGTGTAATGAAGAATCAGTGTCTACACAAACCCATCTTAAAATACACACATATGTGATCATACACCTGCAAGCATGTGTCAGCTGGCTAAAACAAGTTAAAACATATTGCCTGCACTTAGTTGCACTCCGCTGATTAGTTGCAGCAAATAGTACAATGAGGAACAGAAAAGACACTTGTAACATGCAGAATTTAAATTAGTGCTGAAATACTGCTAACAAAGACAGCATTCATTCTCCATGTAGCTTTCAGCATTGATAGTTGATGCTGATCTGACCTAATCGTGCAGTAACTCGGTTGCCAATAGTCTTGTTTGCATTGTCCAGCTTACAACGCAACCACTGAGTTTTCAAACTAAAAAAAGGCTCAGCAGCTTTTCCAAAATACTCACTTTTCAGGGCTCAAAGACAAGAGGTGAAACGGAGAAGAAAAGATCAGTTTAAGAAGCATAGATTGAATGCAATGTGGTGAAGATCCAGGTTTTGCGACTGGGGGGGAAGCCACTGATGCCACTTGATTTATTAGTTGTTCTGGCTGCTGTAAATTGAGTGACCTTATACCAGCCAAAAAAGGTTTTTAAATGTTCTTCTTGTAAAGAAAGAACAGGTAGGTATGGTTCAGTTTTTGTTGGATAGCTGACAATCTTCAGTTATCAGAAAATAAATAGATCAAGAAACAATAATACACTGTGGAGGTCATATATGTAGAGAATTGAATGGACGTGGTGTATTTTTTATGATGTGCCATTTTAATTTGACAAGTCTGAGGTGCCTACTTGTCCTGCAGGGAAATCGGTGGTCCTCCAGAGGGCCATCGCTACTGCAATCAAATCCCAGCTGGCAGTCCCCTGGCTGCCTCAAAACTGCAGGCGGCTACTGCACATTGAAACACAAGTAAACTCTTTCAAGTTCTGTTTTGCTGTCTCGAAGATGTCTTACACAGGGGATAATTAACATTCACAGGATTGAATCAGTCAAATAGGGTGGCTACACGAATCCTACAGTTACAGTAACACTGAAAAGATAAATCAATAATAATTTTAATAATCATAAGAAGAAGAATATTAATCTCCATAACCACAATCTATTAGTCATTCAGATTTTATTCAGTGGAACAATGCATCTAAGTGAATTTAGGCGGAAGGATTTCAATGTCGTTCAATTTATGAATGTCACCATGTTTATAGTGTGTGTGTTGTTTTGTTTAGTGCCTTTATTTAACATATAAAGTTACTAGCAGCATGTGACAATAGGGCCAAAGTGACTGCAGTTTTTTTCTTTGTGCTTAAATGATATTTGAAATGTGGGACTTAAAATATACTTAGAAAGGAAGTTGATGATGCACAGTTGTCCAAGTCCGTGAAACAGAATGCAGCTATTTTTAACTAATTTTAATGTAGACTGACTGTGTAAGTGTATATGCAACTCAATTACGCTATAATTCTGGAGCTAATTAAATTATTGTCTTTATATCTATGTTTATGTAACATGTGAGTCTCAGCATTAAGTTAACTTGTAAATCATTAAATCCAAGAGAGAGTCAGCAGATTCCTCACATATGTTTTTCCTCTAAGGGTCCAGAAGCTCTTCACAATTTCCACACTCAGCCCCTCAGTTTGCCAAACTGCACAAAAGGACCAGGGAAGAAGCAGCTCAAAGGTCAGACCACTGCAATAATAGTTCAATTCACCACTCCCAATTTTGCTACAGCTGTCATATAAAATATAAAAATATTTTTATTATTTACTGGATTGCATGCACACAGTGGATAGTGTACAGAGAACTTAGTAAGAAAACGAACAAGTTCATAAATGAACCCAGCTCTCTGAACAAGCAGAACACACTGGAGTAATAAGCGTATGTGCATGCATGCTTTCAGAAATGACCGACTACCAACGAGACATTCTTCCTCCTTTGACCTCCCAGCCTTCCCATCATGTCTCTTTAGTGGCGTCCATACTGGAGCAGCACACCGCTGAGCTGAGTACCGCTCAGGAGTGGGAGAATGAGTGGAAGAGTCAGGGACTCCTCTCTTGCCTCAGTCCACAGGCAAATCACCCTCTTTATAGTCTTCTCCTAAACATAGATCTAGAATTGCTTATCCAAAAGCAATAGCTGGTCGGGCAGTTGCCTAGCAACAGCATCTGCCAATTAATTAATTAGAGTTAATCACATTTCAGTTGCTGGATCCTCCCATCGCAGTCACGCTGGCTGCTGTATGCATGGGGAAGGATCCAAGTACATCAGTGGTACAAACTTTTCCTTTCCTATGAATCATTTGATCCTCACGTGATGCGCAGATTGATCTGATGTTTATGAATGATATAATATGTTCTTCATAGAAGCATCACCTGCAGCCACTGCAACAGTAACTGATTTGTTATTACATATGAGATGGTATGAGGAATACTTGAACATTAATGTGTCAAAGGTGCAAAACCAGGATTGAACATCCATTAATTTGAGGTTGAATTAGTGTCTCCGTTGAACAGGAGTACTGCGCCTGGAAGCTGAGCCGACTGAGGAAACGCATTGAGGAGCAGCTACGTTCTGCTGCACTTCCCTCTCCTGAAAGTGTCTTTGGTGGTCCTCGTTCAACTTCTGACCTTAGTGAGCTACTGGAGACCTTCAGAGCCCCGTCTGACCACATCCTGACCAAGGGCACCCACTTCACCCATACACAGAAATTCACCTTCACACAAGTGAGGAGAACCTGTTCCTGTAGAGTGCTAAAATAGAAGAACTGCCTCAATCTTGTTTGGCTTTGTAACACGTGTCTTCGCTTATGTGTGCATATCCAGGAGTCAGCACCTGTAACTTCCATCCACTCCAGACATCAGTCGGACAGTGATGCACTCCATCAGGAGGAAGAACTGGCCTCCCTTCAGCAGCAGCTCCAGCAGCTCTGCAATGATGTCACCCAGCTCACAGCAGACATGAAGCACATGAGTGTGACAAATACACAGGTAAATCACTGTGCCTGTCAAAAGTTTGGACACACTTTCAAAAGTGTACTGTATATAAAAGCAGTGTATGGGTCTCTAACAGCAGAACAAAACAAACACAACTGAACTGTTACTCAAACCTGAGTTTGACCTGATGTGTGCTGCTGCAGGTCCTGAGTGAGCTGAAGCAGAGGGAACAGGGGAACTCTGAAAAAGAGGAGAAGATGCAGGTGAAAAAGAAAACGGTCGACTTGCTGCCTGACGCAGACAACAACCTGTTGAAGCTTCAGGTAGGTGTACTGATAACATCATCTGCTGATTAGGAACATGTCCACAAATGGCAAGGCGCATTTGTAGAAACTTGTGTTGCTCTTCCCCCAGGCTCAAGTGGAGGCGGGTGCTAATCGGATGGTGAACTTGGCCTCTCAGTGGGAGAAACACCGTGCTCCACTCATCAGTGAGCACCGCAGACTCAAAGAAATCTGCAGCAACCGGGATGTAGGTGCTACCTTACTTTAGATCCATCACTGGATTGTTTACAGTGCAGGTGCATGTTGAACCTGTTTGTTTGTGTTTTCCTTAGCTGGAGTCATCCAGAAAGCTATCTGAGATCAAGTCTCTGCATGACAAAATCTGTGTGTCCACAGAGGAGGCCAGGAAGAAGGAAGAAATGTACAAGCAACTGGTAATAGCCTAAACCAACATCTGTGGAAAGCTACTGAGGGATTACTGATATAAAATTTTTTATCTCAGGAATGTTTTTTTTTCTCAGTGGTGGGTTTCTTTTGTTCTGTTGTTAAACCTTGTTGGCCTCTTTTCCATTGCAGGTTACAGAGTTAGAAAACCTTCCCCAGGATGTGTCCCGGTCAGCTTATACCCAGAGAATCCTGGAGATCATCAGCAACATTAAGAAACAGAAGGAGGAAATTACAAAGGTAACAGCAGGAAGGAGCTGGATTGTTGGACTGAATAAACACTGTAATGAATAAGCAGGTGGACTGTAAACGTCTGCTCAGCACCATGGTGTGCCACAGCAGTCAGAGCTGCACGGATAGCTTGAGAACAGTGGCTCCCCTTGCTGCAGTCAGTGGTACTGTTGTGTGTCAGTTGTGGCATCACCAACACTTGGCTGACTTTCCTTGGCAGATTCTGTCAGACACCAAGGAGCTCCAAAAGGAGATCAACAGCTTAACGGGGAAGCTGGACAGGACCTTCGCTGTGACTGATGAGCTGATCTTCAAGGTAGCTCCTTTCATTTCATTATGTTGTGGTTTAACTGCTTTTCTATATGTGATTACAGAGGACCACACTCCCAGGAAGGACAACAGTTAGCTCTATCCAAATTTCCTCTAAATTTATACGGCGATCATTCATAATTTGTCTGAGCTATGTGACAGTGCTGCAGAAAAACAATAAAACAACAATTTAGATGGTGTGAATGGTTAAAATTACATATAAGTTGAGTTAATATCGACAGCAGTACACACACAGTACTGATTAGTAGCACTGCAATTTTTTTGAAAGGTCAAAATTAAAATTCACAGTATTGTTTGAATATCTGTTAAAATTAGCCATATATGAAAATGTACCGACTCTAACGACCAACTGCTGCCACATTTAAACTTCATGTGGATATTTCAGCTCCGTTACTTACAGATTATTGAGCACTTTTGGTCCCCCCCCCCCACATGTCAGTACCACGACTGATCCCAGAGCAGTGGATGAATCAAGAACAGTTTACCGAGCAAACTTTGTCTGAAGCTAATCACAAGGATCCAGAATTATGTCTAAATGAAGCCTCTTACCTCTTCCAGCATGCTTATGTTGGCAACCATTTGAAACAATCCAACAGCTGCAGTCAACAAAGCTTTCAAGAACAATATGCTGATCTCAGAACAGCATTCATTGTGAGATCAGAACAAGAGAGACTTGAGGAGAGAGCTTTCACTTCACAACTTGATGTCTGTTGGCCAAACAGTGATTGTCCTGACCACACGCCCCTTGTCTTTGTGTATTTGATGTATGTATACATTTGTTTGTTTGTGTCACATGTAGGATGCCAAAAAGGACGAATCTGTCCGCAAATCATACAAGTACCTGGCTGCTCTCCACGAAGTACGTCGTCATATTTTTTTTCCTTACAATTAATTCCCCATTTTGTTCCTCATAATGTGTCAGATGTTGTCTTTCTTCTTCTGCAGAACTGCAATCATTTGATCCAGACCATTGAGGACACGGGCACCATTCTGAGAGAGATTCGTGATCTAGAGGAGCAGGTAAGTTTTATTCAGTTTATCACGTCCATCAATGTTTCATGTACTTTGATCATGGCACACTGAGTCAGATGAGAAAGTCCAAATTGCTGCAGAACATGGCTTTCTCACTTTAGTGTTGCTCAGGAGAAAATCTTCAGTACTGATATTGAGGTTTCCTTATTAGAGAACAAATGCTGGAACCCTGTATGTCTTGTGATGAAGATGTTTAAAGCTTGAAAGAGGAAATGTGACTTTTACAGACCAAGGGGCAGTTTATTGAAGCCTGAGCCACTTATTACCATCCACAGCCTTTTATTATCTACTGTGGCTCCAGCAGTATCAGCAGAAAACCCACAGCTGTGTTCTGAGTTGTTGCCTACGCATCTCCTTCCACAAGATTTGGTGCAATACCTGGGCCAATATGACCCTAAGCCTTATACTGACCTCCAAGTCTTCCTCACAGATACTATCCAGTATTTTACATGACAGCCCTGTTCAAATCTAGTATTGTTTCTAAAACTGGACAAACTGGACAAACTGCCCACTGTCCACAGATCGAGGCGGAGAACGGGAAAAAAACTGTGGCCAACCTGGAGAGGATTCTGGAGGACTACAAGGCCATTCGACAGGAGAACGCTGCACTTGCTGCCAAAGTCCGAGATGGCTGAAGGTTGTTGTGTTCTAACTTGCTGAGGTTGATGCTGTAGTGAAAACAGATCTGATGGGACTGAAACAGCTGTCCTGGTTTCAGAGTCAAGAGACTATTGCTCATTAACATCACCCTCTGCTGCCGCCAGAGACCTGCTTTGTAAGAGGGGAGATGTACAGTCCTACCCCATCAGCAAAGTACTGTTGTACATACAGCACCAGCTTAAATAAAGATGCCTTACAAACTTGGTCATGATGAGTAGATCTACTAACACACGAACACCTGGGATCACCGATCACCACTGTGTCCTGCAGGAGCTTTGAAAGTATACACTGATCCATGGAGGGAGGGAGGGAGGGAGAAAGAATGAGAATGTATTAACGCGCAAAAGAGAAATGCAAAGAACATTAATGACTGATGTTTAACGTACATTAGTTTTACATAAATAAACCAATCAGGCATAATGTTACACCCACCTGCCTCCATTAGACCCCTGAAGGTGTGCTGTGGTATGTGGTACCAAGAAGTTAACAGCAGATCCTTTAAGTCTTGCGAGGTGGGGCCTCCATGCATCAGACTTGTTGGTCCAGCACAGAGGATAATCCTGCTGAAAGAGGCCACAGCCATCAGGAAACGCAGCTTCCATTAAAAGGATGGCCATGGCCTGCAACAATGCCTAGGTGGGTGGTATGTGTTATAGGAACGTCCACATGGATGGCAGGATCCGAAGTTTCCCAGCATCACGCTGCCTCTGCTGGCTTGCCTTCTGCCCATAGTGCATCCTGGTACCATGTGTTCCCCAGGTAAGCGACGCACACACACCCAGCCAACCCTGTGATACAAAAGAAACCGTGATGTCAACCAGGCCACCTTCTTCCATCGTGGTCCATTACTGACCAGGGGTCTGTGGGGCCTGTGGCTGGATCATCACTGTTATTTCCTTGGACCACTTTTGATAGATACTGACCCCCTGATGGGGAACAGCCCACCGGAGAGATGCTCTCTGACCTCTGACCCAGTCCTCCAGCCATCACAATTTAGGCCTCGTCAAACTCACTCAAATCTCCATGCTTGCCCATTTTTTCCTGCTTCTAACAAAATGTTCACATGCTGCCAAATATGCCCCCAGCACCACGAACAGGCCACTTCGCCTGTCACTGGTTATGATGCGCCTGATCGGTTAATATCGGTTATATCTGCAGTGGTTTGGTTGGTTTTCATCTCTTTTATTTAGTGCAGGCCAAACCCTTTCCCAAGAATGTCTCATTTCAGTGATTAAATGATTAATTAAGCACCCAAATGTGTTTCCCCTGAGTCTGTTACCTGTTTAAGGGGTTCACATACTTTCAAGCAGCACTGTAGATTATAGCTTCTTCTGTTATTTTTACTTACTGCTAATATTTGCTGATGCACATTTAGTAGAACTATTTATTCTCTGTGCATCTATATGCTTTCATTGTGTTTGTCCCTCCTGCTCTTGTTCTCTCTCTCTAAACCCAACCAGTCCAGGTAGATAGCCCCCCTCTCCCAGAGTCTGGTCCTGTCTGAAGTTTCCTGCCACTGTCGCCAAGCTGTTGCACACGAAGGGATTTGTTGAGTCTCTTTAAAGAGTTTGGTCTGGGCCTGGTCTATGTAAAGTGCTTTGAGGTAATTTCATTATAATTCTGTACTATATAAATACATTTTCTTTGATTTTAAGGGATTTTCACCCTGTGCACATAAAGATGACTATTAGTAATTAAGTGTCACACTTCACATGTATATCCTGTTTAGTTGTCCTCTAAGGTTCTTGTTTTCAGTCACTCCAAAACACAAACATCTTTCACTCAACCAGTCGCAGTGATTATTATTTATTTGTGTCCGGTATACAGTCTGTAACATCGTAGTGTATTGTATAATTAAAAATTGTAACTTTGTGTACACATGTAATTTAATGATATAAACAAATCTTTCTCTTTTACAAATTCACATATTGCTAGCTTACAGTCCAGCAAGTCCATAGACTAACTGCAGTTAAGAAAGTTATTGTAAATATGCTAGTAAATGCTGATATATAAAAGGAGGCCAAACCAAGTGTAGGAATAGTACAATAGTACAATCATCACAAGGGTCTTTAGATTGACATGAAATTACATCTGTCTCAATTTAAAACAGAGTGAACATACGTCATATTTTTCCCTTTACATTACAGCCTACTGGCAGCACACAATATGGGCCACACAAAATGAGAATCAAGGCATAAAGATTGTTCCTAGTTTTGCTCTGATGTGCATAGATCTCTGTATATCCCACACCAATGAAGCTGTGCTGAAGTCCAAAGTGTAAGGACCTCTGATCGTGTCTATAAGAGATTTTCCATGACCACGACTCTTCATTAGTGTAAAGGAGACATAGCTGTGGAGCAACAAAAGGGCAAGCCAATGAAAAAGTAGTTGTAGAGAGCACTGGGACTTCTCCCCTCTGTCAGGGGGCGCTAATGGGTCTTGGAAAATCTTTTCCATCATCACATATTATATTTATCCTTAACAATATGAACTTCGACGGTCATCCCCACTGACGTGGTACACGACAGATTTGTCAGATGTGTCCGTCCACACGTTAGCATAATTTCCCCTGGGAAACCATCACATCAGCTTAGCATGTTAGCTTAGCAGCAGCAGTAGCTGTCGTCAGCTGTCTTACTGTTTGTTCTCTATTATGACATGTCTATAAAGTGCAAAGAGTTTTAAAGGCATAAACATTTAAAACCTTTTGTTAATGTTTCACTAGGAGGTTAAGTTTTCAACCATGTTTTTTTTTTTCAGCAAAACTATCTATGTTTTCAGATTTGTTTGTTTTTACTGTTGGTGTTTATGTTTGACTCTTTATTATTAGATTTGTGTGGATACTGTGGATTCTGTTGTGTTGTTGCCAATAAGCGCAATCTGTGTTGGAGCTTCTGCAAGAGCAATTAAGGAAGAGTGTACTTGTCATGCTTCAGGGAAACTTTCTCAACTGTCAACAGAAAAGATCATCTCTGACCTTGTTTAAAAAAAAAAAAAAGTCAAAATTTTCATTGATTTATTCATTATTAAATAAACGTGACCTTATTCACCTTTTGACTTAAGTTAACATCAAATGAATCATTTGGCAAATCTGGTTAGATGCTGTTTTACTGTGTAGAGATAATCTATTTTCTACTGTAGCGAACACGATGCATGAAATCAATCACTGATATAATTTAATTCAAACGACTGCCTTAAACTGCCTTGGAGATGAGTCCATATGATGATAAAATGTAGACAGCAGGAGCACAAAAGAAAATATCAAGTCTACCTACTTTAACAAGTGAGGCACTGTCTCTCCCAAAAGGCTGCACGCAGGTTCATCATCACATCATATTCCATATGTCTATGACTGAAGAATAATTTATGAAGACATTGAATATACAGCCTTTCCCTCCATCTTCAGCAACCACACAAAGAAAATACAGACGGCCTTTTGTGATCACTGCATTCAATTTGGCTCATTTACAAAAACATTACCAGTTTTGTGGAAATCAATATAAAGCAAAAAAGACAAGATTCTGTAAAAATAGCAATAACCAAAGTGCTAAAATAACATGTCTCTGGAGAATGACCAACCAAAGCGTGACAAAACATCCAGTTTATCCTTCATCAATGTTGCGTTTGAACGTACGAGTCCAGCACATCTTTAAAGAGGGGTATTTTTATATGTAGGTCCACACCTAATTGCCCAGTGAAACATGAAGACATAACATCATCCTGTGTGATGTCATTAACACAAAATGACAAGCTAATCCGTCCTGTTGTAACTGTAGGACTGTAAGCCATGCAGCAATCTACAAGCACGATCTAAAAGAGGTGGAATGTACAGGATACTGGTCAGATCCAGGTCTCTGGGCTTCTTACTGCCAGACGTAGCCCAGTTTACAACAACTGGTTTACAACGTGTCTTGGATGTGTGTATGAAGGAGTGAGGAATAAAGTGAAGTGGTCAGGCTGATGAACATGATGCATGTTACAAATTTCATCAGGTTTTGGCTGGTGCTTTAATAATGCTACTCTGTCAGCTAACAAGGCACAGCAGAACAACTGCACCACCTCACTTCTGAAGCTGCACTGACAGGAAACCACCTGTTAACTGTCCCAACTGGCTGAAGGCTTCACTGACACATAATACATGTTCTTCAGGGGTCATCTGCTGTTGTTCTCTCTTCCAACAGAAACTGATATTTGACGTACTCCTTCTGACAGCTCCGTTTTCACAAATGGACATCAACACTATGGTTTTCATTTCCAGCAGAAAGCTGTGAAAATCTTCGGCCAGTTAGTGTTATGATGGACTACATTATCTGGTTTTCAGCACAGTCCAGCCTGCACTTCCGAGGGACAGCCTATAGCACCTACAAGTGGACTACCCCCTGACATCATGGATTGTGGACTACTTCACTGACTCCATGTTCAACATGGTGGCCTGCAGAAGGCGGGGTTTCGCAGGAAAAGATTCAGACTCTGTTCCTTTAACCCTCTAGACTGCAGACTTCTGCAACTCACCCACCTTCAGAAGTTCACTGATAGTTTCACCATCAGTGGCTGCGCCACAGAGGGGGGTGATAGGGAGTACAGAGGACTGACATAGGACTCAATGGACTGGTGCCAGCAAGTTCACCTTACACAAAGTGTAAAAAGGAACCCCCACCATTTTATATTCTACCGGGGGGGGGGGGTTTGGCCCACCAATGCACTACTGCAAAAATTCCCACTGTGGGACAAATAAAACGATTCGAATTAATATAATGCTTTAGTGAGTGCTTAGTTAAGACACTTTTGTGGCTTATTTGATACAGCATGAGCATGTAAACAAAGTAAAAAAAAAAAAAGGGGGGGGGGGGGGGGGGCAACACGAGCTAAATGCACAAAGTGGCTAAACTTTTGTTGGTTCTGGCAAAACTCAAGACTGTCCAACTGTATGACCATCAAACGCCTGGATCCCAGACTTTAACTGTCAAGAATCAGCAACAAAAAAATGATCAGCAATTTCACAATTCATCCATTCATCTATTGAAAGGGTTGAGGAAAACATTAAACATTACAATGAATACTGACATAAGGAATATAAATATATATATATTCAAGCATACACAGAAGAAGTATGTTTATAACAGCCCTGTTCAATGTGGAAGGCTGACTTAAAAAAGGCCAACATCTCCAATGGGCCATGGGTCTTCCAAGGATTTCAAGTGAGCATTGGGAGCCTATGATGCATGATGCAATCAGGAAGTTGGGGAAAGGGAAACTTGTGGTGATGGGGAGGGAATGGTGGTTGCAAAGTTATAGGTTGAGTTTGGAGATGAACACTGAGGTGATGCTAAAGGGCTGTAAATGGGCCTGGCAGAGATGGACGAAGAAGGGAAGTGTTGAGCAGCGTTAGCTGTTGTAGGCGAGTCCGAGCTGACCTCATCTCCTTCTTCTGAGTCCCAAACTTCGCTCTGCAAGTAGTCCGCAAACAAAGCCTTGGCTCGCTGCAGCACCCTGCCCAGGTTATGGCGCCGCACAAGGCGATCAAAGTGCATGGCTAGCTCATTGTAATCCAGGCTGTTCTTAATGATGTGGTCTCTGTGCTCCAGCAGGATGGACATACACAGAAACAGCATGAATGGATTGCCTTTGCCAAACTCTTGAGGAGGTGGTAGGCAACACGATTTGATGCTGGTGGAGTCGGCTTTCAAAAAGCTTGGTGTGCTGGGGGCTTTGTTGCCAGGTGAAGGGAGGTTGTTGGAGGACGACTTACTGCTGGACAGCAAGGGGCCTCTTCCAAAGGACAAAATGGGCGAAGAGAGGAGCGATCGATTCTGGGCATGGGAAGGAGAGGCAACAGATGTTTTAACAGCAGAGGTTGTGGGTGACTTGGTACCTGTGCTACTGAGAGCTTGGGCAGAGGAAGTCAATACTTTTGGAACACCTTTCGGTAAGGCCTCTCTTCCATTTGCTGCAGGAGGAGACTCTGGAGAAGCTCCTGGCCAACTGGAAGGCGAGGTTGAAGAGGTGGGAGAGACACAGCCAGTTTTCCACATTGGTAGGCCACTAGAAAAGGGGGGAGCTGATAACGTTGAAGAGATACCATCTTCACAGTTATCTATTAGAGGTGTACTCTCCCCTGGGTCCTCCTCACTGTCAACTGTAGACTGGTGCCTTGAAAGGCTCGGAATGGACGTTAAAGTCACCGAACCCTGTGGCTGTTCAGTATCTTCCATATCAAAGCTCTCTTCATTTCGGGCAGTATAGTATTTAAACTCTCCAAAACTAATTTGCTTCTCTAAAGGAGATTTCAAATCTGTCTTTTCCATGCTTAATTGATGACTATCAAAATCACTATCCTCAATTCCATTTGTGGTACCTGCATGCTGCCTGTATTGTTCTTCCATTAGAGCTTTTCTGTTCCCATCTGGTTCCTCTCTTGAAGGCCGGAGCATATGTCGCCTGCGCTGCTTCTCTTTTTGTTCCTTATCATCCTCAGGGCAGTTCTCAACTGTCTTGTCTTTCTCTGTGCAGGTCATAGTTTCATCTGTCTCCAGTGGTGGTCCAAGAAGCTCCACTTCGGTTTCAGGAGGATCCGGTGGCAGGGAGCTCCAGGTAACCTCAAGCATCCTCAAAGCATCATCAAATGCAAATTCTCGCTTGAGCTCCAGCAGCAGCCAACGATAACAGAAGAAGAGGTCATCAGCTCCTTTGGACACCAAGTAAGAGTAGAATTCTGGATCAGAGTACTGCAGAAGCAGCTTTAGATGCTGGAACTTAATGGACATGAGTTGCCCATCTGGTCGGAAATTCCCCTCCAGACGCTTCATAATGCCACAAAAACATATGAAAGCGTGTGCCTCGTTGTCCATCACTGCAAGTATCGGGGAGGCGATATCACTCATGCCTTGACAGTAGGATATCTGAGAAAAAAAAAAAAAAAAACAATTTCACAGACGGTCACAGAAGTCAGTTGTATGCAGATCTATGCAGATAATTTCATGCTTTTGTGATTGAAACTAGCTTGTAGGTTGAATCTTATCAGGTTTGAGCTGCAGGTCACTGAAATGACTGAACATCTTTACGAACCTGTGGATGTGTGATGGCGAATGTGGTGAGAAGGTCCGTAAGGGCAGTCAAATGTGGACTGTCTTCTGAGCCGGCATAGTATGGATGAGCCCGGTCTGTCCTCAGGACATCTTTGAGAACATTTCCACGGATAAATTCAAGGTCCTCGTGGCTGACCCTTGCTGTCCACTCTCTCTTCAGCTGATCATACTCCCTTGTCTTCTTCTTCATGTAGTCCATTCTTTCCTGCCCACTCAGTCCATCAGGGTAGACATTTAAGAGGTACCGCCAAACAACCTAATACAACAGCAAACAATGGAAAGGTGGGTCTTTACCGAGACAGAATCATAGTATAACCATTCCATGATTGCATGTCAAAATGTACAATTTTAATTTAATACCCAATAAAAGAATGAACAAAAAGAAAACTAAAATTTTTTGCACTTCAGAGAAAACTCTGTGTCCACACTGTTCAATTTTCATGATTTAATGATTTCCATTGGGATGAGTGTTTTGGGTCATGTGTCAGAAACAACCTCTGTGTAAGCTAACACCTGAATACACATATGTTTGTAACCATTTACTCAGCTTGAGCATGTGTGAACCAGTGCAAGCAGGAAGCAGCTGACAGACAGACAGCAGACAGCAATAACATTAGAACCTATAATGTAACTAAACAGGTGCTGGTCCAGGCTGATGAGACCTAAACAGGGAGTGACTGAACATTGTTGTTTCCAGGAGGTTAACACATTTTTCTATCCGTCCAGACTGAACCAAAATCCTGGACATTAAAGGAAAGCCCAGACATCACAAACCTGAAATTTTCAAAATAACAGCCTATCTCTGTTTTAGAAACTACAACTTTGAAGTAGTACAGATGGACGAGGAGTGTAAAGAGATGTATTTTCAGATAGAGCAAGAACTGGGGTGCAGAATCTGAGTCATTCCCAATGAAATTCAACTTACTACAAACCCTGAGTGGGATGTGGGGAAGAGTGCAGTATATAGAATCTATATGTAATGCTAATTAAAGTCCCGGGGTATACCTTGCGCAGTGAAGGCTCTACGCCACCATGGTAGATTCGCAGTCTGAGTTCCTCAGGTCGTGTCAGCTGGCCCTGTCCATTGAGGTAACTGTGAAACTCGGCATCATTCAAAGGAGGCTTGAAAGGCTTGATCTCCTCCCCATATGACCAGCTGAAAGCCTGCTGGACTCTGGACAAGGTCCGGCCCACCTGAACACAAGTCAGCCACATAAACATACATCCGTAGGCCTACTCATAGAGGATAGAGTGCAAAAGAGACATACATACATCTTACACTGTACGTTTAAAAAGATTAAAATGCTTAAGGAACCTGGGAAAGTAGGGACTGTGTGAAGGGGAGAGCTGCAGATGCCAAGGACTTAGTCCTCTCTGCAAGAAGCTGCTCAGAGCCAATAACGTCTTTGGGGCTTATGATGTCCCAGTCCTCCATGACAGGACCTGCATTTGAAAAGACAGTGATACATTTGACATTGAAACATGTCTTCAGTCCTCCACTTTAGCAATACATCATCAGAAATAAACTGTCCAATATCAAAATAAACTTAAAAAAATACTGAAGCCTTTTGCCCCATATTAGACACTGCAAATTCCAGCTGCCAAAATATAACCTTGCTTGCAAAAATAAACATCTATCAGCAGTTCAAATCCAGATACAACTCTCGTGGATCCACATGGCAAAGATCTCTTGGTGCTATCTAAAGTTCCCTCCATCATCATCTTCCTGTTCTCCTCTTTCATCTTATCCTTTAAGACATCGACAATTCAGTGGTTCCTCCTGTACCATCTTCAAACATACTGAAAGCACAGGGCAGCAAACATATACACAAATTGAAATAAATGAATATGACAGATCCTAGATCAGATTCTCTTGATGTCCTACCTAACAACCTATTATCACCTCAAGTCTCAATTTTCCTGCTTAGCTATTGACCTAACTATGTGTTGTTGTTAAACATCTGATATTACTCCCATATCTTTTTTCATTTACATGAAAATTTTCTGCAGATGACTCTCCTATTTAACTAAAGATTTAGGTAAGTCTGTTTATAGATATACTGTGTTCTCACTGTCTTCTGAAGGTTTTAT
Organism: Echeneis naucrates; assembly: GCF_900963305.1. Lineage (NCBI taxonomy): Eukaryota > Metazoa > Chordata > Actinopteri > Carangiformes > Echeneidae > Echeneis > Echeneis naucrates. The sequence goes on from NC_042517.1 coordinate 5,741,448, forward strand.
GTCCATCTTGAGCTGTAGATACGGCTTGGCTGCACTGACAAATGCAACATCCAAATCCCAGTCAGACGTCAGAGACAGATACATTTCAGCATCGGTCCGATCCCGAGACAGGTAACTGATTCCAAAATTCCGCTTCCTGGTGTGAAAAATAAGAGGAAATGCTGACACACATCCTGTCACTCTTGTTGGGACAGACTCTGAATCATATTAGTTTTCATACAGCAGAATGGTCAGTGGGATTGCCCTTACCCGTTCAGATCAAAGGCTCTGATAAGTATGTGCTGCAGAACCTCCAGCGATGTTATCTGAGGATCGACCGCAAAGGAGCGAAACTCTACAGGAAGCACCCCGTCACATTTCTGAAAAGCATCACACCGCAATTTGGAAAAATATCACCACAGACAAATACAAATTAGATATATAGCATTAAGTGTAAGAGGAGACAGGATCGTTTATAATCAGTATAATCTGAATTTACTACTTTGGTACGATGCAAGGACTGTTGTATTGCATTGCACTGTTTTGTTTCAAAGTGCAGTACAGAATTTGGGTCAACGGACCTTTGACAAATTAAAAAACCTATGCCATTACTAAGTTTGCAAATATGACAAAGGTCAGGAAGACATTTTTATTCTGTTATATTAGCTGTCATGCAATGGCACACAATTTTTTTATTTACAGAATAAAATGCGGGGGAATTCCTAAGCCTTATACGGCTCTCATGGGCAGGTAACATCACCTGATTCTTATCTCAGATTGTATTTTCCATATTTGCACCCTTAAATTGGCCCAGAGTGAAAAAATATGGAAAATAACTGCTCCTGTGACATGCTCTTCATATATATATATAGATATATATATCTATATATATATATATATATATATATATATATATATTATATATATATTACTAAACATTTTGAACACAATGCTGATACCTGGAAAAAATATTTGATAGTTTATACCCTTTACAATGCTGAGGGGATAAAAACCGTTTTTTTTTTTCTCCTTTCTTTTTTAAAAGGCATAGAATATTTTTTTTATTAACATGAAAAAAACTTATAATTTCAATTTCAACTTTTACCAATTTCCTTAACAAAACTGCAAGATGCTAGTTAACGGATCAATCCGTGCAATGCAGTTGCAGCTGAGCTTTTCTCTGCTTCACTCCTTATCAAAGTTATTAAACTGATGTTGTCTATCAAGGTTATAGATCAGCGTGGTTTCGTCAGCAACCTGAACCTTTGGCTGGCAGCTGAATGTCGCAGGCCGGATGTAATAATAAAAAAACATCGGAAGGACCGACAGCTGGCTGAGGTGGAGACGTTATGTCTACAAGGAAGGTATCGATACGATACTCATTTGCAAAAGTATCGTTGACAACCCTGATATTGACCTATGGGTTGGACTGAACACTTTTGTAGAGTGATCATGGTTAACTGTGTTACCTACGACGCACAACAGCAGAGAGCATTGGTTTATATGGAGACTGCTCTGTTACAGCACAACAGCTGACCTGCAGGAAAACACCGCTTCATGGCCACTTCCTTCGCGGGGGTTACAAATAAAACATGCAAAACGACAGCATTTCATTATCAATTCAAATGAAATGCAGTTTATTGTAAAACTGAATTGTGTGCTTTCAATAACTGTAAGTTTACACAGCAACGATAATCTAAAGCACATACGTGAAATTATATAACTGGTGTTCATATTGCACACTAATCGTCACAGTCATTTGGTTTTCTTACTGCCAAGGTAGAATATACCCCCTTTGTCTTTTTTTTACCAGCAGCAACATTCCTCCAGGTAACATTTGACGTCACAATGCCCGCGGATGCACGGGCACCGGCCGAGCAGGCCGGTGACGTCAGCTCTAGTCTGTGAGGGTTCGGGGCTTCGGATCTGGCGTTAGGTTGGGTTTCAAAGGTGCTGCCCAGAGTCAGGGATCACTGGGCTGTTGCAGTAGGTTCGGGTGACACGGTAAACAGGCCACGGGCAGACAAACAAACGCTGATCCGCAGCCACTGTTACAGGTGTTCCTGTCGACGTGTTCGACACAACAAACGGAACAACCACCGAGCGGACACTTCAGTAAACAAGACAAGGCGAGGGGCTAGCTAACAAGCTACCGTTAGCAGCACGTTTACTGCTGAAGCCTTCATCGTCCTACCTTGACTTTGACACGAACCACCCCCCTCTCTTCCTCCCCTGCCATTTTTAGAGACTCAGAGCAGGACGGCCGTCTTGGGTTTTGTTGTTGTTTTACGCCGACATGATGAATTATAACATGATGGAGTAGCTATGGTCGGGTTCCGCCGTCTGGCGATCTTCTTCTGCTGTTGGTTTAACAGACGGCTACGGCGGCGTTACCGCCATCTGCTGGAGCAGGTGGGAGTCTGGACCAGGGCTCCAACAAGCTCTGAGTCCAACCCTGAACTCGTTGAGTTTCCGGCTTCAGAACAGCTGATTTGGCTTGGTCCGATCAGCCGGGTTGACAGAGCCCCGCTACTACGACTCACCATGGCAACGGGTGACGTCAAAAGACTGTTCAGCCTGAAATGAATCGGTAACTGTTCCTCACTTGCTTGGCTGTGGTGCTAACGCTGGGGGCAACATTAGATCCGACTCAACTTTACTGTCACTGTGCATAGCGCACGTACAAAGCCAACGAAATGCAAAATAGTGATCCTGCAACATAGATCTGCTGTATCTTACTGTATGTACAAAATTGTTGACAGTGAGCAGTGTATATACAGATTAGCATATATATATATAAACATTTGTTTAATAAATAATTATTTAAGATGAATTATTTTATACATGGAGTTGAGGTTGACAGCGGAGAAGGCAGAATGAAAGGTTGTACCTACATTCTAAATAAAGTAATGGACAGCGGGGGAGAAACAGTGCAAATATAGATATAAAAGTACAGAAACAGTGCAGCGACCAGTGCAATAATGCTTAGAGATGTGGTGTGGAGTTCAGCAGGGTCACAGCATCATGAAAGAAGCTGTTCCTGAGTCCTGCTGGGTGGGAGGAGGGTAGAGTCTATAGCTGGGGTGTGATGCATCCTTGATGCTTTTCGCCCTGCCCAGGCAGCGATTATGGCGGCCAGTTGGGTGCCAGTGATCCGTTGGGCAGTTTTCACCACCCGCTGGAGTGCCTTGCAATCTGCAGCAGAGCAACTGCCATACTACACTGAGATACAGCTGGTCAGCATGCTCTCAATGGTACCGAGTCCACCAGTATCCTGGGACACAGGTGAGCTTTCTTCAGGCTCCTCAGGAAGCGGCTCGAGGAGTTCAGAGACCAGGTGAGATCATCTGAGATGTAGACGCCAAGGAGTTTGAAGCTTGATACACGCTCCACTACAGCTCAGTTGATGTACATAGTTCAGCTATTGTCTCTCTTGTTCATGTAGTGACTTTGTTTGCAACTGAGTTTGCTGTTGTGTGTTTGATGTTCACTTTGAACCAATTGATTTCAGAGCATCATGATGATTAAGAAAATGTCTTCTGGATTAACCAACAAAGGATCAGTTTGGTGTCAGATGGGTGTCTATACTGACATCTACAGGAAGTGTATTTTCATTAAGTGTATTTTCGTCCGAACACAAACACTACTTTTTTTTTTAAATACTGTTAACATCACATTTATTGTAAATATTGTCAGATGCTGTATTTAGTTCGATTTGAAAGAATGAGTTCGAGATCCTGAAAACAATTTTGTTACTCAGTGTGGGGTTCATAAACGTGTCTAACAATAACTTTCTTTTATCATGCAGCCAGGATAAACAACGTTGGCCACTCTGTGTCATCCGCCCTCGAAGATGATGTTGGGGTAGAAAGTTGTGGAGATTTTTATTATTTATCTATTTAAACCATTTACACATTAGTAACATATATGGTTAATACTTAACAAGAAAAATGGAAAGAAGTATTTCTTCTGGGAGGTACATGGCAATAAACGTGTACGCCTCGTGTTCACAGCAAGTAGATGGCAAAAGAGTATTCTAAGCAAGATACTTCACAATTCAGAGTGATGATCCGATCACTCCTGATTAGGGCAACAGAACAAAACAGCAATTAAACAAAAAAAAAAAAAAAAAAAAAAAAAAAAAAAACTCACCCAAAAACAAAGTGCGCCCGTTATCAGTTAAATAAGGAACACATCCTTTGCCCTCCTCCGGTCTTCACCGGACTGGACTACATTTCCCACAACTTTAAAGGAGTTGCCATGGTCACGCGGGATTTCTTCGGTTGCCTAGCGACCCCGGCCCACACACCGCAGCGTTCTTGATCTTCTGAATGGAAGTTGGTGAAAAAAAATCGCCGAGTGAGTGGAAAGTCGTAGTTTTGAACAGCGTTTGAGCGAGTAGGCTGTGAAAATGACGGCAGTAGTTGCTCAGTCGCACTTTGTCTTCGGGCTTCGGACAGGTGTGGCCAATAACGTGCGTTTCCTCGATGAGCAAACCGTCGTATTTCCTTGTGGAAACAACCTTGTGCGCTACAACACGATCCAAAGATGGCAGAAGTTCATTCCAGGTCGGTTCACTGATCATGCTACAAGTTTTAAAAATGTGAAACTCAAAGTCACACAGCCTCCTTTTAAAGAATAAATATCTTGTAATTGTGTCCAGTAGTTCCTGTTCACAGCAAACTGAAAATAGCGTTTTCACAGTTCTCTAGTTGTCTCTCTTCTCGTTTGTCTCCACAGGCTCAGAGAAAAGCCAGAGAATGACTGCTTTGGCCATCAGTGGTAACCTGCGGTACCTGGCTGTGTCCGAGTGTGGAGACAAGGCCACCATTACAGTGTTCGACCTGCAGCACGAGCAGGGCAGGAAGAGAAAAGTCCTTACTGCAGGTGATATACCTGCTCAAGAGTTTGTCTGCTTGGCCTTCTCCCCTGACTCCAAGTACCTGATAGGCCAAACGGGTGGACCGGAGTGGATGTTGATCCTCTGGCTTTGGGAAAAGCAGAAAGTCTTGGCATCGGTCAAGACCAGTAACTCAAACAATCCTGTTACCCAAGTGAGTCATTCGTGTTGTCCCACAACACCCTCTAGCTGATGTGCATGCATAATATTAGACTGTTTTCATAACGTGTCCTCAGGTCAGCTTCAACCCTCACAACAACATGCAGCTGTGTGTGAGCGGAGCTGGTGTGTTCAAGTTTTTCCGCTACTCAGAGGGAGCCCTGAAACAGAGCAGCTTTGCAAAAGTGGAGACCATTAACTTCCTCTGTCATACATGGGTGACAGTGGAGCGGGTGATCTCTGGGACAGACACAGGGAGACTGCTGGTTTTTGAGTCTGGAGACCTTCGACGAGAGATCTGCACAGTTTCTAATGCTGTACAGG